>NC_140940.1:29831351-30326351 GCF_014529385.1 Adiantum capillus-veneris | reverse complement strand
TGAAAAAGCTTGCCCGTCCATTCTTTTTGCGGATCAATTGGAGTGAGCGATCGCGGATGAAAACAACGAGAAGCCATGTTATAATACAAAGCCCCTACATTTCTTCATATCCACCATTTCTCAACTCATCGAGGAATAAATTAAGAGGTAGCTGCAGTTGTCAATTAGAGCAATCAACCATTGATCAAAATAAGACTCTTGTTGAGCTGAGTGAATTTAGAAGAGCGGATTTTCTCCGAACATGATCACCTACAACAATCGATACACCACCCACAAAAAAAATCCCCTTGTTGCCTTTATTGCTGTGAAGGAGAGGATGCAATTCGCAAAGCAGCACCTACACTAGCTCGATACATTATGTGTTGAAGGCTAATGAAATGTGCAAGTCGCTTGTTGTATTGCTTAAGGTGAATAAGAGAGGATGCACCCCAAACACGATCACATATAGCAGATAGCCAGCAGTTGAAGACTAAGGAAGTCGACTAGCCTCGTATTGTGAGGTTGACATTAGGGTGAGCATCATCACGTTCAACATATTTTGAGCTTCTGCCCCCAATTGATGCATAGGGGTTTGGGCGTGGCGTCGAATGGACTTAAGTCTGTAGAAGTATCAATGCAGAGGAGAAGTTTGAGAGAGAGAGAGAGAGAGAGAGAGAGAGAGAGAGAGAGCACGCAGAGGCGTGGGCAAGAAAGAGAGAGAAGGAGGCTGTTAAGCCTGAGGAACCCAAGAAGACGATAGGCCAAAATGGGATATATTTTCTATTGCCAAGGGAGTGTTTTATACAGTTATGGAGACAGTTACACGTTCATGCGATTCTTTGAGGTGTATGTTGTTTGGCATCTGACCACGTGTCATGTGTTGAGTGGGTTGCTGACTTGTGTGATGACATGGATTAATCATCCAACACGCCCCCATAAGACATGTCGTCATCTACATGAGAGTCTTCGTTTGCAGCAGGGTTGTCGTTTGCAGGGTACTCTTCGGCATCCAAGTTCGCAAGGAAAATTTCAATGATGGTAGCATCACCATCAGGCCGGGTTGGAAGTGCGGCGCTTTGCCACAGCAGGGGTTGCGAAGCAGGAGGCATGGCGTGCTTACTGCAGGCCAGCGAGGAGAACCAGCCATGAGGCTCTTCGCCATAGCTGCAAGGTATGCGCAGGAGGCATGGTGGGGTTTGGTACAGGGCAGACAGGGCCGCCTGCTGCTCTGATACCATGTGAGAGAGAGAGAGAGAGAGAGAGAGAGAGAGAGAGAGAGAGAGAGAGAGAGAGAGAGAGAGAGAGAGAGAGAGAGAGAGAGAGAGAGAGAGAGAGAGAGAGAGAGAGAGAGAGAGAGAGAGAGAGAGAGAGAGAGAGAGAGAGAGAGAGAGAGCACGCAGAGGCGTGGGCAAGAAAGAGAGAGAAGGAGGCTGTTAAGCCTGAGGAACCCAAGAAGACGATAGTGCAGAATGAGATATATTTTCTATTGCCAAGGGAGTGGTTTTATACAGTTATGGAGACAGTTACACGTTCATGTGATTCATTGAGGTGTATGCCGTTTGGCATCTGACCACGTGTCATGTGCTGCGTGGGTTGCTGACTAGTGTGATGACATGGATTAATCATCCAACAAAGTTATCTCTTGAATGACAACAAGGAAATCTGAGGCGATAAGGTTATACTAACTCCCATGCCAAATCCAAGATGTCAAATAACCAAATCTAAACGTATACCACAAGCTTTTCTACACATAGTATGCATCGATTGTAGAAACATTTTTTACAGATACCTATTAGGAGCAAGATGACAAGAAAAATGTTTCACACATCACTTGAAGCAAATAAAAAACCACGTGCTACGGTTGGTGGTGCAGGTCACAAGCAAAGGGGGAAATCAAAGAGAAAACAAAGCACGAGCGTACCCTAGTCTTAGTGCATATGGTAGGGCACGGGTAAGATTCTGAGCAGCATGGGAGTCATTAAAGGTGGACTCGATGTGCAATTTGGGAGATGGGTAGGGTAGATAGGCCGTGCCAATGCATGCAAGCTGTGCTGGCTAGAGGTATGTATAGAGGCCAACGACCAAGTGGAGTGGAAAACAATGAAAAGTGGCTGTTTGGCTGCTTGAGCACTTATACTGTGTATGAGAGGTACTTGGAAGTTTGGCTGTTTGAGCGCTTATACTGTGTATGAGAGGTACTTGCATAATTGGAATCAAATTTAGCACTTGTGAATGAGAAGTTCATGTCCTATATCAGAAGTTCCTCCCACAAAATAGAAAATAACCTTCTTTTAAAATACCTTATTTAGCAAAAAATGTTCACCAAGGATATCATTGCAAGTGCTACGATGTTCACAGATGTTAAGATGTTCATAGGTAAGAGCAACAAATCGCATTGAAGATTGAAGGGAGAAGGCAGCATAGTAGGGGATCCACGATGGTTGTAAACAATGCAAATGATGGTTTGTGGCAGTCAAGAGGTGGCATGGAACTTAAGGACGAGGTGGCACGGCCTCGTCTATATGTAACACGGGGTCCAACTCAAGGGATCAAAGGTGGGAGTGAAAAGTTGGATCAAGATTCAATGAGGACGGCGGATTTTTTCTGCGCCGTGCAATTGTAATTTCTGCACAAAAAGTAATCTCGGCACAGCCATCACTTTCGACGGCGGGGCCCGGCGCCTTTTATTTGTGCATTGAAGTGAAGCTTAAAGTACATTCTTCCATTTATGATTCTTGCAAGTATGCTCAGTATTCACTCAACCTACTTTAAAGAGTTTAACTCTCGACTCACATCAAAGTAACGAAGAGACCCACACTGTATGTAATCTCGGCACACTGTGTGTAATCTCGACACAGGGCAAAAAAACTGGCCTCTCTCTATCCCTCTCCTTTGCGTGCGTGCGTACACACACACACACACCCACACACACACACACAGTAACATTCACACTCATGGACGGAAAGAAGTGTGCTTTCTCATCCAATCACCCTCAATCACAACCAAGTGATGGATTGGCATCAAGCAAACGTGGAAGGTGATCATATGCTTGAAGAGTTGTTTGATGAGGATTCAAGTGATGCGAGTAGTGAAAGTATTGATGACGACTTCGAGGTACTCCATGAAGAAGATGATGCTCTTGGAGAAAGACGGCCTCTTGAAGATCAAATGGTTAAGGTATTTCCGGATCCAAATCTCTATGTGTCCACAACATATTTTTCCTTTCACAGAGAGGCATATAATTACATGATAACATTGCTTCAAAGTGACCTCTCCACAACATTGGAGACTCTTAAAACCTATGACTCTAGAGACATGTTGGATTTGAAGAAGTGGCGCAAGATGAAGGATGAGCTTCATGTTGGGCTTGATGAGGATAGAAGGCTTTGTTTATATTTGGAAGATTCGCAGCCGGTGAGAGTTCCATGTGTTGAAGATTGGGAGGATATTGTAAAAGTTGCCCATATTGTTGAAGGATCAAAACACCAAGGTTTTAATAAAACCCTAATTTCCATCAAGTCCAAATGGTGCATTGAAGTTAGGAAGCATGGTATATCTACCATATACATCAAAGAGTACATAAATGCTTGTGGATGTAGCAATGCAACTAACACTTCAACTTCAAGATCATGGCGTTAAAGAATGGACCTGAATAAAGAGCCTCCAAATGTGATCACTACAAACACGTCCGATGTAGAGGGGCGCCTAAAGACCATCATGATCGAGCACAAGACAAGGCTAGTGATGGTCCGTTCTTCCAAAAAATCGGGCACATCAAAAACTGTGATTGATTATACATGTCATTGAGGTGGTGCGCCTCGACCAAGGGGAGATAAAAAGAGAACAAGGACATCAAAGAAATGTGGTTGTCCGTTTAAAATACAAGTGATAACTACCAATGGGAGTAATGATGTTCATATTTATCTAAACAGTAGTCACAGTGGTCATGTTCCAGGTTCAAGAAGTGATATATATCACTTGCCCGTCCATCCATCCGTAATTGAGTGTTGCATGGAAGATCTCTTTGATGTCAGAAATGCTCGATATGTTGCTTCTATGTCTTTGTCAAAAGAAAGATTTCACATAGAGCGAGCCTCCTTTCTTGACTGTACTATCTACAGGTTCTTTATGATACCGCATGAAATCAATATGTCTTATCAAATGCGTTATCCAGGTAGCACTTTGACTTGCCTCTTTAGTATATTGCTTTATACAGAGGATACCCTCTAAGTGATCAAGTTGATACAGGTCGCGTATCAGATGATGACTGGGTTTCTATGTATACGGAGGCTATGAAATTACGCGAAACCAACAAGGTAATGTTTTGTCATAAGTCATATAGAGTAATTCAAATTTATTTTCTTCTTACATTCAAATTATGCAGGTGGTTTATTGCCAACCATACAATCCGTCGGTAGTTAATGACAAAGATAAGCCTTTTATCTTGATCATTCAAGATGACTGGATGCTGCAAATGGCCAAGCGATTCTCTACAAATAACTCATGGGCTATTGACAGCACATTTAAAACAAACATATATGGTTTACCATTGTATGCTGCAGTGTTGCCAAACCAACAAGGTGTTGGCCTACCAATTTGGTTCATGCTGTGTACAATAGATCCTGGCTGTCATCATGACATCATTGCTTTAAAGTTGACAGTTGTTGTAGTCTTTGAGAGGATGGGCCACATTCGTCCGTCATCTATTGTGATTGATAAGTCACAACAAGAACTAGAGGCTATATCGAAGGTCGTGAATGAAGACCCGCATAGTTGGAGTGTTGACGCCAATGGAAAAAAGTATCAGGTTGCATGCCGTGTTCTACTATGTTGGTTCCATACCAAGAAAGCATGGGTGGAGAATCTCTTACCTCAGGTATTATACTGCTAAGTTACTTAATTGTAACTATTTGATCTTTTAAAAAAAATGATGTACAACATATGCAGGTTTGTTTTGAAATGTAGGTTCCAAAGGAGTTAAGGGACGATGTTTATAATGATTTGTCAAACTTAATGCATTGTGCGACAGAATCAGATTTTTAAGGTAGATTTCAAGAGCTTTTGGTGAGGTATTCACCGTACCCAAATATAGTTCGTTATGTTACTAATGGATGGTGTGGGCGGGATTGCATGTGGAAAACCCGATGGCCAAGAATTGGACGAATGTTTAGACATGGCAATGTTGACACCACAAACTTGGTGGAGCACTTATGGAAATATATTAAATATACTCTTTTGGATGCTCGGATTAATCGATCTATCTTGGAGCTCTTGCATGCGCTTGTGGGTGACTCGAAGTCTAGAAGTCGTATCGGTGGTACCCTCTTGAGGTTCTTTCAACAAAAACAAGAAATAGGTAATTTGTTCTCTTTTCTGTTTATTGCAAAGCATACGTTGAAGGTTTGGATTCATGTCTAATTCATGCTTTGCATGGTAGCTGACTCTGGGAAATATGGCGTTCGGGGGGGGGAGGGGGGGACAAAGATGCAGACAGCAAAAATGCTTGAAGGGAAGAGAATCTTGCAAAGGTTTCAAACCACACCATCTACCTTTCAGGTTATAAATGAAGGGTCACTTCTCTTCAAGATTCAAAGTACCACAACTGAGAGTATATGGTATTATGTCAGCTTGCAAAGCAATTATTGTGATTGTCCGGATTGGGGCAGCCAATGTAAGAAATCTTAATGGTGTTCGAATGATAGTACTGACTCACTTTCCTCGTTTGAAAGAATTTTTACATGGTGCACATGAAGACGCATCCAACATCTACAAAGATGCCATGCATCGTGATTTTGAAGCACACGATAGTGACAATAATGTACAAGAGAGGGAAGATGATGTGGTGGATCTCATCAACCACCTCAAGGATGCACTATATACAAAAAGAGGTGTATTCTAAGGATCCCAAAGAGATTGATGTCAGCAGGCAAAAGTTGCAAAACATAAAAGGGACACTCTCAACATTTGTGATCCCTACAAAGATTGATCTCCCTGCCAGAGGAAGTATTAGACAAAAACAGGCCCACGTTACAGCAACTCAGCTTGGTCATGGCGTACCACTAGTTCTCACATGTGAAGAACAACAAAGCATAGACCTTGATGGAACGAGCCAACCTTCCAAACCATTGCGTCAAACGGGGCAACTCAGACGCAAGCACCAAAGGGGTAGATCGCGTGTCCGTTTTGATAAGCGGCCCCGTATTTGGTGTCCACATTGTTGCACCGAAACCTTGTTAGTGGATTATCAAATCACACCCACGTGTCACACGTGTCATGCTCTCCTCCCAGTAAAGCCTATACACATCAAGGAAAATGTCAATCAATCTCTAGTGGGTCAAGTGATTCGCGTCTGTAATGAAGCTGGGAGTTTTGGGGGGGTGATCTCTTCTTACCAATCTGGTAGTGCAAAAGATGTTGAGTATTGCTTTACACTTACCCGAGAAAATGGAGAACAACTACTAGGCATCAAATCTTCCATCGTCAGAATGCTATTGTTGTATTCCTCTAGTCGAAGCCATGTAATGACGTATTTATGACAATTATATTTCAAGCTTTTTTTAATACAAATGGAAAATTTTGACGAGTTTTATTCAATTTTTATTTAAACCAAGCATTATTCGTGTGTTGAGATTACGTTAATGGTACACAAATCTAAAGTTCTAACTCTCTGCCATAAAAGTAATCTCTGCACAATGTGTCGAGATTACTTTTTCTCAAGAGAAATAGAAATTAACAACTCTCTGGAAAAAAAGTAATCTCGACACATTGTGTTAAGATTACTTTTTTAACAGGGAGTGGCAGACAGGTCCAAATTTCTAGCTCTCTGAAAAAAAAAGTAATCTCGACACATTGTGCTGAGATTACTTTTTTTCCAGTGAGATAAAATAGGTCCAAATTTCTAGCTCTCTGAAAAAAAAGTAATCTCGACACATTGTGCTGAGATTACTTTTTTTCCAGCGAGATAAAATCCTAACTCTCTGGAAAACAAGTAATCTCAGCACAATGTGTCGAGATTACTTTTTTTCCAAAGAGATGGAAATTGCCTAAAAGTACTCTCAACACAATGTGTCGAGATTACTTTTTTTCCAGAGAGTTTAGAAACTAAGAACTCCCTACCACAAAAGTTATCACTACACATTGTGTCGAGATTACTTTGTTTCAAGAGGGTTGTTAATTTCAACTTGTCAAGATTACTTTTTAACTTTTGAACATAGTAATGAGTTGTTACATCAGCTTTTTGCTTTGCTTTGTTAAGAATCTCTTTGATTTTTTAAGCATTTGCGGAGCCAAGACCTCTCTCCAAATAGTGTGCTTATACTTGCAATTAGAAATCATGTCCCATTATGAAAGTGTGGGTAAACCAATTCTTGAAATGTATGTTAATTCTAGTGTACTTTGAAAGCATAAGTCGACATGTATGTTAATTCTAGTGTGCTTTGAAAGCATAAGAATCCATCAAGTTGAAGGATGGCATCATGCAAAGGCTGAAATGGATAATCGCTCTGTAAGCTGGCTGCACAAAGTCTATGCGGCAAATAGGGTAACAGCAGTGAGCCGAAGTAGGAATCCACTCTCTAGTCCAAAGCAACAGGCAATTTTGAGAATCTGTATCTTCCCCCACAAACTATTTGTTCATGCGAGGTACTCGGCCACATGTAGCCTAGGGGTCCGGGGGCCTTGGCAACGGGACCGGCTCCGAGTTCTCAAAATTGGATGCACTTTTGTAGCATGCTTGAGGATGTGACAACTGACAGATTGAGACTCATTTGAGGAGGCTTGACTACACGACAGGATACACAGTTGGTACTTTTGGTTGATTGGCATATGCTTTTCAAGTTTCAGCCCCACAGTGGATGCACCCTGTAATGCAACTCGACATTTTGATGCAGATCAGGGTATGCATAGAGGAGGGGGCGTGTTATTTCCTCGAGATGTGCATGTAGAGGGTCATCTGTCCTGCGTTCAATGTGAGGCGGCTGTGATCTCAGAGTGCACTTTTTAGAGAACTAGAGTGCTTGCCTCACATGGACATTGGCTGCTTGATCCAAACCGAGTGGAGGATATCAATGAGGATTGAGGACTGGTGTTTCTATGGGCTTTTGAAGCTCTATCGTTAGCTCGGCTGCAGTGGGACCATGGCGAGTGTTTCTGTCAAGACCGTTCCTACCCACCTCAGAACCCCCTCTTTCCATTATAGAGCCCTGCTTGGGAGACATATTTTGTGTCCACGCCACATACTACTCCAACAGCAATAGATCATTGGCACAAACAGAAATCACAGATGATTTCTTGACGGATATTTGGGCTCGGCTTTCGGTTGGATGCTGGCCTTGGCGGATCACTATATTTCAGTGGTTGGATGCACCCAAAGGGACTGCAGTGGGGGTCTGACTTGCACATGGTGGACACCCCTCGGCTTGCCCTTGGTGTGACCATCCTCGAGAGAGTCAATGGCACTCCCTTTGGGATTGCATTCAAGCCTAACAGTTTTGGCTTAGGGCAGTGACAAAAAATATCATGTCACATCATTACGACAAAAAATACCCGCAACTGTTAACAATTGTTGTCAAGCACGTCTTATTCTCAAGCCAAGTTCATGAGCACCTATCTACACAGCCTTGTAATCTAAACTTTCTGCATGTAGGCATAAGCCGAAGCATCGTCATCATCCAGATGCAAGGCATTTTTAAAGGCTTGTTTCTCAGAACTGTCACAACATGTATGAGTCAGAGAAGACAACATGGGCTATAATCACCAGACAAATCGAAAGCAAAAGAGAGATAGACAACTTAAAAATCATAAACAAGCATGTACATTTGTCGTTGAAACAAAGTGACTTGATAGTCCTCAAGTGGAAACCAAATCAGTTGTCAGGTGAAGCAAAATACCACCTCAATTAAACTAATTGTAGAGGGGGGATGCTAGCTATACAATGAGCTAAAAAATAGGCAAATTTTTATGCCTTGGTGAAAACCAGTTAAGGAAAATTGGCAAACATATTAAGCCAAAATTGTCTTGCCAAAATAGGAAGAGACCAAAACCAGGCTTGTATTCCTCATAAAGACCATGAGCAGAGTTTCTTGCAATCCTGTGCGCATTCGGCCTCAGCATTGTAAATTTCCATTCCTCCGAGTAAATAGACCTTGACTCCTCCCATACTTGGAACCCTCAAACCATTCAACAGGACAGTTTATCCAAACCCACGACCATATTAGATTGCTTGAATGAGCTGCTTGCTACTTCTGCATCTGAATGTTGAGTGTTGTCCGCATACCCTGATTCAACATTGGTTTCAAGTACGCATGCTTCACCCTCAAATTCTGGTCTCTCTATATCCTTGAGTGGCAGCTGAGCTACAGCAACTTCATCACTAGCATGTAAAGATGCTGACACTGATACACTTTCTTCCAAAATACCAAAGCAGGGCACATTGTCATTCCACCCAAAAATAGGTTGCCAAAGCCAGCAACTCAATCACCTTCATTTAAACACTTGAGAAACAAATGAAACAATGGGATTGCATACTCCATCTGTGGAGGACCAAAAGGCATAAATTTACAAACCAAAACCAAATAAAATTAGTTTGAACGTAATTTGTACATCAAGGACGGATCGGTAGGCTTCGACATGCAAAAATCCACTACTTAGAATCCAGCCAAGTACTATAAAATCTTTCTTGTATGTGTGTGGGCACCTCTTTGTGTGTATCCAGATTACATGTGCTGTGCCTGTGCTCCTCCATTCACCCCCCATTCTGGTGTACCTGCTAGTGGTACAACTTTGCATAAAAATATCAGGAGACTGGATTCCATAAAAAAGTGTCCCATAAGCATGAGTGGATTAATCAAGTCCAGACATGACAATATCCCACGTAAGTAAGATTCTCAGCATTGCAACCTGCTGCAAATTACAACAAAAAAAAAAAACAAATTCACTACACACACACACACACACACGTTTTTATCTCCTTATTCTCTAGCACCATACATGTGCTTCCCTGATGCATAATGCCCGTACAAAGTGGAACAAAATGAAGATATAGACAAGATCTGATAACATAATCATCGATACAAAGTAGGCCATGACGACTTCCAAAGTTTTCCATCGATACAAAGTGGACCAAAATGTAGATATAGACAATATCTGTTAACATAACCATCGATACAAAGTAGGCCATGACGACTTCCAAAGTTTGCCATTAATACAAAAACAAGTGAACAAAAAAAAGACCTAAACCATGGCCTATCCAAGTGTGACCTCACCCAAAGCCTTGTTCAACCAAGCATTGAGTTTTTGTCTCGTGAACTCGACCTCTTCATGCGCAAACCAATTCTTTTTTAACTAAAAACAACACAAAGCATTAGAAAGCAAAAAAGTAGTGAGAGTTCACACTATAATGAGTGCTTCAATTAAGACAACTGATTACCAAATTTCCTTGAGGCTTTTGATCTTTAAGAGTGGTCTTTATCAATAACCTCATTGCTGTCATCACATAATAACCACAGTCGGTAGAATTTGGCTGCTGAGGACACTATAGCCAACAAAGATGTGTATAAGTCAACAACAGAAAATTCATTACACAATGCAATAGCACACAATACTAAATTGTGCCCTAAACCTGTGCAGTGAGGAGTTCGCAAGCTTCTCGAGGAGTTAGGTCTTCAAGCGAGCTCAACGGAGCGAGCTTTGAAGCGAGCTTTTTTTTTTTTTTAGGACCGCCGTCCCTACCTCCCCTTCCTCCTCTCGCCGCCCATGTGCTGCCTCCTCCTCCCTTGCTCCTCCTCCTCAACCTCCTCCTCCAACATCCTCCACCTCCTCTCTCCATCTACTCCTATAACTGCCTTCCCTTCCTCCATCTTGTGCTCCAGCAACCCGCTTCCCTTCCACAAGTTCCTCCACTCCCTTCTTCCTCTCTCTTTTCCTATCACTCTATACTCATGCCCCCCCCCCCCCCCCCCCCCCCCCCAACTCTCTCTCTCTCTCTCTCTCTCTCTCTCTCTCTCTCTCTCTCTCTCCCCCCACCTCCCCCCACCCTTTGTGTGTGTGTGTCCACCCTCTGTCACCCCTCTCCCCCCCTGTATTCCCCCCCTCTCTCTCCCTGCCCCCACCCCCACGACCCCCCCCCCCCCCCCCCCCCCCCCTCCGTCTCTCTCTCTCTCTCTCTCTCTCTCTCTCTCTCTCTCTCTCTCTCTCTCTCTCTCTCTCTCTCTCACACACACACACACACACACACACACACACATGGATAGATTACCCCCTTTCCAATTATACACTAGATGCACCCTCCTTGTCTCTCACATAAACCGAGATCACGCAGCTCATTAGACACGACTTGATTCAGTTGGACTCTAGGAGGACATGGATATAGCCTATGCATGTGCTTGGCACGAAGATGGCTTTCTACAGAGAGCATCTCCTTGAGCTTACAGAGGATGGTTTTGTGATAAGACCTGCCTACATGAACACTCATCTATCCCATGGATTATGATGTGTTATTCAAAAGATGTGCACATCATCACATCAGTTAGAGATTGCGGCTAGAAGATTTAGAGAGTACCATTAGAGGTTAGGGTTGAGAGATCGAGATGTGGTAGGGAGAGAGAGAGAGAGAGAGCGGGCGGGGGGGGGGGGGGGGGGAGGCACCTACATGAATACTCATCTATCCCATGGATTAAGATGTGTTATTGGACAGAAGGGCGCATCACCACATCAATAGAGATTGAGGCTGACAGATTTAGAGGAGTACCAACAGAGGCTAGGGTTGAGAGAGAGCGACGTGTGGCAAGAGAGAGAGAGAGAGAGAGAGAGAGAGAGAGAGAGAGAGAGAGAGATGTGGGGGGGGGGGGGGGGGGGGGGGAGTGGGTGCTTTAAGCAAAAAAAAGCCAAGCCCAAGCAATAGCGACAATTGCTTGGGCTTGGCTTTTTTTAAACCCTTTTTTTGCTTAAAGCATCCCCTCCCCCCCCACTCTTTCCCTCTTTTAAAAAAAAGAATAAGAAGGTATCCTCCCCCCCCCAACTCTCTCTCTCTCTCTCTCTCTCTCTCTCTCTCTCTCTCTCACAGGGTGTACACATGCACCCTAAGCGATGGTATTTTCGATAGGAAAGCGCAACAGCCCCACCACACCCCTGTGTACAGTCACTGTTTTCTCCACCGCCTGCCATCGTGTGAATCGGAACGTGAGAAGGTAGTGCAACAACGTTCACTAGTGCAACAACGTTCACCTGCATTCTTGCCGTTGGAGTAGCGGGAGGAACTCTCAATGGTAGACAGGCTCTACGTCTTTTGAAAAGAAATAATTTGTCATGTTGACCTGCTTGCCCCGGCTGTATACGTTGCATGTGTGAAACCTAGCCTGGGTCAGGCGTTTGCTCACCCCTCGTCAGATTCTAGCCGTCAATAATGCATGTGTGCAACCTAGCCTGGGTCAGGCGTTCGCTCACTCCTCGTCGAATTTTGGCCTTCGATAATGCATGTGTGCACTCTCTCTCTCTCTCTCTCTCTCTCTCTCTCTCTCACCTCAACGACGAGAGTTGAATTCAAGACTTGTTATTCAAGAGGGAAATGGCATAACCAATCTACCACACTTGGCCGATAGAAAGGTTATACCATTTTCCTTTTTTTATTAACACACACCCGAGAAGAAGAGGATTTTAACATCGTAGGAAACTATCCCAAGAGACCTCAAAGATACGAGAGTTAAACTAGGACCTGTTATTCAAGTGGGAACTGGGATAACCAATCTACCATACTTGGGTGATAGAAAGATTATACCATTTTCCTCTTTCTATTAGCACACACGCGTACACACACACACAAGAGAGAGAGAGAGAGAGAGAGAGAGAGAGAGAGAGAGAGAGAGAGAGAGAGAGAGGAGGGTATGGGGAGATAAAGATGAGGGATGGAGAGAGAGAAGCGAGAGGGGAGGGGCGGATGTGTGTGTGTGTGTGTGTGTGAGAGAGAGAGAGAGAGAGAGAGAGAGAGAGAGAGAGAAGAGGGGATGGGTTAGAGGGATCATGAGAGGGAGAGAGGGGGAGGGGGGAGAGAGAGAAGGGAAGGGCCAACTGTGTGTATGTGTGTGTGTGTGTGTGTGTGAGAGAGAGAGAGAGAGAGGGAGAGAGAGGGATGGGGAAGGAGAGGGGCTGATAGAGAGAGAAGGGGTGAGGGGAGAAAGAGAGAGAGAGAGAGAGAGGGGGGGGGGGGGGGGTGGAGAGGGTAGGGGCTGATACACACACACACATACACACAGAAGGAGGAGGAGTTTCTTGGCTACTTCACTGGAGGGAGGGGTGGCAATGGGCTATGGTTGTAGGATTAGGGGCGGCACATATGGTGGTAGTAAGTTAGCACCAATAACCACCAGTGGGGGGCTAAGTTGGTGGTGGCAATGGGTGCTAAGGGGCGGCAATGGGAGGTAGTGGTGGTGGGATGAAAAAAAAAGCTCGCTCCGTTGAGCTCACTCCGTAACCATCCCCCTTCTCGAGGATCTTCAAGTTCTTCTTTAACTTGAAGGTTTGAACAATGCTTACTAAAATGCTTTAGTACCCTTCAAACACAAGCAAACAATTAATTGAAATTATGCAAACAATGTGACCATTATGTTTAAAGCAAAAACAATGCATACCTAGACACGTGTGGTAAGAGTCTCTCCATGCAGACAATCGAAAGAGAGTCAAAGAGAAGTATAGCTGACCGTCATCGAGAAAGAGTGGGTATGCGTATGAGATGGGCATTGTAAAATTCCACAAGAACCCAATGTGATCTATGTAAAGAACACACATTTAGACTTGAAGTTTTGACAGTTTTGATACTACGAAAATACATAAAAGTAAAACATCCATACCCATCCAAAAGGGGAAGAAGATAAATATGTGAGCTCCTAAATCAGGTGTCCCAAAGAAATTGCTAAACGTATGATCTCCTATAGCACGCTCAGAGACAAATGGGAACAACCATAAGCTGTCTACCCACCACACACCTGAGAGAATTTCGGGCGGCAATATGCTTTCCATCCACCTATGAAGGATGAGATACACAAGTGAACAAAGCAAAAAATATATAATGTTACTTAGGCATAAAGTTTTTTTCCTTACAATGCAAAAAGGTTGATCGTCTTTGTTGAAGCTTCAAGATCTAGAACATCATCAATGACATGGGTATCTAGCCCGACTCAACCCAGATCGAGAAGACCGCAAAACAAAAGTGACTCCCTTACGGCACCTATGAAAAAATGCACACACTTACACTGTTTGTTTTTCTAATTAAGCTTGCAAGATTTACACACAAAAGAGTAAATCTACGTTAGTAACACACCTATCCAAGAAGTGATCCATATTGCAGTGATCAATCTCACACACAAGGCGATCATGGCTCACGAAGAAAGAAATGGTCTCGACATGCACAAAGCTAGCGGTCGATGATGAAACCGGCTACAATAACATTCAAATTATAGCTTGAAATAAATGTAAAAAATTGTCACTATAAAGAGAACGTGAGTGTGTAGTCAAGAAAAGTAAACTTACGATGGCAGACTCATCATCTGAAACTTTAATACCCTCTTTGTTGTCCCTCTCGTTTTCCTCTCGAGGAATGTCAGCGTCATGTGGAACTCCATAAGCATGGGGTTTGTACCCGCGCTTAATTTTTACCTCTAACTTTGTTATCCTACTTGGCATGTCTGCTTCCCATGCAAACTTTTGGGCTTCAATCCATGCCTCTTCCCACTCTATTTGCGATTTTTTCTCTTTGTCAAAGACTCTTTCCCACTCTTTGGTTTCCTGCACTTGTAAGTCTTTGTGAAATTTTCTTCGTGCCGCCCTAACTTTATATGCAATATCTCCAAACCTTGTAACGCATTAGCATTTAGATCTAGGAGAGACTCATCGTGGTGGCCGTTCACTGGTTTTAGGGCGTCTTGTTTGGTGCTCTGGCACGTGAATATTTGTGATTTTGTGCAAATTCTTTAGATGCCTAATAAGAAGGCATCGCCTTTCGTAAGAAACCTTTTGGTCAATACATGTTTGCGATGCATGACACTCACGAATAACCTTCCCATTTGTTCCCATAACCTCAATGAATGGAGACAATTCCTGACAATGAAACGGAAAACAACATTCAATTTTTCTAAACCCTATTACATGCTTCAAAAGCACCAAATCTCCAAAGATACGCAATTTATGTCGACATTGTGTGGAATTCTGAGAAAAGTAAGCTCGTAGACATACCTTATGATTCACCATTGTAGAAATACTACACCCTATACTTCCCTTGAGTTGAAGCCGCAAATATTTGTAATCCCGGTGAAAGTAATCTCTGCACACCTTTGAAATTACTCAGAATCGACCCTAGCCTTTGATGTAATCTCTACACACCTACGACAGATTTTAGATGCTCAGCATTGTGAAGGTTCGGCAGCAGCAGTCGTGCACGTTACGCAGCATACGACAGCACTTTGACAGCATGAGGTAGCATACGACAGCACTTTGACAACATACGATTTTCCCTACCCATACGACAACACTTTGACAGCATGAGGTAGCACTCGTGCAGGTTACGCAGCAGCACCTCGCGCAGTAAAATCGGCAATAGCTTAAAGTACTCTTTCGTGCAGGTTCGGCAGCAGCAGTCGTGCACGTTACGCAGCATACGACAGCACTTTGACAGCATGAGGTAGCATACGACAGCACTTTGACAGCATACGATTTTCCCTACCCATACGACAACACTTTGACAGCATGAGGTAGCAGTCGTGCAGGTTACGCAGCAGCACCTCACGCAGTAAAATCGGCCACCCTCAAGTCGCACTATGCATGCCCGCGCAAGTAATGCAGGCTCTGCAGTTCGAGCAGGGCAGTGTCGTGCAGGTTCCCCGCAGGTCGCGCAGGTTAGTAGGTCAGTGTTGTGCAGGTTCCATGGATTTTGTCAGCAGAGCTTTTTGGCGCAGGCGGATTTGGGCGTGTTCAGCTAGGCTATGCATCATTACTTTTTGCATGTCGCTTTCCTCTGCGCCCCCAAAATTCGAAAGGTCTCCTGAATCAAAATGAACGGTCGATTAAACTCCCACCTTTGATCCCTTGAGTTCGACCCCGTGTTACATATAGACGAGGGTGGCACGGGGCATGGGAGGCTTGCTGGTAGAGCCGAGTGAGCGCAAGAAGGGAGAGTGTAGCCTTCCAACGCATGGAGCAATAAGTTTTGCAGATTGAATCCACATTCCCTCTCATTGGTTGTTGCTTCACAAGTTTAGCTTCACAAGTTGGAACTTGGTTGCCTTGCTCTCATATTACTCTTTGCGATTCTTAAAAGCCCTTGTGTGTGTAATTGGTTGCTTCAATGTGGACATGGTTCTAAAATAGTTCTAAATATTTTGAGATGATAGAAACAAATCCAAAAAGCAAAGAATTAGCTAATGTACCTTTTGCTTTGTGTCATTTAGAGCTTGTTTCCGAGGCTATAAAGCTCAGCGTTCCTCGAATTTGTTCCCATCCTGAATCTCCATAACCTCACCACATGATTAGAAGTAGGGGTTATTTGATGTTTCAAGAAGAGGTAATTACAAATTATATAGATAGTAGCTGCATAGAGATGCATTAGGTGCACAGGATGCTTATGCCCAAAAAAAAAGGAAAAACCATACATGTGTATGGCGGGGAGGTGGCACCGTTGTCAGGACGTTTTTGGAGCAAGTAATTATGCATATCTACATATCCATGCATGGTGCATTGAATAAAGAATTGCCCATTTTCTAGAGCCAGGTGGTTACGTGGGGCCCACATGTGTACAGGTAGGACAATATGTACATAGTGCATCGATTTTCACTATCACCAGTACCACTGTGTTTTTTCCATAATAATGAGGAGTTGGTGGTGCGTAAAACTTCTTGAGGAAGCTATCCGCGGGACGACGACATGAGATAAGCAGGTGCGTCAGATGGCATCTAGTGGCGTCAGGAGGTCGAATGGGGTCAATATTTGCACGTGGATAAGTACGGACACAACGTGGGTGTTTTTTTGTGATGAATTATGCAAAAGGTCATCATGAGGACCCTCTTTTGGGGACACTTCACGTGGTGGCAGGATACATTATTGAAAAAATTTGAGTGCCAGGTGTGCGGATGGATGCAGCACGGTGACAACTATGTACTGCGAGGCCACTTTTTGGCCTGTTCGGGGTCCGTTTGAGGTCAACTAAAAGGCCAAGGGTGCCCAAGTAATAAATCCAAGTGGGGGAACTGAAAAAACTAAGAGAAGACCAGAAAAAAAGTGGAAAGAAGAGGAGGAATAGCTGCAACTGTTTTTGGAGCCTGTTTTGGCCATAAACTGCTCATCCGAGGTCGGATTTGAGCACATTGACATTGTAGATTGGGGTTTTGGGCCGTTCCGGACGCGATGGCGCTGTCCATTTTGCCAAATTACTCATTATTTTTTTGATAATTTGGCTGTGTAAGTTTCTCCTATGAGCGAAGCTTTTGCTCCAATTTGTGATTGTATCTGGTATATTTTACCCATATTGTGTGAGCTATTTGCCCCATTGGTGTTGGCCCAAGCTCAATTGTATCTAAACATAAAAAATTCTCCTCTTTTGAGCTGATTTTTTTGGGTGTGTATGTGTGTCTCTCTCTGTGTGGAGTGGGTAAATGGGTAGTCTTTCTCCACTCACTCCATCGGTGTGTTCCCTGTCTCGGCCAGGTGGGTTGTGTAAGCCGAGTGGTGCCGCATAGTGTGTGTGTGTGTGTGTGTGTGTGTGTGTGTATCATCGCAAGAGTATGTGTCAGATGATTATAGAGACGTTGTGTGTGTTTTCATCCTGCTCACATTTTTTTGGCACCCCACGGAGGATCTTCTTCGAGTACCTTCTACTTCGAGCTTCAAGCTTCGAGATTCGGGATTACAGGTTGTAGACTACAGGTTACAGGTTACAGGGACATGTACAGGTACAGGTGATTCACACAGGTACAGGTAGCTGGAGTAGAGTGATACACTGGCAAGCGGGAATCACTTGCAGTTGTCGTGGGTATGCATCATTTGGCACCTGCTTGAGCGCATTGTCTGCTGGTATTATACGTTACTTGTGGAAACTGCCATTGTATGCCTTTGTGGAGCCGTACTTGGTTTTATTTGGCAGTCCCAGCCATTTCTGAGACTTGGTCTGGAAGATAGTCATTTCTGAGACTTGACTATACGAGATTTGCATAAGCCTTCGTGAGAAGGTCGATAGCGTGAGGTTTTATTAAGCTGGGGGATTCTCAAATGTGAGATCCATTCGGTGATACAGGTGACTGGAGCACCCTTTTTTTGACCTCGCCATAGGCTATGTACTAGTGATTCCTACTTGATGCTCGAGTTCTATTGTTGGCAGTTTATGCATACATATACAATATATATTTTGGATTCTTACTGCTCTACTTCTGGGGAAACTCTGCCAAAATGTCCAAGTTATGATGGCTGGTGTTTTGGTCTTTTAAGCCATTTATGCTGTTATGCTACTAAAATTTTGGCAAAATCAGAGGATAAGACAGGTGTGCTTTCTTGGGAGCTGCATGGTTGACTTTGATGGATGATCAAAATGGCCCTCAATTCACTCCTTTTTATCTAACTCAAAGAATCCAGATAAATGTTCATGTGTCCAGGAATATTTTTTTTCCAGCAGCACATAGTCTTTATGTTCGGGCCAAGAAGATTAAGAGAAATACTGGAATATCCTTTGCCTGTTGTAATTCCAATGATTAACTATGGAAACTCATTTGATGTGCATGTGCTTGTCCTTATCTAAAGTTGAGCTCCATTGAATTTTCTGGGGATTGAGTAAGTCAAAAGTTTTGGGTTCTTGCACGTGTGTTCAAAGGGATTCTCAAAGCATCGTAACTTGGGTATCCATGGCTTTCTCTTATCTGGAATTTCATGGAAGAAGTGATGAAGATGTGGAGGAATTTTTGGAAAAGATGGAGTTTGCCTTCATTAGCAACCAGATCCATGACCCGGCGCAGATGTTACATCTTCTCCAGATTTGTTTGAAGAGTGATGCACGAGTTTGGTCTAAAGCATTTGAAGAGGAGTTGCGTGTGGATGATCCACCTGTAAGATTGAGTTGGGACAATCTAAGGCATGGATTAGAAGTGGAGTTTGTGAAGACAGAAGATCCTAACAAAGTGTGGCAAGAAGTACAGGCTTTAGTACAAAAGGAAGGTGAGCCAGTAGATGCGTACATATGAAAATTTTCATTGGCATGGGAGCGAATGTGCAAGGCCTTAGCACCACAAGTACCCCCACCTAACATGATGAAGAAGGACAGATTCTTGGCTGATCTTTGGGAGAATATACGTTGGAGAGTGGAGCTAAAGAAGCCTAGAACATATGAAGATGCATTGGAGGTGGCAAGGAACAAAGAGTGGAAGCTGAGGAAAATGAGCCAGCTAGGGGTGGATTCTTTGCCCAGGAGGTCTGAGTATCAACCTATGGATTCTTTACAAGGTCGCATGCCAGAAGTTCATCATGAACCAGTGGTTTTTGTTACTCCTCAGTTTATACCAGCCGTGGTCACTACAACAGAGCAAGATGATGGGCTAAGGCAAGACATGAGGCAAGTGGTAGATTTAATGAAGAATCTCAGCCTAAACATTCTAGGTCAAGTGAGAAATAATCGAGGTCGAGGGAGGTTTACAAATCAGCCAGGAGATGAAGAAAGACCTAGGAATGGTGTTGGACAAAGTAATGGTAGGTTCTGGAGGCAGACGTCCACATGTTATAATTGTGGAGAGTTGGGTCACATCAGCCCGCAATGTGATAAGCCACCAAGGATGGGTGGAGACATGTTTCCATTGCCAAGACAGGTGCTAACTAAGTCAAATGATTATGGCATTGAAATTAAGGGAGAGGAAGGAGCCAATGGATTAACCCAGGAGGAAAAGGGAAAGACAAAAGTGATAAGTGTGGTTACCTTGGAGAAGGCATTAAAGCTAGAGGATACATTAGTGATGCATATTGGGAAGAGGACCACAGAGGACAAGGAAGGAAGAAGTGCCCCAGGTTCTAGTAAGAAGAAGGGAAAGAGCCATGAAGGCGATGATGTCAAGGCCAAGAGGAAAAGGAGGGCTCATCACAAGTTTCATGTTTCAGATTTTCCATTAGGGGATGGGCAATTAAGCTATGACTTGAAGGAGGATCTGACAAGCAGGAAGACAGATGTTACTTTTGGGTAGCTTATAGATATGGTGCCTAAGCTAAAGCGACAGTGGAAGAGGATGGTTAACCCAATGGAGAAAAGAGCCAAAGAGAGGTTCAGTAAAGGTGTTGGTGATGGATGAGCTACCAGACATTTGCCCAATAGTAGATGTGTGGCACAAAATAAAAAATCTAGGACAAGGTTATGTTGATGGCGGAGCCCAAATATGTGTCATAACACACTCATGCGTTGAGAAAATGTGTCTTATAGTGACTGGGGTGTCAGGGTTTCGGATTAGATTGGCAAACCATCAAAAAGTAAAATGTTTGGGTATTGTAAAGAGCTTAGAAGTGGAGCTTGCGTATGATGCAAAGGTGGTGGTTGATTTTCATGTGATGCCAGCGGGGTTGGGAGCATATCCTATTATACTAGGCAGACCATGGTTACGTGCAGTGGGAGCTGTTCAAGATTGGAGACGTGGTACGATTAGTCTCTATGGAAAGACAGGTGCCAAGAAGCTATATAATATGGACACAAGGAAACGATTGGAGGAGATTTATGAAGATGAAGACGAGTCTAGTGACGAAGATTATTCGACAGTGTCTGATGAGGACAGTGATAGTACTACCAGCAGTGATGAGGATGTTGATGTTGCATTTCTTTTGATGGACAAAGAAAGCCATGAGTCTGGTTTAGTTGCATTTGCAAATAAGGTTGAAGATGAAAGTGAAGGGCCTTATGAAATGATTGAAGGGCTGATGCAAACCAAGGTTAAATTGTCAAAGAAGCAGAAATTGATGACACAAATGATAAGTAGAGACCTCTCAGCTATGGAGAAGGAGATATATTTACACATGCTGGCTAGTTTTCTTGATTTGTTCATTACTTCATATGAAGAGATTAGAGGGTTCAAGGGCGAAGAGATGCATATAGAGCTAAAAGAGGGTGCTAAGCCAGTGCGGCAAAGGCTAAGAAGGATGGGTCAAGAGAAAATGGAAGCCTTGAGAGAAGAGGTGGACAAGTTACTGAAGGCAGGGTTCATAGTCCCAGTGGAAACCACAGAATGGGTGAGTCCAGTAGTAGTCAGTCCAAAGAAGGATGGGAAGTGGAGGATTTGTGTAGATTTTAAACCTTTAAATACAGCCACTAAGAAGAACCCATATCCTCTTCCATTCATCGATCAAATCTTGGATTCAGTGACAGGTTATGAGAGGTACAGTGTGTGTGATGGTTTTTCAGGCTATTTTCAATTGAAGATTGTTCTTAAAGACTGCACAAAGACAACTTTTATTATGCCATGGGGCTGCTATTACTACACGATATTGCCATTTGGGTTGTCAAATGGACCATCTTTCTATCAAGAGAGAGCAAATTGGGTATTGGAACCATTCATTGGTAGCAGGGATTTTAATTACGCGATGACGCATTTTGTTAAATGTTAATTATTATTGTTATTATCACTATTTTTTTCATGTTAATAACATATCTAATGTCATGACTTACGAAAACCGATAGAAAACGTAGAACCGGCGGGGCAACCAATAAACCTCGGCAGGCCCGACGCGCACTTTACAAACGTCGACGGGCTCGGCGGGCAAAGCAAGAATCCCGCCAGCCCGTCATGTTCTCCCTCCATATTTGGAGGCTCTATATAACTGTGTAGTAGACATCACATCACATCACCGCTTCCTCTAAATTTGGTCATCCTTTAAAATTTAGAAGAAAAACTAAAGGTAAAAAAATGAATAGTCTTTAAAAAAAATTAAAACTTAATGAAAATCTGATCATGGATCATTAGTTCTTTTTTGGACTGAACTGATTCTTGAAAGGAGATAGAAAGGTGAATCTTTGGGTCGGTATCTCTACATTTGGGATGGACTAATCTCATGTTTGGTTCACCGTTATATTTGCTAAATTGATTGCTATATTGATTAGAACTTCTATCATGGGTCATTAGTTCTTTTTTTCACTGAACTGATTCTTGAAAAGAGATAGAAAGGTGAATCTTTGGGTCGATATCTCTACTTTTGGGATGGACTGATCACATGTTTGATTCACTGTTGTATTTGCTTGCTATTCCGATTAGAGCTCCAATCATGGGTCATTAGTTCTTTTTTGGACTGGACGGATTCATGAAAGGAGGTAGGAAAGTGAATCTTTGGATCAATATCTCTACTTTTGGGATGGACTGATCACATGTTTGATTCACCGTTGTATTTTCTTTCTATTTAGATTAGAGCTCCAATCATGGGTCATTAGTTCTTTTTTGGACTGGACTGATTCATGAAAGGGGTAGGAAGGTGAATCTTTGGGTCGATATCTCTACTTTTGGGATGGACTGATCACATATTTGATTCACCGTTGTATTTGCTTGCTCATGTTTGAGTACATTGAGGTTTATTCCCTTCAGGCTTCACTACTACGCTTGTGTGTGATATTGATTATAACACTAATGTTTGGTTTGAATAACACTTGAAAGAAGAGATAGCATACTGAGCTATGTTTATTGGTATTGCAGGCATCCAATAAGTATGTCTTCCACCGGGAATGTGAGCGGTGATGTTGGTGTCTCAAGCCTGGCTTCCTTGAGGAGACCTCCTACCTCGATGCCAGGTCCTGCTTCGCAGGGCAAGCGAAAGGCAGGTGGAAAAAGTCCAGGACCCGAGTGGAATTTTGCCACAAATTTAAATAAGTATCAAGATTGGAAATGTAACTTTTGTGGCGAAGATAAATCTGGAGGAGCACCAAGAATAAGGGGTCATTTGCTAGGTGGCAATACCAGAATCCAAGGAGGAAAGTGCAAGGGCTTAGGTTCAGAAGAAGCAGCTATGCGCTTAAAAGCTTTAATTGGTAAGCTAATTTCCACGAGCAAAAGATCAAAACTCTCTACTTTCGACCATCACACCCCCGTATCGATAAGATCAAACCAGTATGAGGGATCATTGGGTGTAACGCCCACCAATGGAAGCACTCAAAGTAGGGAACCAACTTCTCATATCGATGGAAGTACACCTCCAAACCATGGATCTCCTGACTTTCAGGTAGGATCGTCAAAAAGTAGGCAGGTTAGCTTACAGACGAGCTTCAAAACACTTGCCTTAGAAGAAGCATAACTTGCACTAGCTAAAGCCGTCTATTTCACTGGGGGATCATTGGCCATTGTCACCCGTGATGCATGGAAGTCAGCTTGGAAACGCATTGGGGAGTATGGTGCTGGATTTACCCCTCCAACATATCACCATATGAGAAACCAACTGTTGGATAAATGTTACACAAGCACACAACAGGATATTCAAAGGGTAATATTTATGCAACAGAACAATCTGGATACACCATAGTTAGTGATGGTTGGTCCAACGTTCAAAGGCGGCCATTGATCAACACCATGCTTGTATGTCCTCGTGGTGAATGTTTTATCAAAGCTGTGGATAGCTCTGGTCAAATAAAGTCTGGCAGTTTTATAGATGACATCATTGGCGACGCAGTTGAGGAACTTGGAAAAGAAAATGTTGTTCAAGTAATCATGGACAATGCAAAAAATTGCAGGGCTGTAGGTAGAATACTTGAAAGTCGCTTCTCTCACCTATATAGTGCTGGTTGCAGTACACACAGCTTGAACTTGGTATTGCAAGATTGGTACAAGAGGGAGGACACAGAGTGGTTCAAATGGATAGTAGACAATGCTCGCTTAATAGTCAAGTTTGTTTTGAAGCGTCAGAGGGTTCTTAACATGTACCGTCAGAGGATGTCTACTATGTTAAAACTGTCGTGCGAAACTATATTTTGCAACAACTACTATACGGTAGAATCACTAATAAAAAATAAGAATGCTGTGATGGAGACATTTGTTTGTGCCACTTTTTCAAAATGGGAGGCTGGTCAAAGGGAGAAGATAAAAAGCAAAATAGGGGTGATCAGAGATCTACTAGCTGATCGCCACTTCTGGGATGATGTGGTGGATGTGCACAATGTCATGATGCCAATTATGCTCGCATTACGCCAACTGGATTCTGCCTTGCCTAACATAGGTAAGGTGTGGATGGCTTGGTGAACTGTTCAAGAAAGCCTTGCAAATCCAGAGGAGCCCCAGGAGCCAATTGTGAAGCCTTGGAAGACACCATTCACTCAAAAGAGGAGAGAAATATTGAGAAAGTATGTGCATGGTTGATGGGTTGGAGCACATAGTCCACTACACAGCGTAGCTTTCTTATTGGATCCAGAGTATTGGGCAATGGAAATAGACAAACTTGATGAGGAGGTGCTAGAAGACTTTTATGATGTGATAGGCAGGTTTTATGATGATCCTGATGAGCATGCATCAGTTGTTACTGACCTTACGAAGTTTAAACTCAAAGAGAGTATGTTTGGTACAGACTTTGTGCAGAAACTTGCCACGGAGCAACCAGCATGGAAGTGGTGGATGATGAATGGTGGTAGTGCACCCACCCTTAAACGCCTAGCTGTTAGAATCCTAGCCCAATGTGCATCCAATTCAAGTTCTGAGAGAAACTGGAGTACATATAAATATGTACATTCCACCATCAGAAACCGCCTTCTAAATTCAAGGGCTGGAAAATTGGTGTATATGTACTGCAACCATTGGCTATTGGCAAGAGTGCAAGCTGAGAACTACAAAGAGGAGATGCCGTGCTGGACTTAGGATGTAACCAATGATAAGGTGGACGAAGACAGTGAGCTGCAAGGGGAATCTCATGAAGTAGAAACTACATGTACTTTAGAAGAGATGGAAGAGAATTTGGAAATTGAACCAACTTTGACCCGTCGCCTCGCAGCAAGCGACGATGGTTTAATTAATAGATTATTGAATCCATTGAGTGACTTCTGGTTAAGTTCAGAAACTGTTTATCTTATAAGCTTTTTTTAATATTTAGTTTAAGGTTTAGACATTTGCTTAATAATAAACGAAGCCCTTAAAAACCTTTACAAGGCCACAAATCACTATTAAAGCTTCATAATATAGAAAGCCCTAACAAATCGTTGCATTATCACATATCATAATTGAAGCTGAAGTGAAGACAATTCACAATTCACTAATAAATTCTCGCAAGACAATGAGTAAATGTTTTCAAATGTTACAAAAACTATCCAAGTGATAGTGAAATATTTGTGAGAATATCTTCATTCTCCTGTTCACGCTGACCTTTAAGCTTATTATAGTCTTCAGACATTTTGAACATTGCATATCGATTTTTGGATATCTCAAACTCACATATAGCACAATGAAAGTTATTTATCATGCTTTGCATCAAGCATGATATATGATACATATGTCCGCATGGCAAGCTGAAGTGACCACACCACTCATGAAAGAATGATCTACATATGGGGCAAGGACCACCGTGCTCACCAGAAGCTGGAGGGGCCTCAATAGATGTTGGGTGCTCAATCAATGTGGCAGAATTTTGTTTTTTTATAGTCGCCTCTAACTCTTTTACGTGGCGAGATAGCACCTTCACCTCCCTTTGCAAGTCTCTATTTAGGGTTTCTTCTGCATGAGAGCCTTGTGTAGCTTGTGATGCTTGCCTGAGTTGAGTTTGAAGCTCCTCCTTAACTTGGTGCACTTCCATTGATGCACCTTCTAGTGCCAATGACATCTCTTGCCGTGTGACGGTGATTGCAGTACTGCGAATGTCCTCAACCGTCATGTGAGGTGTCCTTGAGCTAAAGTCCACTGCTTCACCCAAGACATAATGCATGTATAACATCTTGGCAAACCACAATGGACAATCCATATGATGCATAGGATGACCCATAACATCGAGATATATGTTCTCTCCATTGTCTCGTATGTCTGCATTAATTCATTGTGATAGCTTGAGTCGGCCTTTCTTGATGTTGTCATCTGCAACACCTGGCCATATGGATTTGACCATTTCTCGGTCAATCCTAGTGTTCACCTCTTTCCATTGTGTACCCATTAGTTTGGCCCACTAGGAGCAACGAGCAGCAATTCGAGCGGTGTCGTTCACTCCACCGCCTTGACACATGGATCTGAGACGCTCAAAAGCGCGCTTAGCCCTTTGATTATCATTATCCATATCCTGATTAAACACTATACTTCAGTTACGGCATACAAACTTAATGATAATCAATTGCTATAAGAGTAACCACCATTTTACGACAATCAATTGATATTAGAATAACCACCATCTTACGACAATCAATTGATATAAGAGTAACCACCATTTTTTAAATCAATGAATGACAATCAGTGACTCCACGTGGCTTATTGCTTGAAACTTAAGAGAAAAAACAAAACTCATAAAAAATTTGTTGTCTATTGAGATATAACAAAGTGTTTTTATTACTCATACATCATCCATGGCGCATAAAACCCAATTTTTAAAAGTGCTTTTATAAGTCACAAGTCTCATAAAACCCTTCTTCATAAAGTACATCATATATCCATTAAAAAAAGGCTACACTCATTTCAGAGGGAGGGCGTAAGCATCGTTCTGGCTAGGCTTCAAATCTTTCTAATTCTTCATCCAAAAGTGCCAAGGTCTTTCTGTCTGTGGATTTCTTCCTCACCCAACCTTCCACAACAATCCTAGATATGGCTTGTACCTCCACTGAAACCTTATGTTTGAACCAATATGTGTTGTAGTAGTTAGAGAACTCTCCACAAAACTTACAAAATTGCCATATCACTCATCCTATGGTGTACACATCTGTGGCCTTGGTCCATGGGCATAAATTTTTGCCATCTAGTAACTCAGGAGCTCGCCAAGGATGAAGCTTTTGCCAGTTTTCATCGGTATTGTTGGTCTTTTGTGTCTCTAAGCCAATACGCAGAGCCAATCCCCAATCAATTATTCCAATACGGGGAGTGATATCCTTGGTAAAGTCCAACATGATGTTCCATGGATGGAGATCATTGTGGATCACTCCCTCGTCATGTGCGAATCGCAATGCCTTCACCAAGGCATGGATCAACGAGGGAGCATGATTGCACAGGCTCTTGATACATGTTTTCTTGTCTTCAAAGGGCTGCTCCCATTTAAAGTCTTCACGGATCTTTCCTTTCCCCTCTTGATGCTCTACAAGCGTCGTGAAAGAGGCACGTGGAAGGGTCACTGTCTCCATAAGATCACCTAAAGTTCCCCCATTGAAGTAGGGGAATATCAGAAACCATGGCAACGTTATAGAGTGGGCAATACTCCTCACAATCCCTCTATGGTTGAGATCTACTCCACTTTCTGATGCAAAGCTTTTCCACTAATGCTTGGCCTGTCCTTTGAACTCCTTAGCACAATAAGTATTCGTTGCAGGAAAGAAACTGATCCCTTTGATTTGAACTTGCCACCCTATGCCATAAGCCCCTGACCCAAGTTTCTTGATCTTCTTAATGGACTTATTTGGAATGCCCAAAGTCATACTACATTCAGAATTGTATATACTGCTCTCTAGGTGACTGGCAGAAGTAGTAGAACCCGATGTTCCCTCAATGGCAGCCTCCGCAATAAATGGTTCTCCAACTTGGCTGCTCCCCATAACTCTGGTGATAGCCATTCGCATTTTCTTGCTTAGGCCAAACTGTGTGTCTATGTGGGATGCTCGCCTTGACCTCTCCTTCTCAACTCTCCATCTCGCGTTCCAATGCTCTAGCTTACCCTTGTCTACTTCTTGAGGGCGTTCCTCTTTCAAATCAGAGGCTACCTTGGGCAAATTGCCCACCCAACTGCTCAATAATGAGATTATTGATTCGGTTGTTTTGTCTGGATATACAACAAAATTTTGCGGGCAATCTCACTGTATAATGATTGCAATCTAGAATCATCTGCAACAATCTGCGCTATATCGTCGGGATCTAGTGCACTGACCATTGTAATCAACAATTGTCTAATTTTCTTTTTGAACTCTATCATTGAAGTAGCAGAAGGATCCATTTTGCCTGCAATGGTATTATTGCAAACAACACATTGTGAAATATAACTATGTGCCACTCCATTTGGATCTTTTCTAAATTCTACGTGAAAGAAAAAGTGCAGTATAGACCATAGATCTCGTACGCTTTTGCAGTGACACACCTAATCGCAATTGCAACCATGTGCCAATGCCTCACCGTACAACAACTTACAAACAGATGCTCCTGTCATTCTAGCAGCAACACACATAGTCGCAATTGCAACCATGTGCCGAAGCATGAATGACTGGGAGCAACATAAAACATAGTCACCCTACGCTTTTGCAATGACACACCTAGCCGCAATTGCAACCATGTGCCAGTGCATCCACGCACGGTGACTTCTTTCAAACAGATGCTCCTGTCATTCTAGCAGCAACACACCTAGTCGCAATTGCAACCATGTGCCGAAGCATGAATGACTAGGAGCAACCTAAAACATAGTCACCCTATGCTTTTGCAATGACACACCTAGCCGCAATTGCAACCATGTGCCAGTGCATCCACGCATGGTGACTTCTTTCAAATAGATGCTACCGTCAATCTAGCAGCAATACACCTAGTCGCAATTGCAACCATGTGCCGAAGCATGAATGACTGGGAGCAACATAAAACATAGTCATCCTACGCTTTTGTAATGACACACCTAGTCGCAATTGCAACCATGTGCCAGTGCATCCACGCACGATGTCTTCTTTCAAGATTCAAGCATATGAAACATTATGAAATTATTTGAGCACACATTCATGCTTTAGATGCTACCGTCAATCTAGCAACAACACACCTAGTCGCAATTGCAACCATGTGCCGAAGCATGAATGACGAGAAGCAACATAAAACATAGTCATCTTGCGTTTTTGCAATGACACACCTAGCCGCAATTGCAACCATGTGCTAGTGCATCCACGCACGGTGACTTCTTTCAAACAGATGCTCCTGTCATTCTAGCAGCAACACACCTAGTCGCAATTGCAACCATGTGCCGAAGCATGAATGACTGGGAGCAACATAAAACATAGTCACCCTATGCTTTTGCAATGACACACCTAGCCGCAATTGCAACCATGTGCCAGTGCATCCACGCACGGTGACTTCTTTCAAACAGATGCTCCTGTCATTCTAGCAGCAACACACCTAGTCGCAATTGCAACCATGTGCCGAAGCATGAATGACTGGGAGCAATATAAAACATAATCATCGTACGCTTTTGCAATGACACACCTAGCTGCAATTGCAACCATATTCCAGTGCATCCACGTACAATGATTTGATAAAATAAATTTTATACCTTTAAGTTTTAACGCAAAAAACTCAAAAAAACATCAATAAAATAAGGAAGGGATTAAAAAATTACTGCTACACTGCTTTGAGAATGTGGAAAGCTGCCAGAAAGTTTGGTGAAGAAAACTTCTCAATGTACCTCTCTTGTGAAAAAGACAAGCACCGGTGTCGTCTTTATATAGCCACGGTGGGCCCGGCGGGCCATTTACTTAACCCGGGGGGCCTCGAGCCGGTCTCCAAGTCTCCTTGCAGGTCAAAAAAGATGAATGTCAATTAACATAATATTTGTTATTTTGTATTTCTATTGTTATTAACCTGAAATTATAGTGTGATCACGTCATTTTGAAATCCCAGATTGGTAGTTGTGTTAAGGCTTTTATGGACGACTTCTGTGTCTACTACAGTAGGGTTGAACATCATGAGAAGTTGTAGATGGTATTGGCTCGATACGATGAATGTGGAGGACAACTAAATCCAAAGAAATGTCATTTAGCACAGCCTAGGGTGAAATTATTGGGCCATATGGTGTCAGAAAATGGCATTGAGGTTGATCCACACAAGGTTAAGTCTATTATTCTTCTTCCATCACCTACGAGTACAAAGCAATTGGCAACCTTTATACACAAAGTGAAGTACATGGCGCGGTTTATTCCATTGTCTTTGTAGCTCCTTTATCCATTACAACAAGTGGCAAAGCATGATCCATTGCAATGGGATGACAAGTGTGAAGAAGTGTTTCAAGAGGTGAAAGAGGTGTTAGGGGGGTTGTCAGCCATGCAGGCTCCTGATTGGGAGCAAGTGTTTGATGTAAATCCATCAGTAGGGGATGATGTCATTGGAGCCATGCTATTGCAAAAGGGGAAGGGAAGCCATTATATGAGGCCAGTGTATTGTGCAAGCCGAGTGAAGCTGGTTGCAGACAGAAAATTCTCGGAAGTAGAGCTAGTGATGGCTATTGTGATATTTGCTTGTCGACGATTTCGTCATTAATTACTACCATGACCTTTTGTTTTCTTAACGAGTTACACTTTTTTGCCACAGCTAATTTTTGGCACTAACATGTCAAATGTGGTGAAGAAATGGGTAATTGAGCTGCAAGAGTTTGAGTTCTCTTTTCTAGTGGAAGACAGTACAAGGGCTACCCTAGCTGATTTGTTGACTTACAAGGAGAATCCCCCTCTTGTTAAGGAAGAGGTGGTGATAAAGGTAGTAGAAGAAGTGCCACAGATCAGCAATGCACGTGTGTTGTTCTTTGATGGCTCATACAGAAAGAGCCACGATGCGGCTTCAGGGGGTATAGCACTTTATGATCCAGAGGGAGAGTTAGTATGCAAGAGAGGGTTCAAATTGGATGCTCATAGTAACAATGAGGCTGAATATGCTACTTTGGAAGCCGGATTACACATTTGTTTGAAGCATGGGGTTAGAAGGTTGAGCATAAAAGGTGATGCCTTGTTAGTTGTGAAGCAAGTGCTAGGTGTGTGGAAGAGTAAGAACACCTCCTTGAAGAAAATGTGCTTCAGAATTAAAGGCCTGTTAAAAAAGTTTGAAGCATGGAGCATCAGACACATTGAATGTGCTCTAAATGGAGAGGCACATGAAGCATCTCAAAGCATGATTGGGGAGCTATTTGTGTTGAGGACCAATTTACCTCTTTATCATGGCCGGGAAAGTTTGGCTCAAGAAGAGGAGTTTTTGTTAACATGAATCAAGACATTCAAAAGTCTAAGAAGTATGGTCTTGTGCGTAGAGCATACATGTACAAATTGATTGGTGATGTCTTGTACATGAAAGGGGTTGATCTCGTGTTGAGACGTGTACCTTGGCGGGAGGAGGTTTATCTAGTGTTGGAAGAGAATCATGAAGGTGCATGTGGCAGACATTTTGCTCTAAAGATCACCTTGCATAAGATCCTGCAAGAGGGGTATGTAGGCCTAGTTTGCACAAGGATGTTCACCATTGGTGTAGGTCTTGCAATAGGTGTCAAGCATTTGGGAAGAGAGTGTTGAAGCCAGAGCTACGACAAACCATCATGGAGTTTGATGTGTTTGAAAAGTGGGGGATTGATGCAATAGGCCCGTTACCTATCACAAGCAGGGGCAAAAGCTATATTTTGACTGCAGTGGACTATCTCTCTAGATGGGTAGAGGCTATAGCAGTAAAACAAATCACTGCAAAGGATGCGGAAAAATTTGTGTATGATGAAATATGTTGCAAGTTTGGGGTGCCATTGGAGCTACTTTCAGATAAGGGGGCAGGATTTAGAGCTAAACTGCTAGACATTTTATGCGCAAAGATGAAGATTAGGCATCAGCATACCACTCCTTATTACCCGCAGTGTAATGGCTTAAATGAAAGATTCAATGGTGAGTTGGTACAAATTCTTTCAAAAGTGACGGAGCACCAAGGAAAGAATTGGGACTTGGAATTGCCTAGTGCATTATGGGCTTACCGTACTTCGGTAAAGACAGGTACAGGGTTTACTCCATTTCATTTGGTGTATGGAAAGGGAGCACTATTGCCTATGGAAGTAGAGTTGCCTGCAGTAAAGATGCTAGAGAAGTTGCTTGGACCGCCTAGTGATGCATTCAAAGAGAGGCTCTTACAATTACAAGAGGTTTAGCTGGATAGGATGAGGGCATTGGAACATTATGGGCAGATGCAAGATAGGGCTTTGGCAAAGATAAATGAAAAGGTCAAAAGTAAGGGTATCAGGAAGCATGACTTGGTTTTGCGCTACAACAGTAAGCTGGACAACACCTTCCAAAAGAAGTTTCAAATTAAGTGGGAAGGCCCTTTCAAGGTAGTGGAGTGTTTTCCAAATGGTACTTATTAGTTGGCTAACCTGGATGGGATTTTACATAAGTCAAGGGTAAATGGATTGCGTCTTAAATTTTATGATGCTAGATTGATGATGGTGGATCAAGATGAGCTGTCTATGGAGCAAGTAATTTTGGTGAGGGATGAGGAGACCTGTGATGAGGCGAGTCTCATATCTCTTTTTGCTGCTGCTAATCATGAATGATCTAGCAGGCTAGGGGATGGAAAAATTATGTCAGGAGTTTTTTGAAGCAACTGATTGCTCATATGTACATACCCATGCATGGTGCATCGAATAAAGAATTGCCCATTTTCTAGAGCCAAGTGGTTACGTGGGGCCCACATGTGTACAGGTAGGACAATATGTACATAGTGCATCGATTTTCACTATCACCAGTACCAGTGTGTTTTTTCCATAATAATGAGGAGTTGGTGGTGCGTAAAACTTCTCGAGAAAGCTATCCGCGGGCCGACGACATGTGGTAAGCAAGTGCGTCAGATGGCATCTAGTGGCGTCAGGAGGTCGAATGGGGTCAATATTTGCACGTGGATAAGTACGGACACAACATGGTTGTTTTTTTGTGATTAATTATGCAAAAGGTCATCATGAGGAGCATCTTTTGGGGCCACTTCACGTGGTGGCGTGATGCATTATTGAAAAAATTTGAGGGCCAGGTGTGCGGATGGATGCAGCAGGGTGACAATTATGCACTGCGAAGCCACTTTTTGGCCTGTCCGGGGTCCGTTTGAGGTCAACTAAAAGGCCAAGAGTGCCCAAGTAATAAAGCTAAGTGTGGGAACTGAAAAAACTGAGATAAGACCTGAAAAAACGTGGAGAGAAGAGGAGGAACAGTCGTAACTGTGTTTTTCCTGTTTTTGGAGCCTGTTTTGGCCATAAACTGCTCATCCGAGGTCGGATTTGAGCACTTTTCCATTGTAGACTGGGGTTTTGGGCCGTTCCACACGCGATGGCACTGTCCACTTTGCCAAATTCCTCACTTTTTTTTTGTTGTTTTAGCTGTGTAAGTTTCTCCTATGAGCGAAGCTTCTGCTCCAATTTGTGATTGTATCTGACATATTTTACCCATATTGTGTGAGCTATTTGTCCCATTGGTGTTGGCCCAAGTTCAATTGTATCTAAACATAAAAAATTATCCTCTTTGGAGATGAATTTTTTGGGTGTGTGTGTGTGTGTCTCTTTGTGTGGAGTGGGTAAATGGGCAGTCTCTCTCCTCTCATTCCATCGGTGTGTTCCCTATCTCGGCCAGGTGGGTTGTGTAAGTCGAGTGGTGTCCCATAGTGTGTGTGTGTGTGTGTGTGTGTGTGTGGGTGTGTGTGTGTGTGTGTCTCTTTGTGTGGAGTGGGTAAATGGGCAATCTCTCTCCTCTCACTCCATCGGTGTGTTCCCTATCTCGGCCAGGTGGGTTGTGTAAGTCGAGTGGTGTCCCATAGTGTGTGTGTGTGTGTGTGTGTGTGTGTGTGTGTGTGTGTGTGTGTGTGTGTGTATCATCCCAAGAGTGTGTGTCGGATCATTATAGAGGCGTTGTGTGTGTTTCCATCCTGCTCACACCGTCTTTACCCAATTTCCATAAACTGTAGGGAACGTGCCCTTCCCCCGTATCCATGTTTTCTGTTCCAGTGTTGGAGGGGTCCTTTATGCTTTTCCTCCAATGTTGAAGGAACCTTTTTATTTCAAATATTGCACTTTTGCAAAACAAAGAAATCATTACCTTTAAGTTGACATAGACTTTTCTCCACCACTTGTTTAGCATGCATCCCCTATTTTCCAAAAGTGTCAGTATGCTAAGGACCCTGTTTCAGTCTTAGTCTTCAGCAATCCATTGATCTGGTGTAGGTCATTGTGATTGATTTGCATGAGCAACACATTGAACAAGATGGTGTAGGTCATCGTGTATGGGATGCATCCCCTCTTCTGCATGTGTTGCAATGTTATAGCAAAGGCCTTGTTTGTTTCGGTTAGCATTCAACAAGTCATCATCTATCAGGCTAGTGTAGGTGATCATGTTTGCAACACCAATGCACTTCAGCAAGCAGGCCAATGCAACTAATGTGGTGGGCAACCAACCAATCATATGTGCCAATCAATATGTCCGTTTTGTGGGTGGAAAAACCAATAGCGTGGTGGTGACAATCATTGCCTCCTTGAGCATGAAGTGCACCAACAACATCACAATGGAACATAAAGGCCAACAAAACGACAAAGAAAGAGGCAAACCATATCTCGTCTTGTACTGACACCAACCTTCCATGCGTGTTTTTCTCTACACATTACCTTATGGTAGTGCATAGGTAAAAACACATGGGAGGTTAGCACCCCACATGAAGGTTCTTTGATTGCTACCAAACATTGCAAGCATGGGGGGAGTTCTCTCTCCTTTATGTGTGCAAATTTTGGTGGTGATCCGATGTCGTCTCATAATGAAGTCAACCTCCCATGCACGTTTTTTCACTACGCACTACCATATGGTAATGCATAGGGAAAAACATGCATGGGAGGTTAACAAACCCCACGAACATGCTTTGATCACTACCAAACTTTGCTAGCACTGGCGGTTTTTTTTTTTTTTTTTTGGGGGGGTGGGTGGGGTAGGGGTGGGGGGTGTTGTCTATCCCGCCCACATGCAAAGCTTGGTGGCAACCTATATTACAATATTATATAAATGTTAAAATATGGCTGGTTGTGCTTAGTAGACAAATTATAAACCATACACATTCAACATGAATTAGGCATATAGAATGGTAATCAGAAGTCAAGACCGTACTCAAAACATACATAACGTGAGATGCATCTGATCCAATACAATAAGACAAATACAACTGAATGAACACATCTGATCTAATATTCCAATATAAAATACTCATGGGAAAAGGCTCCTTCAATACAACTCATCCATTACATGTGATGCAATAGTCAAACGCTCCAATAAGGGATGAGATACAAAGGCATAATGGTATGAGAAACAAAGTCTTAGAGTGTGTCACTCAACTTGTATATGGACGTTGGTTGGTTAGGAGCGCATTGCACTATGCGCATGGAGAATGGGTGGCCATACTACACACTGAGCAATATAAGTGAAGGTGGTGGCCGCACCTGATCATGTAGAAATTGCCCTCCTCAAACAGGTACAAGCAACTAATACATTGGGGTGGTCACAAAGTTGTGTTAGAGTACCCATGGGGTAGCTCGCGGCATCAAAGAACTATATCTAGTATATACAAATCAATTGAGGGTCTTTGCCAATCTAAACTCCAAGCCATTCGGCAATGCTCCATGGCACCATGGGCTCTATGCACCATCGGCGTGCAAGGGCGCCTCCAAAATTTGCAGTGCTAGGAGAGGTGATTGTACAAGGACGTGTCCTAGGCATGGCGGGAATTGCTCCAATGTGTGTTGACGGATGCTTGGGAGCATCTCCACATCCCGCTAGAAATGGCATGTATGCCCTGCACAATGCATAGCCATCCACTGCTAGAACACATGGGGGGCATGCATCTGCAAAATTAGGATTGCTCTACCACCCAATGTTGTGACTACTCACTACAACCTTGGGTCGTGGGATAGAAGACACGAAATCTGCACCATGTGCGAGCTCCGTCGCCAAGTGTGGATATTATGACGGGAAGGACCACCAAGCAGACTAGTATATGTCTTTGCTGATGCCCTCTATTAGAGTTTGCTGAGGTGGTCCTTGCGGCACTTGAGGGTTGGCTGGCTGCTAATATGGGCCATCCAACGGCTAAGACATCCCTCCTGAGAAAATGCCATTAAACACTACAAGAGGTTGTGTGCTCTTGTGACGCTGTTAGCGACGGAAATACACTGGGTTTTTATAACCCTCGGCGTCGCTAAAACCGTCGCTACGAGCGTCGCTATATGCGTCGCTATATAGAGACGCTCATAGCGACGGTTATAGCGACGTTTACACTGAAGACTATAGCGACGCTCATAGCGACGCTACAGAGCCATAAATAGCGACGGTTATAGCGACGCCCGAGAGAATTTTTTTTGGTGGCAGGGCATTGAATGCCCTGCCACCCATCAACCATATTGTACTTGATTCACTTTTTTAAAAAAGTGCAAGGGTAGATAATAGACCCAAAATAGTCACCCACAAGACGCATTGTTTGCAAAATTGACAATTGTACACATCATAGGCAAAATGAATTGATTGGCAAATGTAATAATGACAATTGTACAACATCATAGGCATAAAGAATTGATTGGCAAAAGGAACTGCGGTGACAAATGTAATAATATACATGGTTCAAAAAGACGTATAAAATCCGTCTCATGATACATAAGCTATGAGAAACCCTAAACTAATGCTATCTAGCTACGGCTAAACTGACGTCGTCTAGTCAGACGTCTCATCGCGTCCAAGCGGCGTATCTGTCGGATTCTGCAAAAAAAGACAATAAGACAACTTTCAGTAAGTATAAACATATAACGACATTTATAAAACAATACAAAAAATAAAAAAGAGTAAACCCTAATACTAACCATGCCGCCGCGAGAACTGAGAATGTCCATCAGGGCGTTTAAGCCCTTCCTGCCTGCGTACTCGCGCTCGTACGGTGTGGGATCATGTCCTGTCATCGACCCCTGTCAAAACATACAAAGATTTCATTATGTTAGAATTAAAAAACTCATAAACCCTAAACTATCGAGCATAAAGAGCAATGTGAAAACACTTACAAAATCGGCGTCAAATGATGCCCATCCACCGCTCCCCAAGTGGTGCGAGCTCCCTGCCTCTACTCGCGCTCTGGCTGCATCCTTTTGTTGCTTCCACTTGTCGGGATTCTCGCGCGCTGCTTTCTTCGCATTATTCCAATCTTCTTTGGCCAGCCAATCTGGCCTGTTCCACCCATTCTTGATTGCTTTTTGCACTTTGGAACGCTTGTGTTTGCAGTATTCGCGCATTCGAATCTTCATCAGGTCTTCATTGAAGCGCTGATCCCGTGTTGGAACGGGAAACTCATCATGAAGTATGCTGATGACTCTGTTTTTTAAATCACTTGGTACTTCACTCCATTTGTTTAGTATGTAGTGTCTAAACAGCTGAGAGCAAAGACCACGCATGCGCGAGATCACCTTCTTGCCGTCATCATCCATGATGATGCCGCCGCTGAAGTTGATGGAGTAAGACAAGCCCTCTGGCCGGTGACGCGTGAACCTAGGTGTCCTGGCAGGGGTCTCTAGCGGCGTGTCGATGGGGGTACGGACGTCAGGTGTCTCCACCGGCGTCTGGGCCCCGAAGCGAGGAGTGTCGAGAGGGGTGGCTCCTGGTGGAGTAGGTAGAGGTGTGTAGCTTCTAGGAACAGGCAGCCGTGCAAAACTTGGCGTAGATGGCGATGCTGTGGCTGGTGTGGAGGCGGGCAAAGAAGGGGAGGGTAAAGAGCCTCGTCGAACACGAGGCGGTGTGGAGGCATCGATGGCGGAATCCCCACAACAACCGCCACCGCCACCACTAGAGCGCCGGTGTCTAGACGAGTGTGAAGCTCGTCTCGTCGACGCCGAAGCTTCGGACCGCGCCGAATGCTCCGAAAGAGAGGGAGATGCGGATGGAGTAGGAACGCGCGATGATGCGCCAGAGCGATGACGCTCCACGTACCACTGTCTCTGTTGCGGTGACAAAGAAGAAAGAAACTCCTCATCATCCATACTTGCATTAAACACACGAATATTTAAACTTAATATTGAATGAATAGAGTAGACAATGACGCAAAGATCATTAAATACAATGACGTAATGACGCATATAAATACAATGACGCAATGAATCGAGTGATAGAAGAGGCAAGTCGAAAACTCAGAATTTTCAATCAAAAGATGTGAGTGCGAGTAGAAAAGAGCGTTATACACCATGGAAGGTACTTAGAGAGCCAGAGCTTTTACAACACGGAGCAAAATTGTTCAAATACAATATTTGTGGCTTTAAGAGATCTCTCTCTCATCCTCGCATAACTCAGCATAACTTCCTATATCTATATAGAGCTCTCCGTTTAAACACATATCCTCTGTTTCATTTTGTAGCTCCTCTGCATGCACCCCATATAGAGTAGTAGCATCTTGATGCTCGTCTGGCACCACCGCAGCGGCTTCTGATTGAGCATCTTCTCTGATCTCGTCCATTGATGCCATTGTGATTGGCACATGGTAGCCTTCATACGTCCTTGCACTACGAGGGGCTACCTCTATGATGTACCACCAGTTTGATGTAGACTTTGTAGGATGAAATATTACCTGCCAGAGCAACAAAACTTACATGAGAGCTTTCAAGCACATAACTTGTAAAAGGGGGATGTTAACTATTTACATACTTACTTGTTCACAATGCTTGGGTAGTACGAAAGTGTCTCTTAAGTCAGTCCATTTCTTAGTAGAATCCACCTCAAGAAAACCAGACTCTCCTCTACGCACAGTAGCGTTGCGACCCTCCATGATTATCTTGAACCATTGCACGTCGAACAAGTCGACAAAAAATCCTCTGTAATCGATCCTCAAAATCTCTTGCAGCATGCCGAAGTAAGTGAGTTCCGCCACCACAGGATCTGCATCAGAGGAACTTCGTCGACTAGACTGTTCAAATTTTGCCATGATTCCACAATCTTGAGTAAAACGCTTTTTGTCGATTCGTTCCACCCTAAAATGTCGACCTTTACACCATGCTGCTGTGTATGACTTATACTACAACGAACAAAGATTATGAGTGGCCGTTCAAACGTTTAGAAATAAAGTCACTAGGTAGTCGTACATTGCAAACTTACCTTGGTCGCGCAACCCCGAGAGTACTCCCACTCTTCCTCAGTCACTTCGTCACCGCATTGTTGTGCGCTTTTCAATTGGTTGTGCAACCATCTTAAGCTCATGAAGGTTGGTAGGCTCTCCAGAACCGCTGGATAGTGCATCGGTTGTCGTCTTCCCCGTCTCCACTCGATTCGTGCCCTTTGTCGCTCTTGCTTTGCATCCTCATATTGTGAAATCCACTTTTGCATCACTGGATTGTGAAGCATGCAAAATCGGTTGATTTTAGCCTCTAGATCTTCCGTCATCTTCTTCTCAACACCGAGATTGCACATGACAATCCCAGATATGCGCTCATCATCTATGGTTCGCCATAGCGTGTCCCGGGATTTATCAAATCCGTCTAGCCACTCTCCAATGTACACTAGGGACTCTGATACCAACCAACCTTCTACCATGCTACCCTCCGGACGTGCCTTTTGACGCACATATCCCTTAAGCGTTTTCATGAAACGTTCTAAGAAGAACATCCATCTGGAATGAACTGTGCCAACTATTTCCACCTCATCAACTATGTGAACAAGAAGATGCACCTGAATGGTTAGCATTGTAGTAGGAAAATGTTTCTCAAACATGCACACAAGCTCCGCAGCATTTAGTTTGGCGAATGGTATGGAGTCTACGTTGATCTCCTTTTGTGAGATCCATTGCACCAGCTTTGCAAGTTTGTAGATTGTGTTACGGATGTCGAGAGACAAACATCCCTCAATGGCAACCGGTAAAATAAACTGTAAAGTATGTGCAGCAATGATATTAAAGTCCACATTTTATGCAATGATATTAAAGTCCACTATGAACGTACCTGACACATTTTATGCCAATCGTGTGACTTCAAACCGGTAAGCTTTCCTTCTTTAGTAAAACACGTTCGGAGCGAGTGCATTACGCCAGTGGGGGTCCGCAAAGATCGAATGGTCTCTTTTACTTTGCGTTCTTGGGCTCCTGTGAAAATCCATGGTGCTTTGGGGAGTTTTATCGATCCATCAGACGCTCTTTGCGGCCAATATTGCTCCATACGATCCACATTTCTAAGGTCAACTCTGGCTCCCAAAGTATCTTTCTTGCCGGTCAGATGGTCCCATAGTAGATTACCCACATTCTTGAATATGTGCATTGGATCGAGCAAGTGATTGATCATGAGTCGGGGCCAGTATGGTAACTCGTACCATAGAGATAGTCTCTCCATCCCTGGAGGCAATCCGTCATCGCACATCTCCTTCTGCTCTAACCATGTTTGTGCAGACATCCTTGGTGGCTCTCTTCCCAAAAAGCCGTCGCGTAACACATGATTCTCTGGAAGATACGCTTGATGACCTTCGTAGATTTGCTTCTTCAGTGAGGGTGCCCTACGTGCATTCAGTCTAGGTCCACATGTGACACATGCTCTGTATCCGCTTGTTTGAAGCCCTGCATGTATACATGCACGTGATAATAGATCAACTATGGGAAAAAACAAGATTTACAGTGTCTGAGTGAGGAGTGTCAATAGATCACCTGAGCATTCTGTTAGACCGGGATAGTCATGCATGGTCCACATTAGAATGCCTCTGATCAAAGCATTCCGTCGTCCTGTGTGTCGGCTCATATCCACCACCTCTATGCCAATCCACAATTGTTGTAGCTCTTCCAATAGTGGACGAAGATACACATCCATATTCCCCACTTTATATCGCCCTGGCACAATCAAGCTTAGCCATAGGTGCCCCTTCTTCGTAGTCAACCACGGGGGAATGTTGTAGTTGACGATGACAACGGGACATACACTGTAAGATGTTGATCTTTGACCAAATGGATTTATGCCATCCATAGCCAGGCCTAAGCGCAAATTTTGAGCTTCCCTGGCAAAATCCGACCATGTTCCATCTATATGTTTCCACGCTACGCAATCTGCAGGAATTCGTAGCACACCATCCGAAGATTTATTCTCCTCATGCCATGATGCTAGGGCGGCCATGGACTTACATTCGAAGAAATGCTTGATGCGAGGAAGCAGAGGGAAATGTCGCAAAACCTTTTGTGGAATTTTTGTCCCGTGGAGATCTACTCGATATCTTTTGGAATCACATTTCGGACACTTCTCCATGTCTATGTATTCCCCTCTGAAAAGAATGCAGTCATTAGCACAAGCGTGGATAGAATTGTAATCCATCCCCAAGTTTCGCAAAATCTTTCTTGCTTCATCTCGGGAATCTGGCATCACATTGTCAGCTGGTAGTATGTGCTCTTTCAGCAATCTACACAACATAAAAATATGATACAGTTGTGTAAAAATCTATCAGATCATTATACATTTAGAGTTTTATTAAAGTAAACTAATTGTAATAGATCACCTGAAAAGCGTTGTGACGCTAGTGTCACTCCATCCAAACTTTGCCTGCATGTTGAGAAGAACCAGGAGTGCTTTCAATCTAGACATACGTGCTCCATTATACAATGGCGTATTGGCTTCACTTTTCATATCATCATAGATAAGCCTTTCTGAATCCATGATCGTCTCGATCATTTCATCAATCTCGGGCTCAAACAATGCCTCGTTGGGAATGTGCTCTGCATGATCATCCCCCGAGCTGTCAGAGGCTACATCTTGTGGCCTCACATATGCTGCTTGACCAAAGCGCCTGCGAACACGTCTATTGGGTTGCAAGATTGCTGCTTGTTGGCCAGCGTCAGAGTCCGACGAGTTATAATTGGCAACAACTCGATCTATAATAGATGGATCGAACTCGCCAAATTCGCGAACGTGCTGCAAAGAAACACGTCTTGTCCGTCGCACAGCATGCTTGCATTGATTACAAGGACATAAGACCCTCGTTGAGAGATAGGTGTTTCGGTTGGACGGTCCCACATCCTCGTCACTTCTCATAATGAGGATAAAAAACTTATAACCTGGACAACAAATTTAATATTCTATTGGCATTCTTCGTCTTATCTCTCTCTCTCTCTCTCTCTCTCTCTCTCTCTCTCTCTCTTAACCTCACATTCTCTAGTCATGTCCAATCCCCGCACACCTCGGTCTAGAGGTGCACCGAGATCAGAACCACCGGGTTATAATCTCGTCTTTATTGGTCAATACCTATATTTGTGGGTACAAGAAATCTACACACCCACGTCTACATGATACTGCATGTAGTGGACAAAACCCCTTTGCCTCTTCTCTAGCTGTAGCACTTCACAACATCTTAACATCTTTTCACAGTAGATCTTTTCACTGTTCGTCTAACTCTAAACCCTAAACCGTAAGTAATTATTGCGTGGACTCGATCTAGCGTAAATAAGCGTAAATCTAAATAAACGTAAATCTAACTAAAAATAAACCTAAATCTAATTTAACGTAAGTCTACATCTAACCTAATCTTTAACGTCTTTTGGGATAGTTTCCTACGATGTTAAAACTCTCTTCTTCTTGTGTGTGTGTGTGTGTGTGGGTAAACCTAAATAAACCTAAGTCTAATCTAATATAACATAAATCTAAATCTAACGTAAATTATGTTATATTAACAACAAAGAACTAAACTAACAGTGATTATAAGAACCTTAAAACTGATTTAACACATAATTTTTCACATAACTCAGCAAGAGTTGGCATTCTCATCACTAAAGATGTGAGAGTTAACTTCCGGCGGTGACGCTGCCTCATCTCCATCCACATCTGACGACAGCAATTGGCCCTTTAGACCGTTCTTGCTCTTGTTACTAACTTTGAAGTTGTTGTTGAATGACTAGAGGTTGTCTAGATGGTCATTGTGTCGGGGATGTAGTGACTCTTGCCGCCCTGAAGATCCACCTTCTTCCCTATCTTCTGAAGACATTTCACCAGTACTTTTGGATCGACGGAGCCCACCATGAGTGAAGGCAGCAATACCCTATATTCCATTGAGGGCTTTTTTCACCCGCTTCATGCAGGCATCGCAGTCTATGGAGACCTAAATCTAATCTAATATAACGTAAATCTAAATCTAGCGTAAATAAACGTAAATCTAGTTAAAAATAAACCTAAATCTAATTTAATGTAAGTCTACATATAACCTAATCTTTAACGTCTTTTAAGATAGTTTCCTACGACGTTATAACTCTCTTCTTCTTGTGTGTGTGCGCGTGTGTGGATGTGTGTGCCAATAAAAAGAGATAAATGGTATAACCTTTCTATCACCCATGCCAAGTGTGATAGATTGATTATGCCATTTCCCTCTTGAATAATAGGTCTTGAGTTCAACTCCTCGTCGGCTAGATCTTTAGGTCTTTTAATTTTAATTAGTTTCCTACGACGTTAAATTAGTTTCTCTCTCTTTCTCTCTCAATGTGTGTGCGTTTTTTTGGATCGTATGCATGTTTTCTCTCTCTTTTCCTCTCTCAATGTGTGCGTTTTTTGTTTATGCATGTTCTCTCTCTCTTTTCCTCTCTCAATGCGTGCGTTTTTTGTTTATGCATGCTCTCTCTCTCTCTCTTTTCCTCTCTCAATGTGTGTGTGCATTCTTTGTTTATGTATGTGTGTGTGCGTTTTTGTTTATGTTTGTACTGTCTCTCTCTCTCAAAAACACTATGTGTGTGTGTGTATGTGTGTGTGAGAGAGAGAGAGAGAGAGGGAGAGAGAAAGAGGGGAAAGGAACATGAGAATGAGGAGAGGGAAGGAGCATACCTGGCTCTCCTTCCTCTCCTCGTGTGTGTGTGTGTGTGTGTGTGTGTGTGTGTGTGTGTGAGAAGAGAGAGAGAGAGAGAGAGAGGGAGAGAGAGTTACCTGCTCCTTGCTTGAGGGCGTCGAAAAACTCAGATCTGAGATCTGAATTTTTAGGCGCGCTTGGTTATTTTTTTAGCCCAACCGGCGTCGCTATGAGCGTCGCAAATTAACAAAAAAATTTGCGACGTTCATAGCGATGTCGGAATTTTTTTTTTGAGCGTCGCTGTGTGAACGTCGCTAATATGAATAGCCTCTTGTAGTGAAACCAACCATAGGGTTACAATAATATGGTCTTATAATTTGATGGTTTTATGGTCTTGTCACAATATAATTTTATGGTTTTGTGGTCTCACCTGTCTATCTATATCTATCCTAAATACTATATTTACCTATATATTTTTACTTGGTAAGCCAAAGGCTCTTTTAAAGCTATGTGCAGTCGCAGGCCACCACATGGCATAATAAAAATAAATAAATAAGAAAAGCAACGCTACAATAACAGTTGCATTATCTGTAACACAGAAAAGTAGCTATTTGAATTACCGAACGAATAAACAACGCTCATATACAAACTAAGTCAAAGCAAGAGTCCACAATAGACGCCATTGTGAGACGTTCGCAGAGGCACTAGTTTGCAGGTTCGCAGAGGTGCTGTATTTCGGAGATTCGCAAATGCACCAGCTCACAATTTTTGTGCAGGTTCGTGTCTGCCCGAGAGAGAGAGAGAGAGAGAGAGAGAGAGAGAGAGAGAGAGAGAGAGAGAGAGAGATAATTTTAAACCGTTTAATAAAAATAGGCATCGAGATTCGACTGTATAAAGTTCAGGATTCCAAATTGGCACCGAAGGATCACATCAAAACATTCCAAGCCCAGACAACGTCCATTGGGTTTCTCAGAGCCAGTGTTAGAAAAAAACCGGATCTAGTGTATTTTTGCCTGCTGAAATCCCGGTTAGATTTTGAGCTTGTCTTGATGAAAATCGGGAAGTTTTCACAAATTTTATTGTAATTACCGGCAAAAGCTTTAAATTTTGACCTAAAAACCGGGAGAATTTCAAGCTTGCCCTTATTTTCTTTGGTTACGAAAAATGTATTTTTCTAGCCCTGCTCAGAGCTTCTTCTCTCAGCCTTAGAGTAGGTCAGCCTCATCTTTTCTCTCGCAAGACTGGTATTTAGTTGGAGAAAATTAAAATATGTAGTTTTGGAGGACGCATCTGATTCATAGATAGAACACCAAGTTGAATACAGAGCCAGGTTTGCATCAACTTATAGATTGAAGACTATGACATTTACACATCCAAGTTGGCTCTCTTGTTATTGAAACGTGCATTGCGTTCACACCATCATTATTTCGTTTCCTCACCAATCATTCTACATGATTTTAATGTGGTTGTTTATTTACGTCGCTTTATTTTGCTTGATCCTTGGGTAGGGTTTATGGGAATTTTTGTTTTGATGTTCCAGGTTTTGGGTCATCTAAGATTTCTTTTTCCTTCAATTAACACGAAAGCCTAAATTTGCTTTGCTCAAACCTTCAAATCAAGAAAGTTTTTAGTGAAAAAGAGTGCATGGCAATGGGTAGTAGCGAGTTGTAGTGTTTACCAAACCATCAACTTGCACAAGTCTTTTTTGGTTTTTTGGTAGAGTCTATGAGGACTTTCTGAAGGGTATACAAGACAATTTCACTTGGTTGGCCAAAGGACCAAAAAAAAAAGCTTCATTGTAACAAAGTAACAAGTAAAAATATACATATCTCATAAAACTCCTCGAGCTTCAGAATAGCTAGGAACAAAAATAAATAAATAACTCCTCGAGCTGGGCAATAACTAGGGACAAAAAAAAGTAATAACTGACAAGTTTATACGTCCATTCGTAGACATAGATGAGTCATCAAAGTAGAAGGTTTCTAACTTATCTTTCAAGCAAGTAAAAAAGTAAACACAATTAGAACGTTTGCCAGATTCGTATTTGGGTTAGGGATGAGTGGAGTGAATATGGTGCTTACAAGAGAGAGAGCGAGAGAGAGAGAGAGAGAGAGAGAGAGAGAGAGAGAGAGAGAGAGAGAGAGAGAAGCTACTACTGATCATAGGACATAGAACAAAAATTTAGATATGCTCTCTTTAAGCTTAATCAATATCCTATGTCTTTTGTATTTGTCTTAATGCTTGTTTTGTGTATGGCAGAGAGAACATATATTCACAACACTGGATGTTTTGATTGCACAAGCGGGACTCCATCTTGACAACACTGTAAGGTCCGTTATTTGCATCCAATTTCTCATGTCTATGCATTTGCTTGACGCAACACATAAACGCTACGGGGCAGGGCACAGCTTTCGTTTCTTATAATTTTTGGAGAGACCACAGTGCCAGCTCTCCACCATACTTTTGTATGGCACCTCTGCATGACGTGCACTGTATACTTTGCAGATTGAGTCTGTGACGTTTCATTGCAAGAAGATTTGTTTAACTATTCACATTGCTTTTTTGTAGCTTGACTCAAACATTGTCCTCCGGCTTGCACAATTGGATGACATTTGTACACAATTACCAGGTCGGTAGTATAGATTAGCTTGTTTATGTTTTCCGTATTTTTTGAGTTTGACACAGCTTCCTTAAGTTTAGTTTAGCCACGTGTTTTCCTCACTAGTGCATATTCAATCTCGATCATCGTATCTATATCAAGTAAACACTCATTTCTTTCTCACAGTTAAACAATTCAGTTTATATATTAACATACTCAATGCACTCTGTACATGTTTACTCTCTCTCTCTCTCTCTCATGTTCTACGAGAAATAAAGAAAAATTGACGATGCTTGATTGAGAATAAGATGGGTGTTTGAAAGATGGGACCATGGTTGAGAATAAGATAGGTGTCTCAAAGATGGGACAATGGTCTAGAGACTACATGGTCCATATTACTAGGATGAATGGTACAATCTACAAACAACTACCAAAGTAGGTTAAGGACTAGGTTAATGTGCAACCCTTTTGCTCGATTCAATTACCCTCTTTAGTAGCCCTTTGTTGTATCGGGAGTACTATGGGACACAACTTGCTTCTTCTCAATGCTCATCAAGTCCCTAGCGGAGCTATTATTGGTTGGTTCTACTCATTTTCTCGTGTTCCACAATAAAACCCAACGGGACAACAATCACAATCAACTAACCAAGTAACTAGCTACGCTCCAAAATCAATTAAATTATGTATGGTAAAGGCCCACCAAGCAAGACTAGTTAACTATCTAAATAGTATTATCTATTTATTTATATATCTATATGTGTGTGTGTGTTTTGTCGCACATGCATATACACACACACACACACACACACACACACACACACATATATATAGACACACACACACACACATACACACACATTCTCTCTCTTTCTCTTTTTGAATTTTTGGTTTTTTTTTTAATTTTTGGATTTTTAGGAAAAAAAATTCCTTTCCATAGCTACATTTTTGTTTAATTGTAAAAATGATTTTCTTCTTTTTTGATTTTACATTTTACTTTTAACTTCTAGTTAGTCCTTTCCTCTTCTCGAAACTTTTTCTCTTCTCCTTCCTTCTCTTTTCCTCTTCCTTACTCTTCCTCTCTTCCTCTTCCATTTTCCTTCCACTTCCCTCCTCTTTCTCTCTTCCTCTTCCTTTCTCCTTCCTCCTCCTCTTTCTCTTCCTTACTCTTTCCAAGTTCCTCTCCTCTTTCTCTTCCTTACTCTTTCCAAGTTCCAACTCCTTTTGTATCATTACATCTTATGTGGAATAAAAATCCCATTTTAAGACTTCTCTTGAAATCTAATTGCTAAGGTATAGAGGTTAGGGAAAGTAATGTAACGATTCCCTATCGCACCTTAATTCAACAATTTCTTAATTCTTTGCTCATTTTTAAACAATACAACACTCCACGCGGCTTTCGACGCCTCAAATTTCGATGCATAGCACGTACGTCAAAATACACGTGGAAATGTTCGTAGAAATGTACGTGGGAACACGCGTAGCAACATATCCACGTAGGTTTCGACGCACATTTCGACGCGCTAAAAAAATTGGGGGAAAAAACCCCAACCGCGCGCAGGCGCTCATTTCCTACACGCTCAAATTTGCTCTTGTCCTCTTCTTGGAAACCTGCAAGCAGCTGCACGTATTATGCTTCTTCCCCCCCCCCCCCCGCCACCCCCCATATCTCTCTCTCTATCTCTATCTCTCTCTCTCTCTCTCTCTCTCTCTCTCTCTCTCTCTCTCTCTCTCTCTCCCTCAATCTGCATTGCAGTGTTTGTGCATGTGTGTGTGTGTGTGTGTGTGAGAGAGAGAGAGAGAGAGAGAGAGAATGTGGAGTGTGTGTGTGTGTGTATGAGAGTGAAAGAGAAAGAGAGAGAGTGTGTGCGGCGTGTGTGTGAAGAGAGAGAGAGAGAGAGAGAGAGAGAGAGAGAGAGAGAGAGAGAGAGAGAGAGAGAGAGATGGATAGATGGATGTGTGTCAATGATCCTTCTGCGGTCTAGTAGGTAGCCAGGACGCGAGTGTCTTGCCGAGGGTTTGCGACTTGTTAGTTTAGGTAGAAAACATTAAGTTTGTTTGGTTTATGGTTTTTATGGTTATGGTCATAAGGAGTTAACATAGAAAACGCTAATATAATCAACATCATGAGAATTTGACTACATCATGCAAGTAGAAAATTCTACAAGAGCCAGTCTTGGAGGAATTTTCACTCATCGACACCTTTTGATTCCGAAGTGAAGGCACTATGAATTCCATTGGCACTATTGCCTCCATTCCAAAAGCCATACGGAAAGGTGTCATGCTTGTGGCTACCTTATATGACGTTTGGAATGCCCATAAAGCACTATCTAGTTTCCGGTCCCAATATTTTCTGTTTGCATCCACAATTTTCTTAAGGATTTTTACCAATATTTTGTTGGAAGACTCTGCTTGACCATTACACTGAGGATGATACACTGTAGATTTTTTATGGATGATCATGTGCTTGACAGTTAGCTCCTTCACAACATCATTGAGGAAATGCTTCCCTTGATCACTCACCAATTCTATGGGGCATCCAAATCTGATTATCACCTGTTGATACAAGAATTTAGCTACTTCTTGTATCAGAAACAAGGTAATATTTTTATTACAAGCACATGAATCGGAGTGGGGCACTATTCCCACGTCTGTCCTCTTATCTGATCTTTTCTCCGAAGAGAACTTGCTAACTCTCAATAAAGAGAGCGCCTCCTTCCACAAGAATAATGAAGATCACGTGTCCAAAAAAGGACAATCTTCATAAACTCCGCTCTGACTTTAGAATCTGCTACTGCTTTAGTCCTCTTCTGCTACCAGCGTTGGATGCATTTGACTCTTTGTCTCTGTATATACTTGTCTGGAGAAGTGGCGCACCTCCTTTTGTCTATAAACTCTCGGATAGTGTTGCTTTTCTTATGGTTGCTTTATTCTAGCTTCTAAACTTATCAAAAGTAGGTTGACTTTCTAAAAATTGCCAAAAATAGGACCTGTGCATGCTTTTCTGTTGTTAAAAATGCTTGCACATGCTTTTCTGTTGCTAAAAGTGCCTGTGCATGCTTTTTAGACACTTGCGCTGATACTGCTTTCCTGTTGAGATCTTGTGCAGGTACTTTCTGGGCTTGTGGGTAGAGAGAGAATGTGATCATCACTAGGGTTAGGGTTAGGATTAGGGTTTCATGTTCTGCATAACCATATGACCATAGATAGCCAGTTTAGAAACATCCCTCTGACTTCTAAACAATTGAGGTCAACTGTTAATCAAAGTTCATAGCATAAATTTTACCTGCAAACAACATCAAGATGAGCACGCTACATGCAGATATACTTGACCATGCATCCCTGGATGCATACATACACAAATAAATCATAACACATGCCAATGCACTGAGAGAACCATCTAAAGGAAATGACTGTGAAAATGACAATGACCAAAACTATCATCACGACAGGAATGTAAGGGAACAATAATTCAAAGTGCTAACGAAACCCATTTTCTTTCGCTAGCTATAGGCGATTTGACTATCAGATGGCATCACTGCAATGATGTCGTTCTCATGAGAAAAAGCGCCCGAGATCACATTGGTCCAGTCCCCATTGGCCCAATGGAAGCATCCACTCGGATAGCAAGGGGAGGCCTTTGATTTTGAGAACCCATCTTCATTCATGTGCTTGTATTCAGTCACATAAATAAATATATGCATCTGATGAGCTAAAGAAATAGCTAATTTAGCAACATGCTCTGATACCACTGTCACAGAATCAGCAACGTACTGGAATAATAGAGAAGAGAGAGAAAGTGTGATCATCAACTCCGAGCTAGAGTTAGGGTTAGGGTTTCTTGTTTTGCATAACCATATGGCCATAGATAGCCAATTTAGCAATAGAGTCGGTGGTTGGTGGCTTGTCGAATGTTGTTGGTCTGAAGAAGGGCTAATGTGTGTGATGTGTCCGCGGGAAACATCATAGGGAAGCCTTTTCAAAGAAGGCTTTACACAGAACTACTTCCTTGTTGGAGCTCGCTCACACAAAATCATGTGGACCTCTGGCAGACTTGTCATTAGGATGTGCTAGGTATTCATGTTGATCTTAGATGACTACATTAGGTTTATGTGGGTTCATTTCTTCAAGTCTAAGGATGATGCCGCAGGTTCACGTGTTACGACACTGTGATAGATCACTAACTTTATTTGTTGGTTTCCTTCCTTTGATTTTTATTTAAATTTTGGCACTCCCCTTTGCAAATCTAAATGCTCGGCCATTGCATGGCCAGGGTGAAACGGACAATTATGTCCGCTGAGAGTCAAGACCAGGCAGTCACAAGTTGGCTGAGCCAGTCGACACTAAAATTGGACTAATACAGAAGTAGCTAGGCTTTATTAAAGTTCCCTAAGGCCACACAATAGGAATTGGTAAGTTAGAAGGGGTTAGGAATCAAATTGAGTGAGGCACAAAGGACACATGGAATCACTAGAACGGTTTGCCAGTTTGTACACACTACAAGAGAGAGAGGGAGCGTGGGATTTTTTATTGGAGTTGGGAATGAACCAGTTTTTGACCTACATATACACATGGATTGCGTCTTGCTCATTTTATGTGGATTTTCACGTTTGAAGCTTTAATGGAAAGCTTGCCTTCTCCCTTGTCTTATGTACTGTGATGATTCGCTCTCACTGATCTCTCTTCCCTCCTATGAATACATAAACGTGATGCCCCTCTCGCGGGCTATTCATAAGTGGTTGTATGTACAGATTTGTGGGATTATGCTCAATGGCCGAGGCAAGAGCCTCTTGAACAGGTACCGAATTTGCTAATTGCAAATTCAAAGCAGGTACTCACGGTAAAACGCTGATTTTGAGAGATTTCTCGCGTGAAATCTTGTCAAGATCAAAGAGCAGGTAGCCCTATAGTTGCGGGGGCTCATGGGCTACACATAGAAGCTTTTGGCACGCAAAATGGAGCACAAAAGAAAGAAGTACAGCTTGCTGTGTTTTTACGCAGGTTTAGGGTTTTGACCCTTTGATGCCTTAACATCCTAAAAGCTTTTGGGAAGCATAGGTGTTCCTAAAAGCAAAGAATTCAACGTGCTGTAATTTCTCCCTCATGTCGATAGAAAGTCATTTCTGAAAGGATGGTGCATTTGAAATTTCGAGTACATTAATGCACAGTCAAAGATGTTACTATACGTGAGGCACACTCGGTTTTGTATTGTATAAACTATATAACTCAACACCCTTGTTGATTCTTTACTACTTATATTGTAGTCTACTTTGTCAAAGTGTGATTCACCAACATCTTTTAGAGAGTACCCTATCATACCCTCGAATGTATGAAGGTTTCTCTGTTTCAATGCTCGGCAAAGGACGGCTCCACCAGTTGCTATCCCATTCCAAGTAGGATTAGGTTTATGAACAACCATTTGAAATTGTAAATGGGATGCACGCTCGCTACAGTTCTGATGCCGATATTGGGCTAGAAATGGGAATATTTGTTCCGGCTGCCTCATCATCGTGCTTGTACAACATACGAGGTGAGGATCTTGATCTTGTCTTTTCCCGGTACCCCTTTCTATTGCCTCTACCCCTTTCTATTGCCTCTAGGCACCCTTGCCTTTCACAGGTGGTTTCCCTCGTCTTCCAGCGCTTTTCTGGACATATGTTACTTGCTGTTTTTCCCTCATTTCAGCCCCTAGTAGGTTGAGATACACACGGGATAATCCATACCGACTTGTGCAGTGCTCCCGTCTTGTTCGGTAGCCTCTTGTACAAGCTTGCTGTTTTCTGCTGTACAGCAGGCAAATTCAGCCTCTTTGCAGTTGTTCTTGGGTGGACAGCAGGCTGAACATTCATCCTTTGCGTGGTTGATTACCCCATTACTTGTCAGGACACCATCCGATGGTTGTCTGAGCGGTTATCTGGATTGCTGCAGCTTTGGAGTGACGGTACCTTCTACATCGACTTGATCTCACGAGTTCTTGGGCATATGCTTCCGCACGGAGATCACCGAGACATGGCCGGTCAAGCTGCTTATGGATTCACGGTCTTCTCAAAGACCGCAAAGCTAGACAATTCCAACAACAGTGTTTGGAATACAAAGGTGAAGACACCTACAATGGATTCTGGGACTGACTTACGGACCCTTCAAAGGCCATCAAGCCCGTGGTCACTGCAGAATCCATTTCACAGGCATATGTGGATCAGTGGGCCGACACAGATAGACAGGTATACACTTGTCTCCTCATGAACCTCTCTGACACGATTCCGCAGGGAGTACGAGCGGAGGAGCACTCTCATTGGCTCTGGCAACGCATTACGGATCTTTTCAAGGACAAATTAATCGCCAGGACTCTTCGGCTAAAGCGGGAGCTTTACCTCCTGCAATTCAGTCAGATCAACTCATTGGTGGGTTTGACTCGCAAGATGCAGGAGATTTGGGGCGATCTCGTTGCCTTTGGAGGTGACAACCACACAACGCATGGCCAAGCAACTGCTCTTCAAACTTTCTCCTCGATTTGACTCTTACTACCAAGGTCTCATACGCTCTCGCCCCACACAACCCCCTACCTGGGAAGTAGTTCTTCCCGAATTCATGCAGGTTGAGAGCCACTCCGAGTTTCGGGCCGAAGGAGCTGTAGATGCGGATGATGCATTGCTGGCAAAGGGCAAGGACAAGGGAAAGAAGGCCCAGACTTCTGAGTCGGGCGAATCCTCTACAACAGAGAAGAAGAAGAAGAAGAAAAACAAGGATAGAGAGTGTCATTATTGCAAGAAGAAAGGGCATAAGCAGGCAGAGTGTCGGAAGAAGAAACAAAACGAGGCTGAGAAAGCGAAGGAGGACACAACTTCCACAGCGGTGACAACTGCCAGGATCACTAAGGGGATTTCTCTAGTGGCTGCTACCGGTGCGGCGCTTACATCTTCTGAGGCGGGAGCCTGGGTAGTAGACGGCGATGCTACCGCCCACATGACTCCTATGAGGGACTCGTTTAGTTCTCTCACAGCTTCATCAGATCAGTCTATCACACTTGTGATTCCACACGGTTTAGGTCTCGGGTACAAGCCATATACCAATCTTTCGTTCTTCGAGTGACCAACGTTACAGTACTTTGGAGGCTCTGTATGTACCAGACTTAGCCTTCAACCTCTTATCAGTGGCTTTACTTGATTCAAGGGGGGGGGGGGGGGCGTAAGTACTAATTGGAGGAGGTAAGGTTACTATCTCCGACTCTACGATTGGCACAGTACTGGCGACTGGTGAGCGAGACGGCGCCCTCTTCAAGCTCACAACCCTACTCTCACATGGCGTAGTATCTTCTTCCTTGTGGCATGCTAGATATGGCCACTTGAACTACACATACATGCAACAGGCATCTAGGGAGTCTCTAGTTGAGGGGCTTCCCAGCATTCACTCTCCTACAAGTGTTTGAAGCGCTTGTCAGATGGCCAAGCAACATTGCGATGCCTTTCCGAAGCAGGCTGAAACTAGAGCTTCAAAGCCACTTGCACTAATTCACACCGACATCTGTGGCTCTCAAGCCACTTCTATCTTCAAGGATTGCAAGACTATGGTGGAGAAGGAGAAGGATCTCAAGGTTGTCTCTCTTTGCTCCAGCAACAGAGGTGAGTTCACTTCCAAGGCGTTCGTACAGTTCTGCAAGTCAGAGGGCATCTAACACAACCGACATCTGTGGCTCTCAAGCCACTTCTATCTTCAAGGATTGCAAGACTATGGTGGAGAAGGAGAAGGATCTCAAGGTTGTCTCTCTTTGCTCCAGCAACAGAGGTGAGTTCACTTCCAAGGCGTTCGTACAGTTCTGCAAGTCAGAGGGCATCTAACACCAATTGACTACTCCTTACTCCAAAACCAAGCTTCATTCCATCAACATCGGTAATGTTTTCACCACATATATAGTTCGGGTGTTAGCAAAGACACCCCGTCCCAAAATGGTCTGGTCAAGCGGAAGAATCGGACAATCATCGAGATGGCTCGGACGATGCTTGAGCATTCCTTGGCTCAGGTTTTTTGGGCAGAAGCTTGTTCCACGGTGGTCTACCTTCAGAACCAGTCGCCTACTTCAGCAGTAGCCTCTATGACTCCATTCTAGGCTTACTATGGGCGCAAGCCCTCTGTGGCATACCTTCGCATGTTTGGGTGTCCGGCCTTCGTGCATGTGCCGAAGCAGAAGTGAACGAAGTTGCATCCTAGGTTGACGAAGATGATCTTCGTCGGCTACAGTCAGGAGTCCAATGGATTTTGCCTTCATGATCCAGTTACCAAGGCCACTACAGTGAGTCAGGATGATGTTTTCGACGAGCATTTCATTGGCTCTTCGCAGGGGGCATCTACAGCGAAGCCTTCTACTCCTCTCTCTCTTCCCGCACCAGTCAGGCCTCCACCTGGACCTCTACCTCAACAACCAGTACCTACCTTGGATCATGTTGATTCTGACGACGACTGTTTCCAATTTGCAGATGATGCCGAGAATCCTCCTGAGGATACTATAGCAGCGCACCTGCTCAGGAGCGACTCATACCTGGTTGGCTTTACTCTACGGTTTCTTCTTCTGGCGTGACGAAATTACCACAGCCGCAGGAGCCTGGCAGCCTAGACGCTCAGCACGCCTTCAGTCATGGAGGCAAGTATACGAGTTTGTTAACTTTGCTCTCATGACCCCTCTTCAGTTAAAGAGGCCCTTGAGTCTGACTCTTGGAAGCGTGCAATGCTCATGGAGCTCCCTCCACACTATCTTGCACGGGCATGCTCAAATGGGATCGACGGTTGAGGTGATCTGGGCCGTCAGATGCTCATTTGGTAAATTCGGGGCGTTTGGTAGATTCGGGAAGAAAAGTAAATTCGGGCAGACTTGTAAATTCAGGTTGATCTGCAGTGTGCACCCCATGTCTCGAACCCTCGATCTCCCACCACGAGCCATGTGCACTAACCACTACGCCCTCATGCGTACGTTGAAATATAGGGGATTCGAGTATGTCATATTGTAAATGTGGACCAATTAGTAAATTCGGGGCAAAATTTGTAAATTCGGGCAAACTGGTAAATTCGGGGCAAACCTCAGATCTGACGGTCCATAATTGACGCGTGTCGCCTTTTCCTCCTCCACCATTGATCCCATTTGACCATGCCTGTGAGATATAGTGATGAGCATGGAGCTCTACGCCATCGAGCAGAATGGCACTTGGAAGCTTGTTTCTCGGCCAAAGAAGCGAAAGATTATTGGGACACGATGGATCTTCAAGAGGAAGTTCAAAGCCAACGGTTCCATCGAGAAACACAAGGCGAGACTTGTGGCTAAGGGCTATGCACAACGCCTTGACGTAGACTTCGACGAGACTTTCACTCCAATCGCTCGCATGGCGACTATACAGATGTTATTCTCATTGGCAGCCCACTTCGGCTAGCCTATCTTTCATATGGATGTCAAGACTCAAGAGTGCATTCCTCAATGGCACTCTCGCACAGGAGGTTTACATTGAGCAACCACCGGACTTTGCTAAAGCTGGCTTCGATGACTATGTTTGTTGACTATACAAGGCGCTTTATGGCCTGAAGCAGGCTTCAAAGCCTGATATCAGAGGATAGATGATTTCTTCATTCATCTCGGGCTAAAGCGTGTACATGGGGACGTCAACTGCTATGTTACTTCCCAGGGCAGCTTGGTTGCCATTGTCATCATATACCTCGATGACCTCAACTTCATGGGTTCTTGGACAGACTGGATCCGTTTCATCATGCAGTCTTTGGAGAAGACATTGAGATGACGGACCTTGGGTTGCTCCATTTCTTCCTAGATTTTGAGATCTACCAAACCCCACACGACATCTTCTTCTCTCAGCGGAATTATGCCAAGGACATCTTTGGACAAACACAGAATGGGACATTACAGACCTATTGGCACTCCATTAGAGCCCGGGGAGAACATTCCATACATGATCCTTCATCACGGGTTGATCAGACGTAGTATCGCAATGTTGTCGGCTGTTTAGTGTGGCTCACTTATTCATGCCTAGACACCTGCTACGCCGTTTCTACGCTCAGTCCTTTTTCCATCAAGCCTCGACAACGTTGTTGGAAATTTGCCCTTCGCACGATGCGGTATGTTTTCAGAATGGTTGATCTGGGTATCTTCTATCGTCGCTCTGGTGGTTCCATTGGGATGGTGCGATTCAGATTGTGGTGGTGGGATGGATATCATCATCAGATTTCTATATAATCAGGGCGAGTGATAGAACTTGATTCTTGATCCATTTACCAGTGGTAAGGTAACACCCTCTAGAATGAGTAACTCGACAGCACCCTGTGGCAAAATCTCTTGTACCATGAAAGGCCCTTTCCAGGTTGGGACTAGCTTCTTAGCTTTTTTCAGATACTTCGCTTGATAGAGTAGCACCAATGTTCCCTATGTTATTTTCGGCTTTCTGAGATGGCGATCATGCCACACTTTGCGACGAAGTTGCTCGGCTTGGAGAGCATGTGAAGCTAACATCCTGCTTTCTTCTAACATTGAGAGACAAAAGAGGTTTGCAGAAGCAATCCCCGCTGTGACACGGACACTTCCCACTCTTGTTGAACCTGAGTTGAACTCATATGGTGCAATTTCTTCTAGACCGAAAGCTAGCTGGAATGGGGTGTAGTTGGTGGTGGCCTTGAAGGAGGTGCGATAAGCCCAAACTGTGCCGAGGATAGCCTGAGCCCAAGATGTTGGATGCAGGTGACAAGCTTTCCTGAGAAGCGCGATTAACACTTTGTTAGTGCTCTCAGCTTGCCCATTTGCTCTAGGATAGTACGAGCAAGATTTGCGATGAAAAATCTTGTAGTTCGTAAGGAGTGTGGAGATTAGGTCGTTGACGAAATGACTACCTCGATCATTGGTGACTTCTAGAGGACACCCAAACCTGCAAAAATTATTTTCATACAAAAATTTTGCGGCAGTGGCGGCTGTACAGTCGATGGTAGCCACCACTTCGGTCCACTTTGTTGCATAATCCGTTGCTACCAAGAGATACTTATGATTGCCGGGTTGAGCAGGTGGAGTAACTGGACCAACAAAGTCCAAGCCCCATCGCTCAAAGGGCAACCATGCCATAGATACCTGCAGAGGGCGATTAGATTGCTTGCTAGGCTTGGGCGCACATCGCTGACAGACATCACAAATCTTGACATGAGCAATAGCATCTCTAAATATATAGGGTCACCATAACCCAGTCTGAAAGATTTTTTGCGCCATGATGTGACCAGGGTAGTGGCCACCTGTAGGACCACTGTGTGCATCCTCCAGAATGTGGTCTACTTCATGAGGGGAGATGCACCTGCGCAGCACACCATCTGGTCCAGCTTTGTAGAGCTGTCCGCCAATCAAAGAGAAGGGTCTAGACTTCAACAATAGTCTTCTTTTTTGCAAGGGAGAAGCATTCTCAGGATATAGGCCAGTAGAGAGCAGATGTAACACATCTCCATACCATTCTAGAGTCATGGCGACCTTAAAGAGATGACTATCCGGAAAGTCATCATCAACCCCAGTATCAGGCTCACCTGTATGTATTCGCGAGAGATGGTCAGCCATGACATGTTGCTTGCCTGGACTAAGAACTACCTCGAAATCGAATTCCTGGAATATCAGTAGCCACCTCCAGACTCTTCGTACAACTTGGGGTTTATTCAAAAGATAGCGTAGCGCATGATGATCCGTGATGATAGTGAAGTGAACCCGTAACAAGTAATAACGAAACTTCTGTAAAGAATACACCATAGCCAAACCTTCCTTTTCTATGGTGATGTAGTTGCGCTCTGCTTTGGTGAGCAGGCGACTTGCATAGTAAATAGGGTGATCCAGGTTGTACTTCTTACTAGGCTCAGTAAGCACAGCCCCCACAGCCAGTTGATTGGGATCAGTATGCACATGAAAAGGGAGAGACCTATCCGGAGCCACTAAAATAGGTGCTTTAGTGAGGCGCTTTTTGAGGTATTCAAATCATTTAGCCTCAGGTTTTAACCATTTAAATGGTACTGTAGCACTAGTGAGTCGGGTCAATGGTTAAGCCACCTGTGCATACATTCGTATGAACTTGCGACGATAGCATGTGACCACCTTTCGCGTTGATGGGAGGTGGTAAGTTCAAGATGGCCACAATCTTCTTTGGGTCAGGTGCTAAACCTTTGGTAGACACCACATGGCCTAGAAGTGTGCTCTCAATGACCAAAAAGTGACATTTGTTAGGATTGAGCTTTAGCCGTGCCTCTCTGCACCTGAAGAAGACAGCAGAGAGCTGAGCGAGGTGCTCCTCTAGATTTTTCACTGGGGTTGAACACTATGCACCTGAGAAGGTCGAAAAATCGTCCATGAAGATGCGAAGATGATCCGTAAGTAAAGGACAAAATATAAGATATACTGCTCGATTGAAGGAGGTGGAGCGTTTTTCAACCCAAACGACATCCTAGTGTAGATAAAAATACCCCAAGGAGTCACAAAGGCCGTTTTAAGCTGATCACCTGGATGGATGTTCAAGTGATTGTATCCACTGAACCCATCCATGAAACTGTATAATACATGCCCTGCTACATCTTCGAGCACACGCTCAGTGAAAGGTGTGGGGAAACCATCTAGGATAGTTACCTTATTCAGAGCGCGGTAATCTACGCACACACGGATTTTATTGGACTGTTTCTTGGGTGCTATCACCATGGGTGATAACCACTCAAAGTTCTCCACAGGTACAATGATCCCTGCCTCTTGCATTTTTTCGAGCTCTGACTTGACAGCCTCTGCGTACTTTGGGTTGAGCTTGTAAGCTCAACCTCTTGACAGGCTTAGACCCTTCAACCAGAGGGATAGTGTGGAGACCCAATTCTGGTGGTATCCCTTCCAAATCCTTGTAGGACCAAGAAAAAACATCCTTAAAAGAGTGTATAAAAGAAACTACTTGATTAAGTAATGCGGGATTTTCCCATAACCAAGCTGCTAAGAGGACGTGCTGAGGGTTGTCAGGGTCGCCCAAGTTGACTTTTTTGACCGAGTCAGGACTCGGAGGGTACTTCGGAAGTTGAGAAGTGAGCTGCCTCTTGGAGCTTCGAGACATCATGGGCTAGTGTTTGATTGATTGGAAACTCTGCATACTCTTCTTGTAACCATCTTGGTGGAAGCTCCTTGAAGGGTAAATCTTTAGACACAGACATAACAGAGTGCTTTTGAGGGGGTGGGGCGTCCGACCTGGGAGATTTTAGAGGAAGGGGGGAATCATTGGCGAGTTCATGCAGAGGAGATTTCTTCCCCCTTCGGTGATGTGTTATAGGTTCCCCAAGGCCGAGGGCTTCCATCAGAGGAACATTTGAATCATGGGAATTAGGGACTAACACACTTACTTCTTTGGTTGGCACACTTTCTGCTGTAGGGCTTGGGACATTGGTGTCCGCCTGAGGAGCTCGGAGAGAGAGTGTTACCAACACAGGTGGGTTTTGAATAGAGACCACATAGCATGGCATCGAGGTGGTAGCTTCCAACCACTGTAGTAGGTCTTCGTCAGACCCGTCAGATGGGATGGGTTGCTCAGGATCGGGTTTGGACTGTACTGACAATGAGCTGTGATGAACCACTGGATCCATAACTTCTTCGAGCCGAATTGGTTGCATGGCAGAGCCAGGAGTATGTATCCACATGCATCGTTTCCCCAATCATGAAGTGCCTTAGTATGCCGCAACCATGGTCTACCAATCAGCAAAGGAAATCCTCCCTCCACCTGAGGAAGATTGACCACGACAAAATCCAAGCTAAATGTGAAGTCTTGTACCATCAGAGGCACCTTCTCTACTATGCCACAGGGTAGACTGTCCTCTGATCTTCCAATATAACAGTGAATGGAGCAGGGCGAGTAGGCTGCAGACCTAAGGCCAACATAGTAAATTCTGGCATCAGATTGATCCCAGATCCACCATCCACTGTGACGCCTGAGAATTGATGCCCAAGAATAGACACAGTGAGATGAGGACTTTTGTAGTCGGTGAGGGGAGCAGCTGGATATGAAATCATGTAGGACTCCAAGGGCTGCACAGGTAGGTGCCCGCCACTAGGCCCTACACTAGGGTACAGAGACTGGATGATGGAAAGGGTGTCACTTCTAAAATTTGCATCAAGTCGAATCATGTTGTACAGTGACACTTGCTGAAAGGTCTTTTTCAAGATAGACTCTGCTGTAGGCTTCTCTCCTTTGATTAGATCTTGCTCTGGTATCTTAAGCTTCTGCAAGTCCTCTACTGCTTCCATGAAAGCACCATCAATATCTGATAGAAGAGAGGTAGGTTGGCTCTTGGCACTACCTGTCGGTTTGTCAGCTACTAAGGGAGTTTGACTCATTTGTGTGAGTGGAGATGAAAAAATTGGACCGCCAGGGAGGCTGAGACCAAGAGTAGCTCTCTGTGCCCGTGTGAGCACACCATCTGGCTCTTCCACTTGCTTCAACCCATCTCGAGAGGCAACTACAAGAGTGGAAGGCGGGGCATGTGGGATGGTGCTTACTGTGATGAGGTTAAGCTTTGGGAATGTAAACTCCTGCCGGTTCTCGCTTGTGCTTGTAGATGTGGATGCTCGTTGTTTTGGGTAGTCCTTACTATAGTGATCCTTAGCTTCAGGACAGTGTTGGCAAGGAGGAGACCCTTTTGGCAACGGACATTTGCTATGATAATGTCCATACTCTCCCCACCTGTAGCACAAAATTGGCCTATTGGAAGGGCGAGGTGGCCTCGGCCCTTGCTGCATGGGACTGGATGCTGAGTGTAGGAGATTTGGGTAACTGAAGAAGTACTAGCATGATAAAAGTGGGGGATGCAAAGTTGTTGTGCATACCTCGCATAGGAGGTGTTGTCAGCAGAGGTAGCATTGGGTTCTGATGGCTATAGGGTGTCACCATGTTAGATGTAGGTGCTAGCCCTTGTTAGAGAGAAGGACCTAGACTTTGTTGTATTTGCCGTAGTCCCTTGATATAGTAGCAATCCTTGTCTTCATGCCCAGACTTCTCGCAGAAGTGGCAATAAGTCCGAAGGGGACAGTCTTGTGGAGGCTGTCTTGAAGAGCGACAAGAGCTACACCATACCATAGCCTTAGTCTCCTGCTGAGACTGAAGCTCTTCTAGCTCTCTCTTGATTTGATCCAAAGCCTCAAGATGTGGTGGTTTTTCCTGGCGAAGAGAGATTGATTTCTCCTCTTGAAAAGCGCGTTGTAGTTTTAAGGCTTCAAGTTCTCTACATAAAGAATTCAATGGATCAGTAGGACTTTTTGAAAACACAGAGGGGGTCTCTATGTGAGGGGAGTTGTTGAACAACTTCCTAGCCCCCTCTATCCTAGTAGCAGCTGCGATGAAATCCTCTAGAGTGGCGTCGGGTCGGAGACTCTCTCGGAGTTTTTGCTGAGAAGTTTTGGGAAGCACCTTCTCCACCCACTTCTTAACCATAAATTCACCAAGTTGTTGGGGAAGCTTGGCAACCAGAGACTTGGTTTTAGTCATAAGCTCTACAAAAGTCTCCTCTGGCTGGAGCACCATGTTAGCCAACTCATCCAAAACCTTCTCCTAGTAGTCACCTAGCTTGAATGTTGCTCATAACTGTTTTCTTAAGGCTGCCCAAGTTGCAAAATGGTTCTCTGCAAACTGGTTGTACCATTTGTCTGCTAAGCCATCCGAGGTAGATGGAAAGAGTACCAAATAAGCATCTTCTATGTTAAGACCACGACCCCTACAGAGAGATACAAACCTCCTTGCATGGTCATCAGTATCTTCTGAAGAGAGTCCTTTGAACGTAGGGAACTTGATGTTTACCTTGGCAAAAACACTAGCCAACGCCTCCATGGCCCCTTGCTCAGGAGCCCGTTGCTCAATAGCCTGCTGTAAACAGAATAGGAGAGAGCTTTACTGGGAAAGGTGGTCGGGAAGATGTGGAACCGGATGGAGGAATGGGTGATGTCGTATGTGGAGGTATGGGTGATGAGGTTGATGGACTTCTACTAGGTACCAAGGGTCGTCTTCTGTTGTAGTACTTCACAGGACTCAGTAGTGCGCTTTGACGCTCGACTAACCGCCTTGTATGTGTCATGCAGCGACCACCAATCCAACGAAGCTTTGGGAAAGAAAACCTTTAACATGATGAAGACAAGTCTAGACTCTACTAGACCAGGGTCGAGGAGAACTAGACCAAGGACGAGGGCTGGTTGGACTAGGGCTAGAGGACTAGGGTGAGAGAGGACTAGACCAACAAACCACATAATGCAAGGCAAGGTAGGCAAATGCTAGGTAAAAACCACTGGCTTCACTGTTTGCATTCTCAACAGAGAGTGAGACTTCAGTTGAGGTCCCACCGTGATCGCCAAAATGAGAGCACTTATAGCGCGGATAGTGTGTCGCGCTCTCTATAGTGGGTGCTCCTCAATGTAATGTGCGTGACAATCTCCCTCAAAACAAACTGAAAACAAGGAACAAATAGACAACAACTGATCTCACAGAGACACAACAAGAGACCACAACATATGACTCGACTATCTCAAAGAACTGATACAGACTCTGGCGTGGAAACACTCTCAGCTCCAGCCCAGGACTCACAGGTACAATGGGGTGTCGAGGCTCAGATGTGCAGGGATGGTGAAGCAGTGTTTTGTGTATAGACTCGCTACTCTAGACGACGACGCTAGACCATATATCTAGAAGATGATCCGATGACTCAGGCTGCTACTCATATGTACAATCATAAAGAGCCACCAATGGCTCATAAATGTCAGCTATCTAAATCTATCCCCAACTAACTGATAAGTGAGTGGTGGTGACCTAGCCACCAAGGATTTAATATTTACGTAATTATGTCAAATTTTGTGTGATCACAAGGTCTTATTGACACATTTACATGATCACAGTAAACATGATCGCACAGAACCCGGTTTAGGGTGACTTGCAAACCCACAAAATTCTCGCCGGGCTTTTTAGTTTCCCCGGCGGGCCCACCTGGGTTTTATATTTTCCTTGTGGGCCCGCCGGGGAAACTAAAAAGCCCGACGGGCTGTTAACGTTATATATACGTGGGCCCAATCGGGCCCGCTGGGTGTATTAGCGCTAGTCTTGCTTTCGTCTTCTGAGAGAGAGAGAGAGAGAGAGAGAGAGAGAGAGAGAGAGAGAGAGAGAGAGAGAGTGAGAGAGAGAGAGAGAGAGAGAGCTTGCGACCATCTTTGCAGGTACGTCAAGAGGAGAGAGGAGAGAGGGAGAGAGGGGGTCGTGTGGGAGCGTGCTCTACATCGCAGTGTGCGGCAGTAGCAGACTACCTGACCACACGATCTGGGTATGTATTGTGTGTGTGTGTGTATGCGTTGTGTGTGTATGCGTTGTGTGGTAGCGTGCCTTTTGTCGTAGTGCACGACAGTAATAAGTTACCTTACCACACAATGGGAGTGTGTGTGTGATCTATTCTACGGAACAGTGCTTATCACGGGGGCATCACCTCGGTGACGCGGGGAAGATGGTGTCCTTGTGGTAAGTATTGGCTTACTGTCTGAGTACTACGTCAGTAACACGGCGAATCTAGTATCCTTATGGTAAGTCAACTTCCCTTCCCCTTTCCCAAAAAACATATGGGCATCGGTTGGTAATGCGGCTATAAGATGTTTGTATGTAGGCCATTGTTTTTCCTTAGATTCAGGCGGCACTCGATCGATAACGCGGCTAATAGAGTGTCGTTTGTTAGAAGCATATGTTTTTGCATAAATGTGGCGTTCAGGTCGTTAACCTGGTCGTACGAACGTCATATAATTTGTATGTGCATGTGCAGTTAATTTTTTAAGTATTAATTAGTATATGAAATACTTGGTCGGTAACGCGGCTGTGAAGAGTATTTCATATACAAAATGTATGAATTGTTTGATTTTGTTGTTTTTAACTGTCCATTTGAAATTATATACTAGCTAATCATATTCAAAAGAATACTTTATTCATCAATCATCACTATTTCAAATGTTCCATTTATATAGAATACTTTATTCATCAATCATCGCTAATTTAAATGTTCCATTTATATAGAATACTTTATTCATCAATCATCGCTATTTTAAATGTTCCATTTATATAGAATACTTTATTTATCAATCATCGCTATTTTAATTGTTCCATTTATATAAATTACATGTAAAAAAATATTTGCACACAAATTGCATGTTTAATATTCGTTTTTAATCTTTTTAAAGGACTCTCAAGCATTATCGCTATTTTTAATGCTTCATTTACATAAATTCTCTGCAAAAAATCTAAATGCACACAATCTGCATGTTAAATATTCTTTTGTATCTTTTTAAAGAGCATCAATTATCATCGCTTTTTGATTGCTACATTTACATAAATTCTATGTAAAAAAGTGTGTGAACACAATTTGCTAGTTCAATTTGTATACTTCCAATGTTTTAAATATTTTTGAAGATTTTAAGTCAGTGTGTGCTTTGTTTGAATTAGTATGTGCGCACGGAGAAAAATATAAGTTAAAAATTCATTATATGCTGAAATGTTAAAGACCGTTAACATGTATTGTTTGATCTGAAGTAAGTTCTTATAAACCACTTGTTTGAACTTCTTTTTACACGTGTAACAGATTGCAATTTAAGTGAATATTATATTCAATTTTTATCAATATTTTCTTGCACATTTGTTACAGTCTTCAGGTGGTGGTTAAGAGTTTACAGGAGTGAGGCCACGGTAAGAATTTTGGCCCATTAAGAGCCCATGTTGGATTTAAATTTGTTTGTTTTGGGGATACCTTTATTGTTTTCTTATTGATCATCGATCATGTATTATTTTGGGGCCTGTACTCTTTCATTGTGCTTGAAAGGAACCCCCGTGAAATGTTCGAAGGGCTAATTATTCAGTAGGCCAGATTATGCTGGGTGAATAGCGCTCAGTTTAGGCTGTCAAGCTCAAGGGGGGGCTTCTCAAGAAAGTGATGCTCAGAATTTCTTTAGAGATGACATTTGGAAGGTTTTCATGTCATGCTAGCACGAACATGGGCATTTTGTTATGTTTTGGTTGAGGGATCCATGCAGAAAGTACTTTCGAGTAAGCTAGCTCATTGTTTCACTAGAGCATATTTTTATAACAAATTACTCATTGATCAGTGTAATTGTGGTTGTACAATTATTTTCAACGACTTATACAACAATTCCTTTTGTTCTTTGACCTTGCAGATGGCCTCAGATGAGGGATACTTTGAATCCAAAAAAACTAAGAGTACAGGTAAATAATTACTACATCCTTATCAAGGAAGCACAGGCAAAGCCGCATAATTAATAAGGAATGAAATCAAGCACAGGCAAAGCCTCATAAATAATAAAGTAATCAAATAAGAAAGAATCGTAGGTTGTTATTAGCAATCATAAGCTTGAATGACATGGGATTGGAATTTTGGGTTATTCTTTCACTTTGGGTTCCTTGTGTGCTCTTTTGTACTTGTCGATATTTCTCTGCAGAACGGTAGTTGTTGTACTATTCGCGATCCAAATTTCCTTCTTCAGCCAGTATATTAGCAGGAGATATGTCTTGTACAATGTATACAAAGAGAATAGGGTGTGGATTCTCATTCGAATGTAGTCATTGAATCAAATTTGTTCATTGTACTATCTTTGAAATCTGATATCCGGCTTGGCAAGCCATTGTACATGAAGGAAGCAACACGGCTGAGAAGCATATCTCCATTGTGGAGCTGTATGGAACCAAACTCATGAGTGTCGTATGTGGTATATGCGTGTTGTCTTGATGGCTCAACCAATGTTTCCAAAATTGAGAAGCTGATTCATTCTGGGCTTGCTCCATCAAGTCAAAAGATTGTACCTCTGAATGACGATGGATCATTTCTTCTAGAACCTTTTTGGACAGTATGCACAAACCTATTCTTTTGTGTGGTCGTTTGGCCATGCACTTATATCTCTGCAATATGGGATTGTTCTTGATATTGAAAGCTAGGACATCTGAAATGGTTGAAGTGGATAGCTCATGACTTGTAGAGTGTAGACTAGCAGCACTTGACCAAGATATTAGTGGGTTATCTAGCAATGACCTCTGCTCTAGTGATCCTCGTGCTATTGCATGTGTAGTTTTTGTCACACTGATAGATACATCCATAATGCTAAGCAGTTGTGTATTTATTTGTCGAGCAGAGAGAATACGCTCTATGTAGTCCGGTGCATGAATGGAAATATATCGTTGATGGGAATTAGTTGTGTTACAAGAAGTACAAGTCGTCCATGAGTATTTGACTTCTACATGTTCCAAAGCGCTCAACAATAATATTGAAGTGAGTGCAACAGGACTGCCTATTTCATTTGTCTCACGGTCTCGTTTATCGTTGTACGTGAGGTTTGTCGTTGCGCAAGAGGGACACAGTTCTAGATTGTGAGCAAGGATGTCACATTGCATGATCCAATCTTTATATAATGTAATAATTTCAAACCATGACCTAGCATATGGACGGTGAGTTGCCTTCAACTTGGTTGCAGTTCGTTTCCTGGCTTTGTGATGCTTGGACTGTAATCTTGCAGGCCTTGAGAACTTCATATTGACACAGGACAAATATAGTATGGCATCAATTGTTTAGGTCTACAGTAAAGATGCACAAAGTGCGTTTACGATTGCAATATACTACATGTGTTTACTACTCAAAGAGTTGTATGTATAATTAACATACATAGATGTTGGTTGACATCGATTGGATGGTTATGAAAGCAACATCCAAGTAAAGTTAAATTGAAGGAAGCATGGTACAAAATTCTAAAACAAGAAAAACGATAAAGCATCAATGAATTGCAATTTGAAATGAAGTGCTTTACTGACCTGAAATGTTGTACAGATGTTTTGGATTGTCCAAGCTACACGCCGATCTTTGACTCAAGCTACAGAAAAGGAATGTGAATAGTTAAATATTTCATCTTACAGTGAAGTGCCATAAATTGAAGATGCTAAGTATATAGTGCATGCATGCAGAAGTGCCATACAAAAGTATGTTGGAGAGCTGGCACTATGGTCTCTCCAAAAAATTATAAGAAACGGAAGCCGTGCCGTGCCCCGTAGAGTTTATGTGTTGCGCGAAGCAAACGCATAGTCATGGGGAGTTGGATGGAGATAACAAACCTTGCAATGTAGTCCAGATGGAGTTACGCACGTGCAATCCAAATGTCCAGTGTTGTGAGTATATATTCTCTCTCTAAGACACAAAATGCACATTAGCATAAATATAGGGCATTTGCATATTTATTAAGCTTATTGCATTTGATTGACAAGAAAAAGGTTCCATTTTTCACAAGACATAGATAACCTAAAACCCCTGAAAATCACTAACAAGCAAAAACAAAACAGTGTCATCGTTTGCCCCATCGCCATGTTGGAATCGACCTTTTTTTCACGGGCCATATTCTTCTACGTCTACTCACTACAACATAATACCCAGCTTTCAATGCACCATAGTTCGACGCACCGTACCTTTCCACGCGCTTTTAGACGGGCAAACTGGTCGTCGATACATGCGTCAATACAGACGTGGAAATACACACAAAAATTTGGGGAAAAAAAACCAACTCCGCGCATAGACGGCCATTTTTGCCTGCGAGCCCGCATAGATCTGCCCTTGGAAACCTACAGCGCAAGTATTATTGATCTCTCCCCCCCCCCCCCCCCCCTCTGTCTCTCTCTCAAGCTACCTCGTGTGTGTGTGTGTGTGTGTAGGAAAGAGAGAGAGAGAGAGAGAGAGAGAGAGAGAGAGAGAGAGAGAGAGAGAAATGTGTGTGTGTGTGTGTGTGTAGGAAATCAAAGAGAGAGAGAGTGATATATATATATATATATATATATATAGAGAGAGAGAGAGAGAGAGAGAGAGAGAGAGAGAGAGAGAGAGAGAGAGAAATAGAGAGTGATATATATAGAGAGAGAAAGAGATAGGGAAATAGAGAGAGAGAGAGGGAAATAGAGAAATAGAGAGAGAGAGAGAGAGAGAGAGAGAGAGAGAGAGAGAGATAGATAGTTCTATTATCGTCCTCGGAGGTCAAATATGACCTATGGGACCAAATGAACATGTCACTTGGTTTGAGTGGAGGTCATAAGTGACTCTTGATGCTCAAAAATGGTTGAAATGAGTGTCGTAATAGAGAGTCCACATCGTGGTTGGGAGAGGAAGGTATGTAGGGAGAGCTCATGGCTGAATATATGGGGAAAAGAGGACCTAATGTGGTCAAAAGTTGAGCACTCAAGTAGTGTCTGGTACTCACTCTCTCGCACTTGACAAGGGCATAAGGTGCAAAGTCGACGACACTCCTCGCCAGTGCCCCAACGTCCTGTCTCGCAGCGTAGAGAATGGGAGCTAAGACAAATGGAGGCAATGGTGCGGATCGCACTCAGCGGGATGGGCTCAAGGATGTAGGGATGGGTTCGATTACCTCGTTTGGAGAAGAAGAGAGATTTGTAGTTTTGGGGCAACGTGTGTGGTGTAATGGCTGAAGCGAGAACCTACGGATTTCTCCCAAGCCGTGATACATTGGCGTTGTAAGAAGGCTTCATTAACTTGGGAGTCGATCGACGCATACTTGACCAAGTGACATGCATCCCATCTTCCAACCCATTTCTTGATGTGAAGCATCCACCCCGAACTAGAGAGAGAGAGAGAGAGAGAGAGAGAGAGAGAGAGAGAGAGAGAGAGAGAGAGAGAGAGAGAGAGAGAGAGAAAGAGATAGAAAAATAGAGAGAGTGAGAGAGAAAGAGAAAGAGAGATAGACAGATAGAGAGAGAGAGAGAGAGAGAGAGAGAGAGAGAGAGAGAGAGAGAGATAGAAAAATAGAGAGAGTGAGAGAGAAAGAGAAAGAGAGATAGAGAGAGAGAGAGAAAGAGATAGAAAAATAGAGAGAGTGAGAGAGAAAGAGAAAGAGAGAGAGAGAGAGAGAGAGAGAGAGAGAGAGAGAGAGAGAGAGAGAGATTAGGTACGTAGAAAGAGAGAGAAATAGAGAAATAGATAGGTTAAGGTTTGGGCCCAGAGCGTGGTGGAAGGTTAGGTTGAGGTTTGGGCCAAGAATCTGGTGGAGGCAAACGTTTAACTTAAAAGAATCTTGGGTTTATGGGGGCAAGGTTAACTTTGCTTAGGATTATGAGGGCAAGGCTATCTTAGTACCAGCCACCAACTTGGCGAGGCAAAAAGCGATGACAAACTATAAAATTGGTGCGATTTACCATAGGCTAAACTTATAAATGAACTTGGAAGGGTTGCATCTCCATCGGATGCATGTGGACTTGGAAGGTTTGTATCTCCATCAGATGTATGCGGAGGCTTACAAATTACAATTTAGTACAATTGTAAGGTGGGGTGCAAGTCAGTGTCAGTAGATTGTTAACTATGTCCTACGAGTGGATAGTTAAGTAAACAGAGGTTGGTTATGATAATAACCCTGTATCCAACTAGGTGCAAATAAAAAGTAGGTAGAGGCATTTTTAAGATAGGTTAAGGTATGCAAGGTTTTAAGACAACCAAAAAGGGGCAAGGTTTAATATGGTTTAGTATTAGAGTTTTATGAGGTCAGGTTCAACTTAGTTCTAGGTCACCAACTAGGCGAGGCAAAGACCGGGGAATGTACAAGGTGGTGGAAAAATGAAATTAACTTTCAAGGTAAGGTCAAGGATGATTAAATTTGTGGGTTATAACATACAAGGAAGGTGGGGTCAAGGCACATACAGCTATTAATTTTAGCAAGGTGCGGGTGTAGAAGATGAAGTGATAAAACACATGTAGAAGGGGGATCTCTTCCAAGGAGATACGAGAGGAATCCATTGCAGTCGCAAGGGCTAACTCCATTGAGGCAGTTTGCATGATTGAGAAGTGTCTACCCACGAGCTGTCTAACTATCCAAATTCACTTTCTCGTCCATGTAGAAGATGAGGTTGCAGTGGCAGGTAAAGTCCACATCCGTTGGATGTTCTTTCTAGAGCGGTTCATGAAAACACTTAAGGGTTTTGTTCGCCAAAAAGCGCGGCCAGAGGGGAGCATGACAGAAGGATGGCTGGTGCAAGAGTCTCTTGTCTTGACGACCGAATTTCTATTCGTTTCTGACCCAGAAATGCCTCGACTATGGAGTGATGAGGAGGATGCAAGATTGGTGGGAGAAGAGCCGCAGGGGCAAGGGGTGCTGAAGAAAATGGATGACGCCATGCGAGAAAAGATCATGAAGTTCTGTATACTAAATTCAGAGCCGATGCAAAAATGGCTTGAAAGGTACGAAGAAGAGAAAGAGAGACGCAATAGGGAGCGACACGATTTCAGGCGAAGCCGAACGTTTAGAGGCTTACCCTTGCTAGAGTGACTTGTTCCTCTACCTGAATTCCCTACAATGACATGGTTGGACAAGACAGTGAGAGCAGCTCGACAGATCGGAGAACCCATATCTCCAGAAGAGGAAGAGCTGGCTATTGGATGTGACTGGAGGTATCATACATACATGGCACTGTGGTCGCATGGAAAGCATTTCCGAACACAACAGATTGATAGCAGAAGAAAAACATTTGACAGTGGGGTAATGGTTAGTTTCATGCAAAAGAGCAGGGCCAGTGCCACAGACACAAATGAGAGCTCTAGCAACCTGGATTATTGTGGTCTGGTGTCAGATATCTTGAAAGTCAGCTTGAGATGCTTTGAGATGTTTTTGTTGGATGTGAAGTGGTTCAAGGTGATTACTTCTGGTTGCAATGCAACGGTACGCAGAGATGGAAACAAGCTTGTGCAGATAGATTCTACAAAGCTTTAGACAGATGTGAGCGACACGTTTTCTCCCCCCGAACATTGCGAGCAAGTGGTCTTTGTACCGGACCCTCGAGAGCGACAATGGTGGTTTGTGGTTCAGGTTGCTCCAAGAAATAAACAGGTATTTGAAGGGCAAGAGCTCCAAGAGGAAAGTCGGCCAGACGACGCAGATACTACTGTGACATTAGATGAGATGGACGAAGGTATGGCAGAGGAAGCTGACAGATATACGAGGGATGACGCAGACGAGGCAGATATGATGTCATAATAACCAATATCTAATTCTCCTAAATGATTTTCTCATATTAAACTGATCATTTAATGTGGGGAAGTGCCAGGGGAGAAAAGGCTAGAATATTGGTTAAGCTAGCAGACCCGCCACAGTAGGGATCCAAAGGAGGGAAAATAAGGATCCAAAGGGGGGGCCTATCTGCAAAAGAGCCATGTGCAACAATGGGCTAAAAAGACCCTAAGGTTCAGCCCATTAAGACTTCCAAAATGCTAAGGTTCCAAAATTCAAAGGTTGTGTCCAAAGGTCAAACCTAGGGGAAATTGGATGCTTTGTGTGTGTAAAAAAAGTCTTTGCATATCCCTACATGGGAGGGGGCGAGCCTTGAAGGTAGGGGATGAGAGAGAAATTCACACACACACACACACACACACACACACACACACACACACACACACACACACACACACACACACACACACACAGGCTCCCTTTACACAAAGGCAATGAGGGACACATGTCAGCTCCCTAGGTCAGATGCCCACAAGGTGTGCCCAGTTTCTATTGGATGACCCTTGAAGTGGACCAATGAGAATTAAGCTAGAGTAAATCTAATTTAATTAATTAAAAAACATTTAATAAAAGAAACCAATGAGAATTAAGTCTCCTAGAAGACTATTGGGAAGTCTCCCAAGGGGTCCAATGAGCATTCAGGAGCCCAATGGCTTGCCTGATTCCTATTGGCCAGGAGGCGAAGGGGTCCAATGAGAGTTTAGTTTAATTATTTAATTAACTAAATCTCTCACAAAAGGGGAAAGGGGGACACATTTCAGAAGGCTATCACTTATGCTGCTTAATGGTCATTGGCTTGACTTGGGGAGAGCCAATGAGGGCTCAGAAAGAGCAAATAGCAAGAGGGCTCGCCCAAGAGAGAGAGAGAGGGGGGGCTGATTTTTGCAAGGCATTAACACACACACACACTCACACAATCTCATGTGTGAAGCAAAGAAGACTATCTCTTCCCAAGCTTTAATGGAGAGCTCATCACCTACTCCAAGCTTGTGAGATAGAAGCCTACATCAACACTCTCTTGGCATGTGGATGCAAATCCAACCAAGAGCCAAGCTTCAATGCATGCTCATCTCCTCTACCAAGCTAATTACTAAGCTAAGCTATGCTAATATGAGTGAGTATGTGAGGAGATGTACATCTTTCTCGTAAGATACTCCTTCTTCCTCTCAATCTACTCTCATACCCTGCTAGCTCTCACCATCTTCGAAGGTGTGTGAGGTCTTGGGTCTGAGAACGGGGATAATTCAAGTTGTGTTTGCTAAGTGTTTTGCTTAGTGCATGAAGCTTTCATCTTCATAGCACTAGCTAGTCTTGAAGGAACATAAATAATTGTATTGTACAATGTCTCTCTTGATGGGAGAAACCATAATACAAAGCCTTTTGGAGGGGGGACCGGCTCCATGCAAATCCGGTCCTCAACTGTTGTCATTAGCTTAATTTCTCTCTCTTTTGAAAGTATTGTCGATGCTATCTAACTAGGTGTTATGCTTTTTGTTGCTCTCTCCACCCAAGCACTCTTGTAATTCTCATTAGGAATCTATTCTAATGAAATGCCCACTATGTTCATGCTCATTTCCGCTACACACAAGTTAATAGGCCATTGAATGTTACATATGACACTTGTAGATGAAGATGCAATGGATGAAGACAATCTGCCAGGACGAGTTGGGACAGAGTTATGTATGCAGTTAGAGATAGACGATGATATGGTGCAAGATCTTATCGATGATGCCTCACTAGTCGAGGCTTGTAAGTGTTTTTGTGAAGACGTTGATTTAAAATTAAGCTCTTTCTTAATTTCAACAAAGGTGTTCTGATGCTTTCTTTTACTTTCTTTGTGCAGGACTTTAGTATGGCAGACCAGTATCCAGATCCCACTTCTATGAGTGCCAACTGTGTATCTCTTCTACTACTTCTATGCTTATGTGGCTACTGTGTTTGCTTACCATACAGACAATGTTCACAGAATTCAAAATCATTAAATAAAAAGCCAGGCAAATAACCAGAATGAGACAAGATTTCCATTCCCTTCTTGGACATATGTCGTAACCGGCTATGCCACAAAGAAACGTTCGGCTGCTCGGTTACATTGATTACATTTTTAGAGACATTTGATACATAAATCATGTAAAGTCCTCCAAACTTTACTCCATGTGCTACTGTCATAGAACCCTTGGATATCTTCCACATGTTCTGTCCAAAAGTGGTGATGTAGCTAGCATCATCAAGTAAACCTGTGCTGATCAAGCTCTTTGTAATTGCGGGAACATGTCTCACATTCTTCAACGTGAAAGAAGAGCCATTCTGAAACTTCAATTGAACACCTCCAACACCTAAGATCTCACATGTCTACCCATTGCCTAGCCGAACATGATCTTTAGTGGTCACATAAGAGGTAAACCACTCCTTGTTTGGAGACACATGAAGTGATGCCCCTGAGTTTATAATCCAGTCACTCAGTGCATTTCCATCAGATGCTGTAAGAAGAGTTGAGTCCATTGTATTCTTCAAGAAGTAGATGTCTCCTGACACTAGACTGTCATCCTCTGCAACAGTGTTTGTCACATTTATTTCTTGAATCTTCACTGAGGACTTGTTCTTCTCACCATGGTCTTCAGCTTTCTCTTTGCCTTTTTCTGCTTTCCATTCTCTGCAGTCTCTTTTCATGTGACCCTTCTTGCCACAATGGTAGAATTCTATGTCACTCTTGCCTTTAGCACTGCGGGACTTGCTACGAGACTGATTCCTCTTTCCACCTTTGTACTTTTCTTTGGTCCTTCCCCTGAAAACTAAGGCTGTTCCTTTGCCTTTGTCCATTGTCTTTCTATTGGTTTCTTCAGTAAGTAGACTTCCTTCTACACCTGCTATGTTCAAACCATCTGGAGGTGCAGAATTACTCAAAGCTGTGCGAAAAGTGTCCCAACTTTCCGGCAATGTGATGAATAGGAACATAGCTCTAACAGGTTCATCAAACTTGACACCTTGAGCTGACAACTGACTATAGATTGTGTTGAATTCATTCAGATGATTGGACATAGGTGTCCCTTCTTTCATCTTCAAGTCAACAAGCTTCTTAAGCCAGTATACCTATGAAGCTGCACTCTGCTTCTCATAAAGATCATTCAGCTTTAACCATGCTTGATAAGCCGACATCTCGTCTGCTACATTGAAGTAAACGCTTTCTGCCAAAGTCAACATAATGGTAGAAAGTGCCAATTCATCCATTTCGCTCCATTCATCTTCGTCCATATCTTTTGGTTTTATCCCCTTGAGCTTTATAGGTTTTATCTACTTCTTTTGTACCAACACGTGCCAAATCTACTTCTTCCACAATGGGAAATTGGTTCCATCCAGCTTCTTGATATTGTAAAGAGCAGTGTCCTGTGATCCAGCCATAGCTACGCTTCACAGTGGTTTACTTTCCTGGGAAAAATTCGGCAGAGTTTCCCCTGTAAACTGACCTCTGAACCAATATCAACCTGTCAAATGAACCAAGAAAGCTTCAGATTCTGTAGAAATTTTGGCACAGTCTCCTTTGTAAAATGGCTCTAGTGTACTCAAAAACAGACCAAAAAACAACTCAAAAAACACTGTCTCTCTAACACTGTAAGCTGTGGGTAAACCTGTCCTGCACCTGTACTGTATCTCACTGTCCTGTCACTGTCCTGTAAGCATAGACTGTGACAATGCCTCAACGGCAGTAAAGCAAAGATGCAATCCCAACTGTCTAACTCACGGTCAATACATCCTAGCTGCCTATCTAAGGGTGGTCGAGGGATCGCTCCAAGACCTGTATCACCGAAAGGATCTCAACATTCGAGAATCCCCCAACTCAATAAAACCTCACTCGACCCTCAACAAAGGCTGCAGTAAATCTGACAGTACATAGACTTCCCACAAAGTCATACATCCACAAATTTCCCACTGTATACTGTAACCGCTGCGGCGGTTGTTTGCTGTGTGACTCACAGCCAGCAAACCCTCAACAGACATACATCATCTCTGACAATACATCCCATGTGGAAGTACCTGCAATGTCAGGATGAAATCTGGAATATCAAGCAGCAAACACAAGCTACCTGATGAACTAGTGGATGTCGCCTATAGTCTGTGTGTAGATGCGCCCGTGTCGTATGTGACACGCCTCCAAGAACTGTGAGCCGTCCTTCGATGTGTAGACAGCCACAAATCAACACTTTGGGAGTGTCGATATCCTCAACACCTGTAGTCGTAGGCCGAAAATCCCAAATTTGCAGAGTCGGATATGCACCCGCTGAGACCACGTAGTCGAAAATGGCCTGCGCAGACCTTTGTCGAAGCCGAACGGTGACCGAGATGACCTCAGAATGAAATTCTGAGCACACCAAGCCCTACGGGTTATCCCACAAGATTTCGGGCCGTGTCTTCGCCTGTCGAATTTCACTCCAATCTGAGCTGGTGACTCTAGCCTCCTGCAGTGCTGCCTCGAGCCTTGATCTGAGCTCTGATACCAGTTGAAGGAGTACGAGCAGAAGTGCGACGCGAGAGAGAGTGCGAGAAGAAGAGCACGACGATATGGTGAACTCGCTCTACTGTAATGTGTAGAGCATAGTGAGTTCTTATTAGGTTTTTACAAAAGAATATGTGTACATACCTGGCGGCCTGCCCACTTACCTGGGCGACCACATTGGGCTTTATACCCCAACACCTAGTGCCTCCAAGGTCTATACTGTATGGGCAGATGGTTAGGTTGACATGGATAGAGTCGGGATTGAGATGAGACAGCGGATTTGCCAGCTCGCGGAATTGCAGTTTTCGACCACCATTATGACACCTTGGCCTGATCAGGATCGCAGCAAAGTCAATTATATAATGGACACCATCATGAGAGAGTATCGTCCTGCTCCGGGTTCAGAGGATCTTCCGAGGAGGTGGATCACGAGTGTTTCAAGGGACACCGTGAAACATCGTCGAGATGCAGCTCGTCGGGCTTTCAGCCAGGGCTCGTTGAAGCCTTCGGGCATCTCACATGAGACGTGGCAGCAGATCAGGGAGGATGAGTAGACAACGGACACATGGTTTAGGCAACAGCGTCAGGCCGCGGAGGTACGATGGATGACGGGGGGCACATCTCATCTTGGCAGCAAAGGCTTCGACACCTTTTGCTATGAGTTTATGAGTTTCCAATCCAATCCTAGCTATGGCGTTTTTTTAAAAACGCGATGAATCATGTATTCTTAATTACTTTGGTTTTTGTATAAACGCAGAATCTTGCAATGCATCGAGCCCCGACACGCCAAGAGGAGACAAATGGATATCAAAGAGGCATTTATGAAGTATTGAATGAGCTTGCTGTCCGCAGGAGAGCCTGTAGACTGTGAGGCCTTAGAGTCTTGCTGATCGATTGAGGTGAGACGTTAATATGTGTGAGTTGATTTAATTAATTAAATATATGTGAAGTAATATCATACTAATTTTGTGACTTGTCCTTTTATGTGCAGGTTGTGACGCGGAGTCATCAGTGGATTTCTATATATGTTTTGTGAGACACAGACATGGTTATGGTCTGTGTTCCTTTCTTGTATAGACATGGTTATGGTTATTGTTTTGTTTATGGTTATGGTTATGGTTATTGTTTTGTTTATGATTATGGTTATCGTTATGGTTTTGATCAATATGGTTATGGTTATGGTTTTGCATAAAGTTTTTTATATATGAAGTTCGTTATGGTTATGGTTTTGCACAATGTTCGTTTCATTTCTGCCATCAAGTTGTGCCTTAAATCTCATGTGAGATCCTACATGGATATCATGTAAGAGGCGTATACATATGGTTTTTTTATAAAAGTTTATGTTAAAACGAAGGGAACTCTGCCGAAATTTTTGCGGGAGCACGGTTGATTGTGGTGTTGCTCGCTTTCTTGGGCAGAGGACAGGCTGTGCCTGTGTCCATCTTTTCAGTGGGCACAGGCCATGCTGCCTGTCCTCTATCCAAGATTTTTTTTTCCTGATATGGTCGTTGAAATACGCATCGATAGGGGCGTCGAAATACGTGTCGAAAATAAAGCCTTTTGACAGAGATATCGACGCGTATATCGACGGTATCACAGGGACGAATATTTCGACGCAGTTTTCAACATCTTGCATCGAAATCTGCGTTGAAGGCACCTGCTTTTGTTGTAGTGACTTTAACTTTTGAAACTATGCGTGCTACTAGATATCATATTTCAATCGATGATCAGTTGGCATAATCTAGAATCGAGTCAACAATAAACAAATACGGACATGAATCTCTCTCTCTCTCTCTCTCTCTCTCTCATGACACAGGTCTGTTCTAGTGCTACTGAAACAGAAGATATCAGATTTCAATCGGTGATCAATTGGCATAATCTGGAATCGAGTCAACAATAAACAGATACGGGCATGAATCTCTCTCTCTCTCTCTCTCTCTCTCTCTCTCTCTCTCTCTCTCTCTCTCTTTCTCTCTCTCTTTCATGGCAGAGGTCTGTTCTAGTGCTACTGATACAGAAGATATCAGATTTCAATCTGTGATCAGTTGGCATAATCTAGAATTGAGTCAACAATAAACAGATATGGACATGAATCTCTCTCTCTCTCTCTCTCTCTCTCTCTCTCTCTCTCTCTCTCATGGCAGAGGTCTGTTGTAGTGGTAGTCAACAAACCTACTGTAGCATTTGGAAACCTCCGAACTGCTGTAGCCTTTCTCTCTCTCTCTCTCTCTCTCTCTCTCTCTCTCTCTCTCTCTCTCATGGCAGAGGTCTGTTCTAGTGGTAGTCAACAAACTTGCTGTAGCCTTTGGAAACCTTTAAATTGTTGGGAACTTCGGACGTGGAATTTTTGCAGTTCGAACTGCTGGGAACCTACGAACCTGTGGAACTACTGCTAGCTGCGAACCTGCAAACCGAACCTGCAAACTGGCTGCAAACTGGGCGAAGGTGATGGTTGCGAACCTGCAAATTGGGCGAAGGCGATGGTTGTGAACTGCGCGCGTCCAACATTTTTATTATTTAGTTGAAGCTTTTTAGTTGGTGAGCGAGTGAAAAGCATTCAGTGACAAGGTGACACATGGTGTCTTGTGCGTTCAGATAGCAGCAAAAGGGCCTTTGGCTCACCAAGCAAAAAGAGATGCAAGGCCTCCTGCGGCCTGCCCTGCCTCTTTCAAATTATCTTCAAATGACTTTTTCAAAGTTTGAATGACAGGTGTAGACAATTAGAAGCTATCACTTTTAGTTCTTACAAATTTGTACACTATTTTAAAAAGTTCTACATTAGATTATAACCATATATAGTACTACAAGATATTAGGTTTCAAATTTTATTTTTTTCAGAAGTGTAACCATATATAGTACTACAAGGTACTACGTTTCAAAAAAAAAAATTCCCCATAAAAGGTGGAGAGATTGTATTAGAGAGCAAAATTGTAATTTATAAAATTTCAACCTTTATGGGGTGATAAGTCTTGAAGAACCATATACAAAAAGTCCTTAACAAGTATTTACAGATGGATCTCGATAATAAGAACAGAAGATTGGAAGAATGCGAAGCAAGCAGCGCGCGAAAATCATGACAAGTGGAAGCAACAAAAGAAGGCAATCAAAGCGCGAGTAGAGGCAAGGAACTCGCACCACTTGGGGAGCGACGGGTGGGCATCATTTGAAGCCGATTTTGTAAGTGTTTTTGCATTGCTCTTTAGGTTTGGTAGTTACGTCTATTTGTACTTTTAAAATCTAACATAATGGATTCTTTGTATGTTTTAAACAGTGGTCGATGGACAGGACATGACCCCACATCATACGAGCGCGAGTACGCAAGCAGAAAAGGCTTAAACGCTCTGATGGACATTCTGAGTTCTCGCGGCGGCATGGTTAGTATTTCACTTTACTCTTTTGCATTTGTTGTATTTTAACGATAAGTTAAGAAAATAGATTGTTTTGTAATTATATGTTTATACTTACAAAAAGTCTTATTATTTTTTTCTGCAGAATCCGACAGATACGCCGCTTGGACGCGATGAGACGTCTGATAAAACGACGTTAGTCTAGCCGTAGCATTAGTTTCCTTTTGTAGCCAGATAGCATTTGTTTCCTTTTGTCATAGCGTGTATAATGAGATGACGTGTATACGTCTTTTTGTAACTATTGGAAAACCATGTATTTTGTCAATAATGACAATGGTGTTGTAACTATTACATTTGCAAAGTTTAACAATCAAGTGATTTTGCCTATGATGTGTACAATTGTCATTGATTTACTTTCCTCAATTTACTTTTATCAGTTTTGTATCTTTATTCTGCAAGCAATACTATGCATGATGGAGTTAATGGTTATATTGTCTTGTGCGTGACTACTTTGAGTCTATACCTTGCACTTTCTTTCAAAGGTGAATCTAGGCTTATCTTGGATTCATTTAGGTTTACTCTATTATTGAAACATTCAATATGGTTGATGGGTGGTAGAGCATTCGATGCCCTATCACCTAAATTTTTGTTCTCTCGGGCGTCGCTATAACCATCGCTATATAAAGCTCTGCAATGCTGCTATGAGCATCACTATAATAAGTCTGCAATCATCACTTTATATGTTGCTATCTCCATCTCTATATAGACACATAGCGACGCATATAGCGACGTTTCCGTAGCGACGGTCTTAGCGACGTCGAGGAGTATAAAAATCCAATGTATTTCCGTTGCTAAAACATCACAACTGCACACAACATCTTGTAGTGTCATTCTTTATCTAGCTCATACTCTTCATCATCCTCTTCTTCTACTTGATCAACATCATTATATGCTTCTTCACATTGTGCCAATGTTTCCACATGCATCCCGACATCAATCTCTATGCCGTCTTCATCAGTACGTTGGCTTTGAGGTTCGTTCGATTCTGATTCTTCTGTGATTGTTATCTCTCTGACCTAATCCAATATGCACCTTGGCCTTGGAGTCACTTTGTATTACGAACCAATATCGGGTATCGTAGATGCTTGGTAGGTAGATAACCTATAACAAAAGGCAATGTTTAGTTTTTGTGGTTAGGCATCTTGTGAAAAAATGTGCTACTAGGCAACTATACATGTTGTAATGACCTACTCACGAATGTCCGGAGCAATAAAAGTATCATCTTTTCCAGTATGCCATCTTGTAGAATCTACCATATAAATCCCACTTGAATGTCTAGATGAAACACCCGCAAACCATTTGACATCAAAAATATACTTGTGAAAGGTTCGAGAGTCAATCCTGTAAATTTCAGTATGATTCCACAATATTTTGCCTCCATGGAAGCTTGGGCATCGAAATTGCCCATCACTCCACTATCATTTGTGGTTCGTTCTTTGTCTACATGCTCCGTTCAAAAAATGTCTGCCCTCGTGCCAAAGTGATTTGAATCTCATTGCCTTGCTCATGTAGAAAAATAAGTTAGTTTTTATTGGAGATGCAACTAGACATGCATGTCAAATATAGATAGTGTCATAAACTCCATAAGTACATTTGGTAGACAATCTCTTGCATACTCCCACTCCTCGGCAGTCACATCCACACCTTCAACCTTAGCTTTACTCATTTGCTCGTGTAACCAATACACCCACATGAGTTTTGGAAGCTCAACAAGGTGTGGTGGATACACAACCTTTCGGTTTCTCCTCCTTGAATGAAGCTGTTTATACTCCTCCATATTGTGTGCACGTTGTGTTCTCAATTTGGTATATGTACCTACCCATTTAGACATCACATCGGCATTAAGAATACAATAGTTATTGATGGCATCCTGCATCTTTTTGTCCAGGACGAATGATTTGCCTTTCCCACTTGGCACATGCACATGCATTTTTGGATCTTCTTTATCAATCCATATGCATGGAATGGATTCATCAACCGTAGGTAAGTACTCTGATATGTACACGAAGGATTCTTGTACAATCCATCCTTCAGCCATGCTTGCTTCAAGGTGTGAGTGTAGCCTCACGAAGTCCTTTAGGGTCTTCAAAAATCTCTCAAGGAAGAACATCCAAAGAGAATGGACAACACCACAAATTTCAATCTCGTCAGGAAGGTGTAACACGAGATGAAGTTAGACTCACTAATATGGAACGTGGAAAGCTTTCTTCTATGAGCATCACTGTTTCCTTCGCCAAAACCTTTGCAGCAGGTATGGATGTCAAATCGATTTCTTTAGAGCTCACCCATCTATATGCATTTTCAAAATTAATCCAATAAGTACGGGAAGCAAGAAAATTAGATGGAAACTACAAGTGTCAGTGTGTACCTCACAAGCTCGCCCATCTTATATATAGCCTCTCGAACCTTCTTGTTGTCACATCCACTAATACTAACACTACTATATATTCATCATATTTCGGCATCTATACCGGCGAAAATACATTATGTGAAAAATTCCGCGGCTTCGGTATAGGCGCCAGTATAAACATCGGGATCAAAGCGCCGGTATCGACAATGGTACATTTTTTACGCTTATTTCATCGTGTATACCGGTGCTTATCCCATTGTGTATACTGGCGCTTATCCCATCGTGTATACCGGCGTTCATTTCATGGCTTATATCAGCGTTATTCCATTGCATATACCGGCATTTATTCGTTCATGTTTACCGACGTATATTCCACGGCTTATACCGGCGTTCACACCGGCGAGAATACACTGACGAGCATACCGGTGCCTATACCGGCGCAAATGAGTAGAATTTTTTTTTGGGCAGAGTGGAGTGTTCTCTTGCTTCTGCTGCTACTAGTTGGCAACTAGGCCATATGAGCAGCATGCAGAGAGAGCAGAACTCTCCACTCTGTCCAAAAAAACGGAGCATATATATGCTCTATGCTAGAATGGTCACCATTTAGGGCACATTCTAGCGGGCAAACAATACATAAGCAAATGCAAACATAACAATGCACAAAAATTTCGGCAGAGTCTCCTTTGCTTTTTGAGCACTATTTCAAAAAAAAGACCAGGCCTCCTACAACATTTCGTGTAGGATCTCACACGAAGGCAATGTGTTTGAAAGATATGGAGAAAGAACATATATAACCATACAATGAACCATAACCATATAACTTAACTATATAGCAAGAGGCTTCACCACCATTACAATCATGCAATATGTTAGTTGGTTGTTGGTCGTTAGGGACAAAATCATGTGTTTCTTAAGAGAGATTTAGCTTTAGGCAACTGTGTGTGAATGGTTTGAGCACCTAAAGAGTGCATGACGTGCTAGGGTCAAAATGGCGTATGTGTGTGTTTGTTCGTTCGTTCGTTCAATGTGGTTTTTCTTGATCTATGTTCTCTCCCGAGTCCCCCAAGTTCCCACGGGGAACTTGTATTAGGGTGGATTTTGGATACATGGTTCTTTAACTATGTATAAGTAAGCGTATTAGCTCACTAGGTTGAGCACTTAACTTTCACCACAAAGGTGCATGGTGCCATGGTGGGATTAAGTGCGGCTGGGCGGGCCCGTAATGCCTAAAACAAATTGCGCATGGGATTTGTGCGCTCTAAAAAAGAGAGAAATATAACTCATAACTGAAGTCTAAATACAACTCTCCAACGAATGAGAATACTACTGTCTCCCAGAAAGATGCTTGGAGTATGCTCTAACTCAGCCTCTAAGCCAACTTTGATGCACTCATTCCCTTCGAAGGAAACGGGTAAAGTGATACTTTTACTAATGCACAGTTGAGATTTCGTTTTCACCAAAAAGTATAGGTGCTAGATTTTGACATTAGCACGTAAAGTAACGATGCCGGGAACAAGACATTAAGGCAAGGCATGAGTAGCTGTATTCGTAGTTTTCTCTCCAACGAATGAGAATACTACTCTTTACCAGAAAGATGCTTGGAAAAGTGTGCCTCAGCTTAGCCTTGAGAAGGTTGCAAAATCAAAGTAGCCGGTTAAAGCGAGGGCAAGAAGGAGAAAATTCCGGTTAAAATCAATGTTCGGGAAAAGTGTGCCTCAGCTTAGCCTTGAGAAGATTGCAAAATCAAAGTAGCCGGTTAAAGGGAGGGCAAGAAGGAGAAAATTTCGCTTAAAATACATGGAAAATAGTGTAATTTTGCAAAAATACTGGCTACTATTGTAAAATTTCCAATTCAGATTTGTCTTGGGGGGATTTTTGTATGTTTGTGAAAATGATTTTTCCCGAACACTAGAGCCTCTAAGCCAACTTTGATGCACTCATTCCCTTCGAAGGAAATGGGTAAAGTGATACTTTTACTAAGGCCTATGTCATACTGGGACAGGCACGAGCAAGCCAAACTTAGGTGGCGACAGTTTATTGGATGCGAAAAAAAGCTGCAGATGGCCTCGCTCATTGTCAGAGGGGCGGTCTAGACTGCCCGGCCAAGTTTGCAAAGGCGTGGCCAACTGCAAAAAGAGTGCACGCGAGCTCAACTGAAAGGATTTGAGTTCTGACGGACAGCGGAGAAGGAGATTGCCTTTACATTTGGCTACGTAACATTTGCTGGGAAAAATTACCTGATGTTAAACTATGGCCATGTGTGACATGGACCAGCCACCCAGGAGGAGGCGGACACCCGCCCCAATGTGACAGGGGCCTAATGCACAGTTTAGATTTCGTTTTCACCAAAAAGTAAAGGTGCTATATTTTGACATTAGCACGTAAAGTAAGGATGCCCGGAACAAGACATTAAGGCAAGGCATGAGTAGCTGTATTCGTAGTTTTCGGTGCACGATTGATGTGCGTCACCGCACTCAAATCATCAACGACAAAAGATGCTGGACTTCAGCTCATCCTTGTGGATGCTGGTCTTGCAGTGGGTGTATTCTCTGTGGCAAGCTGTGAGAAACACAAGGGGCTTTAATCTGTGCTACTACAGCATGCAGTGGATGCTCCTGCAGCTCTACAACAAGGGCACTGGCCGACGCAAGAAAACAATTGTGTGGGTCAATCCCACGCACACCAGCCGCAACTACAGCTGGAACCACGACTGGGAGACGTTAGAAGGGGAGCTTTTAGGCAAGAGGAGAGGCGTTCATGGCGTGGAGTTTCTGCAGTATAAGGACTTCTGGTACAAAATAGGGTACAAGGGCAAATACTACTGGGTGCACCAGGACATCTTCTTCGAGCTCTGCTGCTACGATCTCCAGGATTGCTACTTCGTGAAGGGTGTGTATGACCTGGACAGAAGCTACTCGGTGGCGCAGCGGATCAGCGAGGAGGAGGCAATGCTGATGATGTTCAACAAGGACATGCATTTCTTTGAAGTGAAGGGCAAGACGTCTACCAGAGAAGATCCTGCAGAGGTTGGGTCGACGAGGGGCAGGACTGTCATTCACGGCCGGGAGTATAACATCGAATTTAACTCCAAACTAGGCGGTTTCTTGTCCACCATACCGCTCATCCTGCAGGCGAGGCACTTCAATGGGTGGTCGGCAATCGCCTCGCTGGTTTTGGTGGGCGTGGATATGTGCAGAACTCCGCTGTACAACACCTACAACTGGGCCTTCTTCCACCTCACCAAGGCGGCCAAGCTGTGGGTGCTGGGCAAGCGGACGTGGCTGTACACGTTGCTTGGCCTTTTCAGCGATCGCTGGAAGTACAGCGACTTCAGCAAGGGGTATGCATACCTCACCCAAGAAGGCGACAAGATCGAGGTGACTTCCTTCGTGAGCTCTTTGGAAGCAGATGATTGCCAGCTGGACACTCTCAAGGACTATCAGCGGGTGATGCCGGACATGCAGCGCTTCACCATTAGAGACGGCATCATCTCCTCCTCGGGCTTCTCCTACGGTTCCTACACAGCGGTTTTCAAGGTTAGGAAAGGCATGTTTGTTTCATAAAGCAGCTGATCAGCGCGCGCCGCCCCAGTGTACGTTAAAAATCCATTTGTTGGAGCTGATCTGGCTTGTACTGCGATTAGTCATCACATGATTATATCTTTAACAAGTGATAAATCACGAGGCCTGCCCTTTTGAGGTAGCAAGGATAAGAAAGCGACACACCACAATTGTGAATGCAAAAACCATGCGGATTTCCCAACCGGTTTTAATTTGGCGATACAGTGCTCTCCCCCCTTTGTTAGCTTCTCTCTCTCCTTCTCTCTCTCTTTAATGAGAAAATTACCAAAATACTCTAATTTGTGGAAATTCCCAAAATAGCCCTCAAATTTCAACCCCCCCCCCAATATTTGGCCAAAAATTCCCAAAATACCCTTGGTTGTGAGCTCAAAAGATTTTTTTTTTTTGTAGATTTTCATAAGAAGACTTGATTGTCTTATCAATGTAAGATGTTACAACTAGAAATTGAATTGGATTTGTAGGCTTTGGAGATGAATTTCTTCTTTACTTTTAGTATAATTGCCTTCTTTTGTGAGGTAATTTGTCACATTTGTGACAAATTACGTGCTAAACACTCAAAAATTGATCTCAATTGTAAAAAAGGAATAAGATTAAAAAAATTTGAACAATTCAACCAAAATAGATACAAGGGTATTTTGGGAATTTCCACAAATCAGAGGGGTATTTTGGTAATTTTTCCTTTTTAAATCAATCCAAGAAAACTTGACCTTTTACCTCCTTTACAATTACGAATGACGAGTTCATTACATAGTAATTCCTTTTTTACACTCAAAATCACAGAACACACGCACGGTCCCATTAGAAGCTACCAATACTTAAAAGAAGGGATTGCCTACATACAAAAAGCCATTAGCCAGTTTATAAATGGGTACATTCACAATGGTAAAAGTAAACCCCTCATCTATACAAACAACAAAACGCCTCATTGATATGTGTAGCCGCCTCCATGAATCTATGAAGATCCAAAGCCCAAGGCTTACAAATCCATTCTCTTAAACAAGCTCAGAGATCAATAAGTTGCTCCGGAAGTGATTTCCTATGTAGTGGTAATGTCTAGCGACGTTTAGGAGGTAAAGGTTTCTTAAATCCTTCCTTGTAAGTGGATGGATAAGTCGTCCATGCATCTAAAATAGCCTTCTTCATCTCATCCATTTCCATCACAGCCGAGGGTTGAGGAGCATGCACCATCTTGTGGATGTCCGTCTCAAGCATGCACCATCTTGTGAATGTCTCACGCCTCAAGCATGCACCATGCTTCAGAAACCACCTCAAAAAATGACATTTCTCTTGCGGATCGACCCTGATCATGAGCTTCATTGATCACGTCGTTGCGCATACAGCACAGGCAGTAGATTCAGCCACTCCATTTCAGGCAATAGAAAAGACAGGATGTCGATGATGCATGTGCCGTGGTCGGCTATGTCATTGTGTAACTCCCTCAGTTCCGGGTTCAGAAGCTTCTCCTCCTCCAGCTATATGCCCATACCGTACAACTGTATGCCCATATCGTACTTCACCATGGCTGTCATCTGCAAAAAGCCGGAAGATTTCCACCCTTGGGAGCTTGCTGCTGTGCATATGTCTCTCTTTGAGTGCCACCTCGTTCAACTGAAATTTGAAGCTCGCCATTGTTTGGGAAGGTGAGGTGCAGCTTTGTTGCATGCTCTCCAACCATTCCACCCCTACTGCTACGAGGAGCAGCATCGTCTCATATTGCATGGGCTCCATCAGCTAGAGGCCATACTCAAAGATTGTGTGGGTGAAAAATGAGTTGGTCGCCGATGGGATGAGCTAGCATGCCATCATGGGGATCTTCGAAGGCGTAAACAACAAGATAAAAGAGCTTGAGGAAGTTGAGAGGATGATGACGCGCTCGTCGTCTGCAGCATTGGGCAGATTTAGAGATCATGCAATATCGGAGGAGGTCCTCATCTTGTGGATGTCTGCCGCCCAGGGGTCTCTGAAAGAGGAGAGCCAAGCCGCGTACGCATCTTGGATGGCTCCCCAAAGTAGAGAAGAAACGCTCTGCTCCTCTATCGCCTCTGCTAAAACTAAAAATAACTAGAGAAAGGCTTCATTAAATGCCAATTGGGCTGCAAGCTGCAGCAGGTAACGAAACGAGGGTTCTTGCAAGCATTTGGCGTGATATGTAAATCCTCGTTTCTCGAGCTCATACAGTTAGAACGCACCCTTAATTAGAGCATCCAGCTTTACTCGAATTCATGATAACCCACACTCACAATGATCATTGACTGCTTCACCTGCGCGAGTGCCCAATGCCCAGTGCCCACTACTTGCATTCAAGAATGGACCTAGTTTCCACTCGAGCCAAAAATCTAATCATGACATATAGTGTTTTTTAAAACATCTAAAAATAAAATGTTATATTTTTTAAAAAAAAATCTCTTTTTCATTAGCAAAAAGGGAAACCATCACTAAGGCCTCCCCCCTTTGGGGCAAGCCAAAAAAACAGAGGATTGGGCATGAATTGTGTTGCAAAGTCGATTGCAACTTTTTATGTACTCAATAAAAACCATTTTCCTTGTTTGGGGACATGTGAGTGCTACTATACTGTACTATTCTCCCCCGATCCCAGAGTTAGGTCTTTGAGCGAGCTCAACGGAGTGAGTTTTTCTTTTTGTTTTTTGGAGTGCCGCCTTCCCTTCCTCCTTTTGTCGCCCATGTGCTCCTCTTCCAAAATCTTTCCTCTTTCCATCTACTCCTCTAACCACCTTCCCTTCCTCCAGCTCCTCCTCTAGAAACCACCATCCCTTCGCTAAAGTCCTCCCATCTCCTACTCCCTTCTTCCTCTCTCTTTTTTTAGTCAGCCTATAACCCCTCTCTCTCGTGCTCTCTTCCCTCTGTACGTGTGTCTCTTTCTCTCCCGTCACCCCTCTCTCTCTCGTTGTCTCACCCCCCTACCCTCTCTCTCTCGCCCTCCCTTTGCCTTCCCTCCCTTCCTGGAGTGAGCTCCACCTCTCTCTCCCCCATGTCTTCTCTCTCTCTCTCTCTCTCTCTCTCTCACACACACACACACACACACACACACACACACACTAGGACGAGAGGGAAGGGTGGCAAGGGTAGACTCTCTCTCTCTCTTTCACACACACACACTAGGACGAGGGAAGGGTAGCAAGGAGAGAGAGAGAGAGAGAGAGAGAGAGAGAGAGAGAGAGAGAGAGAGAGAGAGAGAGAGGATGAAGAAAGCTATTTTAAAAAAACAAAGCACTAGTAGTATCTCTAGTGCTTCCCTATTTTTGTAAAAAAGAGAGAGAGGAGGAGAGAAAGAGAGAGTGATAGCGGGAGAGGAAGAGAGAGGGGGGGCGATTGGGTGGGAGAAAGAGATAAAGAGATAAAGAGAAGAGGAGGAGACTGGGAGAGAGAAAGAGAGGGAGCGTGGGGGGAGGGCGGGGGGAGGGGTGTGTATAGGGTGAGCCCATGTTTCTTAAAAAAAAACAATACACTTCACCTCTCTCCCTCACAATTTTGTCGCTCTCTTTTCTCTCTCTCTCTCTCTCTCTCTCTCTCTCCTCTTATCGATCTCTCTCCTATTGCATCTTCCTTTTTTCTTTCTCTGCTTCCTATCACACTGTCGTTTGAGTCCCTCCAATCCCAATGAGAAATGAAATGAAATGCTATGTTAACTGTCTTCAAAAGGCCAAAATGACCCATGCGACCAAACTAATACATTCTTGGTGGATCTAATACAATGTCTAGGTACAAAACAAAATGAGAGAGAAGAGAAGAGAGAGAGAGAGAGAGAGAGAGAGAGAGAGAGAGAGATTAGGAAATTTTGGAGGTAATTTGGAGGGCCTTATTGAAGAGAGAGAAAAGAAGGCGCAGCCAATGAGCAGCAACCTTACGTAACGTAGAAATACATGGAAAGCAGCACAAAAATGAAAGAAAAGATTTTAAAATATTGAGTTTTGTCCCATTTTCATAAGGTAACTTCCTGCTTTCACAAAGTAGGGCCCACTGCTAGTAGCCGTCAAGTTCATGACACCTGACTACTGATTGATAGCTAGCTCTCTCTCTTCATTAAAAGATATCCACTACCTTTATGAAAGGCTTTCAAACCTCATTCTCCCTCCATTTTACCTATGGCTTCGTCTTCTACCCGTCCAAGAGGTTCTAAAGGTTGCTCTACACTGTCCCCAACCAGCCTCACCATTAGTGTTCCAAGAAGACCATGTAGTAGCATAAGCACTATCTAAATCTCAAACTCTCTCACTACAGATAATAGTTGGCAAGAGCAGAGGATAAGGCAAAGTTCTTGGGTTCTTATGCAGCCAAGAAGGAGAAAAAGCTCGAAAGCAACAAACATATTTCGTTTTGCATGGAAAGCAAGAGTTCTGGATTTCAAAGTCAAGGTCGGTAAGAAGACTGTGAAAGAAGTCTTTGTTCAACATGTTTTCACTCACTCCGATGTGATTGCTAATGGCGGCGATGTCTCCATGGTGCATAATCCACGGTGCAACTGTAAGTTAATTATTTAGCACTTCTCTATAAATGTTATCTTAATTTCAAATGAGAATCTATTTTTTTTCTTCTTTTATCACAGGTATATAATTAGGTTATACAAATGTTTGTATTTATTTCTATTCTATTACATTCCCAGATGTTTATCCTTCGTCATATGAAGAATGGGAGCGACTGGAGTGCATTATAGGTCTCATCTCTGTGACCCATGCTCATATTGGAGTCTTGCAATATGCTGGTAGAACTAGCAAAAGCCTGGCAGACGAGGATATTTTCTTCTATGACCATTTCTGCCAACTGAATCAAAGGAATCAGAGAGGAGTGTTGGTGAAGGTTCCACTACCAACCAACTGGAACTCTGTGGATTGGCCCGTTCCCGACACAACAACGAGTGAGGCATTGAGGAGCAGGCTCTATACGGATGTTCAGAGGTCTCTCCGAAACTTTGTACCTACTAGATTGGTGAAACTTGCAAATTTTTGTCCTATTGGTCTGTTTGTTGAGTTATTTCATACCTGCAAAATACATGTTGCTAAAACAATGCTGCTCTGCAAATCATTTGATTCCCTCTTGTGTGATAAGCTTCTTGATCGAGGGTGGTATGTGAAAGAAACAGATGGCATATGTTGCAAGATTGCTCTTGACACTTTCATTGTCAAGTATATGCTTGCGACACAGACATTAATAATCTCCTTTTGGTATGTCAAGCGTTCTCACATTGCCAGAAGGTTGCTATGTGCCTATGGATCAAGAGGCAGCAAGTTTGGCAAACAATGTTGTCATAGACGTGGAAGTGGTGGACAAAGACCTAAATCTTATGACAGTAATTACAATAAGGCAACAATGCAATCTTTTGCAACTTCGACATGACATAGTGGAGGAGACTGCCGACATTGACTCTGTAAACTTTTCTTTCTTGTTGAACGGACGAAGAGTAATGCAACAAAGGGAGAAGCATTTTTTTCTGTAGAGATCTCTCTGGCCGTATTCAAATTGTGCCCATGTAATCATCCTTGAATGGCTTCAATGAAATGTAACATTTTTGACTAGTTTAATCTTAATATCAAGCATTTGCTCATGGCTCTCTCTCTCTCTCTCTCTCTCTCTCTCTCTCTCTCTCTCTCTCTCTCTCTCTCTCTCTCTCTCTCTCTCTCTGAGTATTCGAAACACATAGATAGTATCAATTTAAGGTATAATCAATGAATTACTAAGTACATTTGTAAGTACAAATTCCGATGTGCTCAATGGGCTTAAGTACATTGCTTGCAGATATGGGACCAAAATATCCTTTAGGTAAAAATTGTGAAGATGCCCTTCAAACAAAGGTGGGGATATAGTAGTGCTAGATGGATTAAGTAAACCCTTGTGTGGTGTGTCATCAATCAACAAAGTGTTGAAAGCATCATAAGGTACATTGATCTGCTCTATGGGCTTGTAGAAAAGTGGTACAGTAGGTTTATTTGGGTGAAAATGTCCCGCAATGGTATTACAATTTCTTTGATTATACACAAAATAAAAAGCCGATCACTGAATTTCAGCCAAATTACAAACTATGGAAACAAGGGGATTCAGGTTATGGGCCTGCATTGAAGACCAGATAGCCATCCTAAACCTTGGAATCAAAAAATTCAAAAATTCCTTTGTGCCTGGTCGAATTAATACTCTGACATTTTCCAAGCGAAAATTATGTAAATCGGAGAACTCTGTATGTACATTGTACGGCTATCGTAGGAGTAGCAATCCATTGACATCCAAGATAACCAGTCTCTGAAATCATTGTGTGCATACATATAAGTAGTTAGAAACAAAAAAGAATTAATTATTTAAGTACAATGGATATTACCGGAACAACCATATCTACTTGAAGCAAGAGTCCATACTGGTCATTTCTAATGTTGACATTTTGTTGTTGAGTGTCAATGTTTCCTTGTGTATTGCCAAGCGTATCCACCTCTTGTGCTTGTGTAGTACATGACTCTTGTGTTTCCATGGCCGAATGGTTAACCTGTTCTGTGGTCTGTTCCTGGCCTTGATTTGCAATATTGGCCTCCTCCCCTAGCACTCCCTTATTCTCCTCTTCTTCGACTAGAATCTCTGTTGCATTCTTCGTCTCCGAGGTGCATTTTACATCTGTATTTTTGGGGACTTGGTCTACTTCACATTGCTCAACCCCAGCTTTGGATTCAGCCGCTCCAACTGCAAAGTTTACCGGTGTCTTTTCCTCTAATATGGGGTCAGTTTGAGGAATTTGGTTTAAGGTGTTGGAAACTGGCTTGACTACCTCTTCACCTCATTGTTAAAGCTATAATATGGTCGTCGACAAAACTGTCCTCTGCATCTAAAATTCTTGGGGTTGAAAGAGATAGTAGATGTTGAATCATTGAAGCGCGGTACCTTTGTAAATATTATGTTGTATAATTTTCCAGATCATTCTACAAAATAAGGTTAACTTGTGGTCAATACTTTAATTAATAATAGCACTAATGTTGAACCATACCATTACAAGGAAATACCTTTGACATAAATGGATGAAGAGCAAAAAAACTCTGCAGTATATACTCTGCATGAAGAAGACATCCCCAACAGCAGGAATTTGGATATGTCTGATTAGGCACTTTGACAGATTTAATAAAGGTGGACTTGTACAGTTCATGATTTCCACAAAGTTTTCCATAGACATGAAGTAATCTTTTTATACATCTGTGGACAATGAAGGTTATTTTGTTGGAATGAGGGTTGCAGAGAAACGTACATAGCTTGGAGAAGACGAAGGAAGCTCAAGGCACACAATAGAGAGTGTGTTACTTAGTGTGCAATGGAAAGATGGATAGCCCTAGAGTGATGGGCGTATATACAATGCACGGGGGAAAAAACCTCCTAAAGAGGGAAAAAAATGCCCCAACGGTCCTAGTGTGTTCACACACATCACTACCACATGTATATGGTAACAAATCCCCCCTAGAGTGATGCGGTGAATGAGAGCTGGCACATGAGTAAAGGGAAGTGACATGCCCTAACGACATGATCAGTCCACAAAGGGGAGTAAGCCCAAAGCTTTGCGGAAAGCTTCAAGCTTCTCACGAGACAATGTCTTTGTGAAAAGATCTGCAAGGTTGTCCTGTGTTGGCACAAAAGCCAAGCTGATCTCTCTTGCTGAGAGCCTCTCCCTGACATAGTGGTAATGCACCTCAATGTGCTTTGTGCGAGCATGAAAAACTGGGTTCCTCGCAACTGCCAATGCGCTCTGATTGTCAGTGTAGATAGTGTTGGCAGTGTCCTGTCCAACACCCAAATCAGCCATAAGGCGTCTGAGCCATACACACTCAGCCGTAGCTATGAAGACTGCCCTGTACTCAGCCTCACAACTCAAAGTGGCCACAGTAGGTTGCTTCTTGCTCAACCATGATATACATGAACTGCCAAGCATGAAACAAAAACCACTTGTGGACACTCTCATGTCAAAACAACCAGCCCAATCTGAGTCCGAAAAAGCATGTAAGTCTGGCGGCAACGATCCCCCCTTGGGATAAAATAAGCCAAGATGTAAAGTGCCAGTAAGGTAGCGAAAAAACCTCTTGAAAGCCTGCCAATGCTTAGACCCTGGGCTATGCATAAATCTGCTGACCTGTGAGACTACAAACTGAATATCCGGCCTCGTGTTGCATACATAAACGAGGTAGCCAACAACAGTTTGATAAAGAGTGACATCAGTAGGATCGCTAGCATCATGTAGACTCAACTTCAAACCTGTTTCCATGGGAGTGTCAATAGGTTTGCAATCCTCAAGTCCAAACTTACATAGCAATGTCTCTATGTAACTTTTCTGACACAAGGAAATACCACCATCACACTGCTTAAACTGTATACCCAAGTAATGATGCAGTAGCCCTAAATCTTTCATCTTGAAATTAGCATTAAATACAGCCTTAAATTCAGCAATATGTCTCTCATTTGGTTCAGTGATCAGCAAATCATCAACATAAAGAACCACGCTCAGCAATATGTCTCTCATTTGGTTCAGTGATGAGAAGTACATCACCCTCACGCTTTACATACAATGTGCTTTCTGTTGGACTGTTATGAAAGCCTTGTTTGACCAAATGAGTGTCATCTTTCTCATACCAATCACGAGGAGATTGCTTCAACCCATACAAAGCCTTGTTACATTTGCACACTTTGTCCTCTTGTCCTTTTATGACAAAACCGCGAGGCTGCGTTACATAAACTTCCTCAAATATGTCACCATTCAAGAAAGCGGAAACAATGTCTGATCTATGTAATTCCCAACCAAAATGAGCTGCCAATGCACATAGAAAACGCACAGTAGTCATACAACAAGTGGGAGCAAAAGTCTCTTCATAATCTATGCCTTTTTGCTGTGCATAACCCTTTGCAACAAGTCGAGCCTTATGGCGATCAATCTCACCATCCGGCTTGCGTTTAAACTTGTAAACCCACTTCGTACCAATGGCCCTTTTGCTAGGAGGCAAATCACATAAAGTCCATGTGTCATTTTCTATGAGTGCATCATATTCTGGTTGCATGGCAGCCATCCAATTTTCTCAATTTTATGCTTCATCAAAAGATAGAGGCTCCTCAACATCATGTAAGCTAGACACAGCCAAAGCATAACGATATGATGCATAAGATGCATGGTGAGAGCCTGAACGAGTACGACTAGACAAAGGTGCATCCAATTTACTGTCACGCAAAGTGTGGACCAGCCATTTTGGCATACCTCTAGCCTGTTGATTTTCAGCCCTTTCCTCATCAAGTACATCATGTACATCTGCATCAGTAATAGGCTGATCTAAAACATTTTCATAAACCCCCATAGGTTGTACATTTGCCTCATTGGAACTTACATTCGTATTTCCACCACTGAAAAGAGGCAACAAAGTGTCATAATTGTCCTGTGAGCTTACATTACTGTCTCTAGTACATGACAGTAAGGGATGAACAAAATGTTCCACAAACACTACATCCCGTGAAACCAGAATACGTTTTGTTTGCGGATGATATGTACAACATGTAACCGTTTCCATAGCCAGAAATTGTTTGAAGCACATAAAAACTTCGGACTTCGCTTTAAGAGGAAATACCCACGCATGCCCTGAGTAATCATCAACGAAAGTCAAGTAGTACAAGTAATTGCCCAAGGACGGAGTTTGCATGGGCGCACAAACATCACTATGCACAAGCTGCAACCTGCATGTGGCCCTAACTGAACCACCTTTGGAAACTTAGAACGCTGCATTTTACCCAGAATACAGCCTTCACAAACATGTTTGACATGTGCTTCAAGAGGTGGCAAAGAAGCAACCATATCAGATTTTTGCAAACGCAACAAAGTGGCAAAGTTCAGATGACCAAAACGTGCATGCCAAAGTTTTGCATCTGAAATAGCCCTTGAATCTGCAACAGCATTTGTAAAATTTTGTCCACACCTGTCATACAAAGTGAGCTTATACAACCCACAACACAAAAGCCCACATGCAACAATTTCATCACCAAAACTGAGATCATGAACTGTACATCTGTCATTCACAAATTTGACTACAAGTCCAAGTCTAGCAAGCGCGGATACAGACAAGAGATTCTTCTTGATCCCAGGTATATAAAGTGCATCAACAAGTGTGAAGGAGCTGCCATTAGCAGCAGTGAGCACAATCTTTCCAACTCCCTGAACTGGATAAGAGGCGTTGTTAGCACAAGTGACTGAATTCCCATGAGGGACAGACTCGAGAGAGGTAAACAATTCACGATGTGAGGTAATGTTCTTTGTAGCATCACTGTCGAAATACCACACATGTGAATCTGCAGCAACTGACAAGCATGCATCATGGACAACAGGATTGTAACTGCACTCTACGCTAAAAGCCCATTCTACATCAACATCAGCATTACACTCTCCTTCACAGAAGACTCAACAATGGCTGCATTTGTAGTGGAACCAGCATTTGCAGTGGAACCACCCTCTTTCTTCTTAGCCTCTTTGGCCTTCAACTTAGGACACGACTTGATAAAGTGATCATTAGCTTTACAATAATGGCAACGCATCTTCTTTTTTCCCTTGTCACCAGAATTTCCAGAAAAATTACTTCCAGCAAAGCATTAGGAACATATTTTTTTCCACTCGCAGCAAAACCGTAAGAAGTGGCTGCATTACTGTTACCACCCTTTCTTTGACAAGCAATAAAAGCCTGTTTAACTGCACGCTGCCTAGTCCTGTTTTTTCTGGAAAGTGACTCTTGCAACAGCAATGTGCATAATGCATCAAACTTGACAACTTCTGGATTTCCTTGGGTCATAAGTCTCCAAGTACTAGCAAAAGTCTGGTAAGAATCTGGTTAGGCATCAAGAACAGTCTGCACAAGGGAACTGTCTGAAATGACTTCTCCTGCAGAAATAAGTTTCTCATTGATATCCTTGACACTAGCAAGGAAAGTGTCCATATCATCTTCCTCATGCATAATCTTCGACTCCAATTCTTTACGCAACAAAGAAATTTTAGCCTCATTGCGACTTGCATAAAGACCAGCCAAAATATCCCAAGCCTGTTTTGCAGATTTTGCTAAACGGATGTGAGGAACAATGGTGCGCTTCACAGAAAATGCAATTAATGCATGAGCCTGCGCATCCTTAACATCCCAACGAGCTTGTTCTACCATAGGAAAAACAACTCTAATAGCAACAATCCTTGCAGCAAGACTTGCAACATCCTCAACATCGCCTACATCTTCAGAACCAGGAAGTACATCAATGCCCTGCACAATGTTCTAGATGGCCTTTGACACAAGAACATGTTGCATCATATAAGCCCACATAGGGTAGTCTTCCCCATCTAACCTGTCCTCAGCAGCAAACATCTTGAACACATTTGTGTTGTTGTTGTCAGCCATAGTAAATGATGCACCTAATGTGAAAACTGCACGAAAATAGGAGAAACGGAGTGGGAACAACACGTGCTATATGGCACAAACCGTAGAAGACTATAAGGAACCTGTTATACAAAAAACGGCACCGACAATAATTCTGCACAAAATGACGAAATAGCCTATGCAGTATTGCCTGTAGTGGAAACAGAGGCCGAAATGAGCCCAAATCAAAAATCTGAGCAGACCAAGCTCTACGAGCTTACCCAAAGTATTTGTCAACCTGTGAACGCTTGCCAAAGCTAACTAAAATCGGAGAAAGTGAGCAGGGGTGTGCTGGAGCAGCTGGCGACTAAGCCCGGGAGGACGCAACCTGCTCTAATACCAATTGTTGGAATTAGGGTTGCAAAGAAATGCACACAGCTTGGAGAAGACGAAGGAATCTCAAGGCAGACAATAGAGAGTGTGTTACTTAGCGTGCAATGGAAAGATGGATAGCCCTAGAGTGATGGGCGTATATACAATGCACGGGGGAAAAAACCTCCTAAAGAGGGAAAAAAATGCCCCGGCGGTCCTAGTGTGTTCACACACATCACTACCACATGTATATGGTAACATATTTATTATTAACAATATTCAGGACATCAACCATTCCCCAAATAAACATTAAAGGTTTTATCAACACTTACACTCTTATCTCTGAATGTGTTGCTTGTATGGAGTTGATAGTCCATACTACTTGCTTGTCCAATTCTATACATACAAGGCTCCAATGATTTGCTGATTCATATGGCAACACCAGTGTTGTCACCTGGAGCATTGGACAATGTATAAACCATCTCTACAATGTGCCATGTGGGGTGTTCTTTATTCGGAATTGCACAGACATTTGTGGATCTAAAATAAAAATTTCATTTTGGGTTTCTTGAGGGAGCTGGCTCTTTATTAAGCTACAATCACAAAGAAGGATTTAATTAGAGGCCAAATACCAACAAAGAAATATCTTAAAGGTAGAGATGAGCACTTACTTTAGGCATACATAAACAATAGTGTCGCTAATTTATGCATTTGGATCTTTCAATATCGCAATATCAACACAGTCCAGTGCTAATTGCCTACTGTCATCAGCAAGGGGAATGCTTGCTAACAGTCCCTCTGTCATGGAGTGTAATACATCATTATTTCTTTCATTTAGCTCTATGGTAACTTGCCCATAAGTTCTCCTCTGGGCCTCTTCATCAACTGCAGCAAACTCTATACTCTTTAACTTCTCTGCTTCAGAGAGCCGTCTTTCTTCTTGCTCAACTCTGGCTCTTGTGTTCACCTCATGAGTAACCTCATGAATCTTAACCCCTTGAGCTCACCGGCTTGGTGATATTAGCAGTATATCTTTCATTTTGGGATCAATTAACTCATTTGGGATAAGGAGATTATCATATCTCCAGCGCACTCTCTTAAGAGTCTCATTGTCCTTGTCCATTATTGTCAAACGGTGAGCATGAGCAACAACAATAGTAATATCATTAAAATACTCCAAAAGAAAATCTTCTGCTACTTCTTGAAGACACAGCAGGGTAACTGCCTTCCACCTCATTGTACCAGCACATGCTTGCTCACAAATTTGTCTCACTGCTCTTTGAAAAGGAAGTTTAGGGACACACAACTCAATACATTTCTGAGCTTTTCCTGATTTCCCTAAATAAACCCATGTTTCTTTGAATATTCTTCATTCTTGGTCCCTTCAATATCTTCATTGGTTTACCAAGAAGTTTGCAAGCCCTAGTCCCTTCCCTGCCTTCCTTGTTGTTGCCTTGGTTCTTGCCATTACCCTGATAGAGGAAAAAGCAGAGATTCTCTCTCTCTCTCTCTCTCTCTCTCTCTCTCTCTCTCTAATCCCTATCTCTCTCTCCTGCAAAAGAAGTGGATCACTATGGAAAGTCACTTCTACATATGTGCAATAGTACCGGAATGCTCATTGCAAATGGTGTATCTCTATGGCAAGGCACCAATGACTTTACATGTAGAAAGCACAACGGTGCTAGCGTGATTGACTATATGTTGTTCTCGGAAGCGACTCTAGAATGCATACAAAGCTTTACACTTGGTGAATGGAATCCGGAATCGGATCATAGGATGTTATGTATTGACCTCAAGTGTGGTAAACGGCCCGAGCATGTAGCCTCCAATCATGATGTGAATCATTTGTACCTACGTCTAGACTTCAAACGAGCACTTATATATGCTGATATGGTGGACCAAATGTTAAGCATGATAGAGCATCAAGAGAGCCCAACATTAGAATGCAAGTGGAAAGTTTTCAAAGAAGTAATTTTCTCTTGTGCGAAGGAATGCTTTTCGGTGAAACACATGTCTTGCAAAAGGTCTAAGAAGGGTAGCACCAAGAAGAAATGGTTTGACATGGAATGTAGTCAAGCCCGAAAACACTTGCTAAGATTGGATGCAATCAAATACAAGTAAGGTTACTTGGAATGTTCACACACATACAAAGCACTTGTTCAAAAGAAGAGGAGAAGGTGGGAAGTCGAAAAACAACTTCTTTTAGCACAAGATCAGAGAAAGCACAAGATCAGAGAAAGCACATGCATGTGGCAAGTTTTGGCAAAATCTAAAAGGCAAGCGCGTTGAGAGCTTTGGTGACTTGACTCTTGAGGATATGTATATGCATTATAAGAATCTCTATGAGCAACCCAATGTTGATAAGATGGAGTGTTGTAGCTCCCTTCCGTTTATGTCTCCCTTCTTTACCATTGAAGATGTATGCCACGCGCTTGAGAAACTTGCTACTCGCAAGGCAGGTGACCTTCAAGGTGTCAAGGCTGAAATGATTAAATGGACAAGCAAGAAAACACGATATTGGATATGCGATATGTTTAACCTTGCACTTCAGTATGGCATGCCTCATGATTGGAGTGCAAATTGGATCAAACCTTTGCACAAAGGAGGAGATGTAAACAATGTGAACAACTATCACACTATAATGGTTGGTTCTTTAATGGCAAAGTTATTTGGATGTATCATGGAGATAAAGATAAGTGAATGGGCTGAAAAGAATGGCAAACGTGCACTTGGCCAAGCAGGTTTTCGAAAGCATCATAGCACTATTGATCACCTTGTCACTCTTCGAGTTCTTATGGAAGCGTCTCGATTGAAAGGAAAAAAGTTGTATTGGGATTTCAAGAAAGCTTTTGACATGGTACCGCGAGGAAATCTTTGGAGACGTATGCAAAGCCTTCAAGTGCCGAGAGAATTTATGCAGGCAGTCTTTTGCATCTACCAAAAAGTGATATGTTGATTACGTATGGGAGATGGAATTTCAGAATTTTTTGCAAGCACTATTGGTGTCAAACAAGGATGCCCACTTTCCCCAACCCTCTTTGGGCTACTCATTGATGAATTGGAATGCATGGTTCTTGACTTTATGCAGCAAGAATTCATAGAAGAGGTTAAGATTGGAAATGCGGTGATCATGCTTTTGCTTTATGCCGATGATGTAGTGCTCTTGGCACATACCTTAGAAGATGCACGAAAGCTTATGAGTGTCTTGGAACGCTTTTGCCTACATAGCGGGCTGATCGTGAATGGATCCAAAACCAAGGTTATGCTTGTAAAGACCCTCAATGATGAAAATCCATGCATTGTATATAACAATGAGAAACTTGAAGTGGTAGATCACTTCAAGTACCTTGGCCTTGAGGTTCCATCCAATCATAAATGGAAGGATTGTGCAATGCGTCGCTTGGAATCCGGAAAGAGGGCCTATTATGCATTTGAGAACATGTGCAATGCAAGAGAGATCAAGTGTTGGGCTCTCAAAAAGTACCTCTTTGACACATTGGTGACACCGGTGCTTCTTTATGGAGTGGAGGTGTGGGGTGGAAGCATCGGGAAGTCTACTTGGAAAGAGTTTGAGAATGTCCAAAAGCGTTTTCTCACCAACTTTCTCCAAGTCAAGACACAAACACCCTACATGCTCTTACTTCTTGAGTCCGGATTGCTTCCCATTGAGGTCTTGGGCATGCAAAGGGTTGTGGAGTACATGCGTAAGACACAACGTAGCCCTTTGCATCGACTTCCTAGAATCGCATATGAAGCAAGTCAAATGGTTCAAAAGACATGCAAGAGCAAAATACTAAGTTCGGGGTGGATGCTTGATATCAAGAAATGGTTTGGACGATGGGATGCATGTCACTTGGTCAAGGATGCGTCGATCGACTCCCAAGTTAATGAGGCCTTCTTACAACGCCAATGTAGCACGGCTTGGGAGAAATCCGGAGGTTCTCGCTTCAGCCATTACACCACACACGTTGCCCCAAACTACAAATCTCTCTTCTTCTCGGAACGAGGTAACCGAACCCATTCCTACATCCTTGAGTCCATCCCATTGAGTGCGATCCGCACCATTGCCTCCATTCGTCCTAGCTCCCATTCTCTACGCTGCGAGACAGGACATTGGGGCACTGGCGAGGAGTGTCATCGACTTTGCACCTTATGCCCTCGTCAAGTGCGAGAGAGTGAGTACCACACACTACTTGAGTGCTCAGCTTTTGACCACATTAGGTCCTCTTTTCCCCATATATTCAGCCATGATCTCTCCCTACATACCTTCCTCTCCCAACCACGATGTGGACTCTCTATTGCGACGCTCATTTCAGCCATTTTTGAGCATCGAGAGTCACTTATGAACTCCACTCACACCACGTGACATGTTCATTTGGTCCCATAGGTCATATTTGACCTGCCAGGACGATAATAGAACTATCTCTCTCTCTCTCTCTCTCTCTCTCTCTCTCTCTCTCTCTCTCTCTCTCTCTCTCTCTCTCTCTCTCTCTCTCTCTCTCTTGCTTTCTCTGTCTTTCTCCCCTCCCTCTCTATCTCCTTATCTTTCTCTCTCTCTCTCTCTCTCTCTCTCTCTCTCTCTCTCTCTCTCTCTCTCTCTCTCTCTCTCTCTCTCTCTCTCTCTCTCTCTCTCTTCTTATCTCTCTCTCTCTCTCTCTCTCTCTCTCTCTCTCTCTCTCTCTCTCTCTCTCTCTCTCTCTCTCTCTCTCTCTCTCTCTCTCTCTCTCTCTCTCTCTCTCTATCTATCTTTCTCCCACCACCCCATTTTTTGTGGATCACGGCGCGCGGGTTTGTCTTCAAGCCAGGCTTCTAGCTGTCCATGCGCCGTGATTCACAAGAGTATTGAAAAACATTTGCAGTATACTTTCTCTCTCTCTCTCTCTCTCTCTCTCTCTCTCTCTCTCTCTCTCTCTCTCTCTCTCTCTCTCTCTCTCTCTCTCTCTCTCTCTCTCTTTCTCTCCCTCTCTCTCTTTGTATGGATCACGTCGCGCGTACACAAATGCAAGCAAAGAGAACCCTCTACAGTGCGTCCTAATCCACTCTATGAAATCCCTCTCCTTGTGTTTCTCTGTCTCTCCCTCTTCTTCTTTCAAACCAAGAAAAATTTCAAAAATACTATCTCTAACACTCTCTCCATCAATCTCTCTCAGTCTTTAGCTTCCAAACCAAATAGACTATCAGCAAATATAGCTCTCTCACTCTCTCTCTCTCTCTCTCTCTCTCTCTCTCTCTCTCTCTCTCTCTGTTTTTATTTCTTTTTGGGTCTTCATCTACAAAAAATAACAATGGAAATACCTTTCTATGAGGAATTCAAATGGACGGAAACGCGTGTAGGAGCCTTGGGACTTGGTTGTAGAGGATATCTCGGCTGTATGTGTCCTCTCTGTCTCTTCCTATCGCTTGCAGAGGTTGACTTTTGAGTTAGCTATCTCCTTCTCCTTCTCCCAGAGGTCGTCTATGCAGGCTTTTTCTCTCTCTCCCTCTGTCTCTTTGTATTTCACTATATATATATATATATATATATATATATATATATATATATCTCACTCTATCTCTCTCTTATCATAAAATCAAGTGCGCATTGTTACTATAAATGTACACATTTTTTTGGGTAGTTAAAAATCACTTTATTGGTTGTACCGCATATTAAATGCATGTCCTTGTAACACGTATTCAATACATGCGGCTTGCACTGTAAAAAACGCAACGGTAATATCTATTATTGCATGCAAAAGGGCAGAGGAGAGAGAGAGAATAAAGAGAGAGAGAGAGAGAGAGAGAGAGAGAGAGAGAGAGAAAGAGAGAGGGAGATAGAGAGAAGGAGGGAGAGAAAGAAGGATTAACTGGTGTGCACAAGCATATTACAGACCTCGAAAGAGACAGATATAAAGCTTTGAGAGACAGAGAGAGAAAGTGAGGAAGGGGAAAAGAGTCAACTAAGAAGGCCTCTGCTTCCTTCAAGGTGCAGAAACCAAAAGCTTGAAGACTCCAAACTACATTCCCAGTCCAAAACCTCTACTCCAACAACAATGTCTAGTCCTGGCAAAGGTAAAGAAAATCCCTTCAGTTTTACTATGTATTCAGTTTAGTTGTGTTCTATAAGTGTGCTTCAAAATCTGAAAGATCATTTGACCTTCCAAATTTCATAATTGGATCACGGCGCGCCAGTTACTTTACAAAGATGAGTTTACATACTCCTTGCGCCGTTATCCACTTGTCATATTTACAAAAGGATTTTTTGTATTACTATATTGTAGATATTCAATGTATAAAGGCCTGCAAAGTGGATCACAGCGCGGGAGGAGTGTTTTCAACGTGAATTTACATATTTCGCGCGCCGTGATCCTCTTTTGACTTGGACATACCAATCTGCTAAAAGTACAATTTTTGTATTACTATATTGTAGGTATTCAAATTATAAAGGCCTGCAAAGTGGATCACGGCGCGCGCGAGGAGTGTTTTAAACGTGAATTTACATATTCTGCACACCGTGATCCACTTTTGACCTTGTACATAGTAATCTGCTGAAAGTACAATTGCTTTTATGTATTTGTAGCTATTCTATTTTCTGAAAGCCAACCAAGTGGATCACGGTGCGCCTATAGTTCTATGGATATTTGTTTTTGTACTCTTCGCACCGTGATCCACTTGTATGGCTTTTACTCCTCACATATATAACCTAGTTTTGCCTAGTTTTGCATTGAATCCATAGTAATCATCTTATTTTATTGACTACCTGATTAGTTGTTAACAATTGTGGGATATCTAATTATAGTTTGTTCAAAACTTATATGATCATTTGGTGCTCTTCTTTTTGTATATACTCATTGAATCTTATATTTGTGATTATGAAATAAATGGCCGGTTTAAGATCACATAGGAGGAAGAGGCAGAAAATTGATCCCAAGCGCATTGGTGGCCAAGAAAACTTTCCAAGAAGACTGCCGGAGTTGTTAAAAACATCAATGAAGAGGAATGGAGACTTCACAGAACCCATTGATATAACTGCTGTAGAGCCTGCCAGTAGTTTGGAGGAGCCAGCTGTAGGTTTGGAGAAGCTTGATACTGACCCATCTATAGAATTGGAGTCCCCTTCTACTCCAAAATTTACTGTACCCAACTCACTTAGCACTAGAATGGTAACCTAACAGCTGGACATAAAAGTGTCCTTTCAGGGTTTTGGGAAAAATTTGCAAAACCATAGTAGATCCACTCATTTTGAAAAATCCTTTCATGAGCTTATAGTTCAATAACTACTACATATGGAAAAAATGAGAAACTTGTAATTTTTCTCATCCCTTGGTCACTACAAGCCTCCAAATTTGATGGACCAGTGCATTTTGCCCAAAACAACAATTTCTTACGATTGATTGCATATAAATAAGAGTGGAGATTTTTGTAGGACATGAGATAAAATGCCCCGTTAACTTCAATGGGTTGGTGAACAAAACATATGGTTGCTTTTACCTCACTAATTTTTTTTCGGGAAAAAAAAATAGGTACAAAAAAGTTGCATTTTTGCCATTTTGCGGACCTATCACCAAAGTTTCTATAGTCACGCTCAATACAGATACTATATACATGTTTTCTTTAGATTCAAAAGGATCCATGGAGCATGTCAAAAGGATAATGGATCTCTTACAATTGGAACCTTGGGCGCAATGATAAAGTGCTAAATACAGCAAACATGAAAAAACTGGGTTTAGCATTATGACCTCTAGAAACCCATGGAAACTACTCAATATCTAGCCAAGTTTGTAGTCTATGATTAGATATGGTTACTACCTACAAAATACACACAATTGGCCTAAGAAACTAGCAATATTAAGAAAGTTATACTTGCTACTCTAAAATGTATCGTATTCTTCAACAATAAAAAAACTCAACCATCATCATATACTATGTTATATAGCATATTAGGTCCCCCAAAACTCAAGGAATATTAGCTTTATGTTATACATTACACTTACACAATCAAAATTGAATTTGGATATCAAGAAAGCCACCAAAAAAATCATAAAAGTGCTAATTTTGGCCAAAAAAATAGGATTATGCAATTCTTGTAAATTGGTCATAACTTTCAATTTTAATACTTATCTCTCCCTACAAGAATCAAAACATGTTGTCAACTATGAAGGCCTAACCTCTAGCCATCTAAATCTCACAAACATGAAGTTTAGAGTGGTATAGTTGCCAAAAATGGAAAAAAAGCCAAAAACAGGACCCGTTTTTTCACATAGTTTAGGTTCAAAAATGTTGTGCAAGAGTAAGGTTAATGGTGAGATCGATACTCAAAAAAAAATGCTAAGTTTTTTTCAGCTCATAAGGCAACTTTGTGGATATATAGCACCTAGAAATTCATATTCATACTCTTCAAATAATTCAAGCAAAATGGTCACTTAATAGGACACAGAAGTGTCCAAGGACATAAAAGTGTCCTGTTACCATTCTAGTGTTAAGAGAGAAGTGGATTTTTCAACACCTACTTTGCAGAGTATCCAATGTATTGAAACAATCCAAAAGAAAGAAGAGATAGTTATTTATGAAGACCCTAGAGTGATTGATGAAAGGCTTTTAGATTTTGCAGTTACTTCTGGGGATGGTGATAAGTTTGATTTGGTCTCCTGCATGTTTAATGCTCCATTTAATCTTGATGTGTTCGTAGCTGAACAGAGTGAACACTTGAAGCTGGAACGAGAGAAGTTTGATCTTCACACTCAAGAGGGCAGGTTTATTGTTGGTGAAATGGTGGTAGTCCATTTAAAGGACCGTGATCCTAAAAAACAGTCTTACAAGAAGTATAATCAATTGCCTCTTATGTACAGGCCCCATTGGTGCAGCTTACATGATGGGGAGTGCAAGATGATTCAAGAGTCCTTTGGATTTCTAATATTTTTAAATGGATTATTTACAACTCCTATGAAAGATCCTAAGGAGGTCATGGAGGAACAAGGTTTACCAGCAGATGAAAAAGAGGAAAAGAATGAGGAATATATTGAAGTGACAGAGATTGAGGAGTCCATTGATCTTGAAGAAGAAGCAAAAGAGGTGAAAAAAAGAAATCTTCTCTCAGTGAAAACCTCAGATATCAAGCTCCCTCTAGATGTGTCAGGTTTCAATGAGCAGCAAGCCACCTTAATGCTACCGGGAGTGCCAGAGTTTAAATTTGGAGATAGGTCCTACATTTATCTCCATGATATACAAAGTATTTTTTGTTTACAGGAGGACTTTGCACTGGCCACTATTTCCAAGTATCAGGAGGAGAGGAATGGATTTGTCTCAGATAATAGTAGTGATGACGAGGCAATGGAGATCTCCAGTAACCCACTGGACTGTCTTAAACTCTGCTTTCAAAATACAGAAAAGTATAAAGAAACACTTCCTGATGAAGCCACATTTCAAGCTATTCGAAATAATCTTAAGCCATCAACTAGTAAACAGGATATGGAGGATTGATTTAAACGCCCAGCGCAGGAGTCAACTGGATCAATTAACCTATGGAAGGATGAGCTTTTTTTGCAAGATGAGAGTTTCATGGTATAAATTCCTACCCCTCCTCACCCCCAATCTCTGTCTGTCTCTCTGTCTCTCACATACACAAACACTTCTTCTGTTTACAGTCATGGATTGCTGAAAAGGACGACTTTCTTCGTTGTCGGAGAAGACAATTCCGTGGTAGGGATGCAACTCTAGGACAATATCTTCCTAGTTTATGCGAGGCACCCATCCTAATCTTCCACAATGGAATGTTACAAGAGGGGAATACTGCAACCTATGCTTTCAAGACATTATCTCGCTTCTTAGGTGGTCCAATGCTACCACAAAATGCTGACAAAGTAATCCTCGTCGACAAGGTTTTTGGGAGAGAATGTTTTGGTTACTCGCCAAGATATATTGGGGGCCGTGCAGCATATTACTACACATACACAGCAATCGCATTATCTTTAGGGAAATAAAACCCTACTGAACTCTTAGAGTGTGGCAAACATTTAATGATCAAATACAAGGGCGAGGTTCCAAATGATATTTGCAAATCATCAAAATGTTGAAATAGTTGTGGTACATATTGAATTTAATTCTCCAGGAACTTGGGGTACATCGATCATCTAAACTCTAACTCTCTTGTTCCACCGATGATTGGCATATTGCATTGTTTCTCTCCACCTGGTTTGACTTTTAAGAGAACTTGAGTTGTTGAATGCGTCTACTCGCTTTCTTTGTTGAATTTGCAAATGTCTGATTGCCTGTACGGTTGCTGAAGAGGCCACTACTTGCTTTTGTTGCATGCGATGAATGATGCTACAATAAAACCAATGAAATAACTCCTTTAGACTGTTTGCCTTATTTTGAGAGCCTCCATGTTGTGTATGTCTGAAGTAGGCATTTCTAGCCATGTAATGAGACTTCTCCAGGCCCTGGGTGTTTCATATACCTAGATTCCCATACTTTTGGATGAAGTATGGTAAATGATTAAAAATAATGTGTTGCAAAAGAAGAAATTTATTTAGAAATTTAAACAGACACTTAGTACTAAGACTATATGAGGCGCTTTGAATTTACCATGTAATGAGTGATTTGAGTGTCAGTCCAAGCTGTCTTGAAGGATTTTTTCAGTAGCTAAAGGTTCTGTTTAAACTTGCTGAGATTATCATGCGATCAATCATCATTCTCACACATTTGAAATAATATATCAATGGAATGCCACACATCACCCTTTGCATTGTGAGTAGTTGGCTCTTGGTCTTTCACTGCTAAATGAAGTTTTTAACAGTGCATATACTCAACTTTGCTAATGTAGGTAGATTGATATACTCTCCCTCGCTTTATTAGCTTCACATCTTTAATACCTTGAGGTTTAGATAGAAAACGGCATGCCTTGACCCCACCTATGTATGGTTTGTAGGGTACATCTTTCTCATTGGTTGACCTTTTTTCGTCCCGCTGGATTTTCACATTGCCCCCATCTAGACCAATATCTGACAAAACTAGTTCCAAAGCCTCTAGAGCGACTTGTCGTTCAGATGGCTTTTTTATTTTCCAAGCAAACCCAATGTACAGATATACCAACTTCTCTACAATTCGGCAGAGAGCATGCATTGTACAAATATGGACATTAACAAGTGGTATATCCAGAACTGGTTGAAAATTAGAGTCTTGATTGTGACGAGTAGGAGCCTTTCGCCACCACTTTGGGTCCATCACTTTTGCAGGTTCCATACAAGCATGGAGACTTTGCCATGGCACCCATTCCACAATTATACATACACTTCAGTTTTTTGAGGTCACCTGCAAGATGCCATTGAACTTGAAAGTCTCCTCTCCCATCTACAATCAATAACTCTCCTCGATTCATTTGCCTATCAATGATATTTGGAATAGGGGTTTGATGGAACACCCAAAATAAAATGTCATGGTATTCTTTCTTTACCTGCAAGATCAATCCTTATGAGATACAAAAATAAAATCTAAAATTTAGGTACAATAGAGGGCTTGCTAGAGCTACAAATTTGGAGATAACTGGATCACCTGAAATGTACCAAGCCACCATATGTTTGTTTTTTATTGAAGACTGAAGTATGAAGAGTCATTAGTGGGACATTTGGAGAGGGCCCTATTCATTAATGTGATTGTAACTCGCTCTAGCTTCTTCTCTTTAAGAATCTCACACTCATCTAGCTTCAAAACAAAAGGTAGAACGCCACCTGTCTCTTTGAATGTGATATTGTAGAACTCTACCATTTTAGTTTGCAGCAAAGTGAGGTCCATGAAGATATTGTTGTACTCATCATAAGTGACAGTAGTTCCCTGTGAGCTATAAATATCTTGAATATGAAATGGACATCCAATGAAGTCTGTCTGTTCATTATTGAGCTGTAGTCTTTCCTTCCAAACACTTGCAGCTGTTGGAAAAAGCTTAGATTTTATTCCTTTCTTCACAAACATAGAAGAGATAGACTGTAATAGCTGAGTAACCTCTTTTACTATCTCCAAGGGAGTCCAATGTACCGTGTATATGCTTGGCAGGCACTGCATTTTTTGAAATGGATCTGTCAATGACATCTCGTTGCAAAACCTTAAACTTTTTGTCATGCATGATATCCTTTGCAAGACCACTAGTTATCAATGGCTTTAAGTGCTTTCCTACATTGGCCTTCGGGTCTATGTTTTCTTTGTCTGGATAGATGTAATCTCTACAAAGAAAGCATAACTAACATAAACAAACACTTAGATTAATTTATATTAATAAAACAGTTTACAATGCTCACCTCAATGCTTGGATTCTTTTCTTAAGGCCGCCAGAGCCTACCTTCAACGTTTCAAGATTCCGTAGTTTCTTCTTTCGCACACGAGTGCCTAACATTGTCTCCTTGTTTTGTAATGACCGTACCTTTGTTCGCAAGACCTGTGATTCTTGTGTGCCCTGCATTAAAGTCTTTTGGTTCTCATGATGCAAGTTTGAAAGTCTTTGAATCTCATTTGCTTGGTGCTTCACCATGTCTTTATAAGTTTTTGATTTGTTGTTTAGAGCTTTACAGTAGCCAAGCAATCCATTCTCTCCATTACCTACAAAGCTCTAATAAGTTAGTGGGATTTGAAAATGCTGGGAAAGCATTTTTCATGGGATTCAATGGATAGAGTGAGCTTTTTGTCCAAATATCTAAGTGTTTTGCTCCCTCTACTATGAGTCTCTCTGTCGTGAGTGGTGTCACTTTGATGTTAGTTTTGCCTCACTTACACAGTGGCGTATATTGGGGATCCAGGTCAATGTGTAGATGATAGAAGGGTCTCTTAAGGAGGACATTTGTCGGGGTGGAAGAAGAAGCCATGTGTGCAACAGGGCAAGAAAGGGAGGATTTCTTTAAGGTCAGCGCACAAACAATGCGAGAGTGAGAAGAGAGCAGGTTTGGAAGTATATTTCCTTTACTCATACAGTCCATGTGCAGGAAACTCCCTCCAATTCTAGGACCTTCACTAAATGCAACTGAAAACGATTTATTCTTCAATCATCACGGCCGTTATGACACTGTGGCAAGAATCTACTTGTAAGTACACTTTTCGAATGGTTATTCCAACTTTACATTTGCTTTTACCACACCTATTTTCTAGAGAGAAATTCAAAATTCTATTTTTCTTAGAAGGCCCTCCAAATGACCTCCGAAATTTTCTAATGGAGAGGGGGGGAGAGGGGTCCGCAAGGGAAGGGAAGGGTTGGGCGGGCGAGGGGGGGGATTGTGAGAGGGGGTTCGAGAGTCTGAGTACCACACACTTCTAGAGTGCTCAACTTTTAGTCACATGTAAACTTACTTCCTTCACATTTTTAGCCATGACCTAGACCTACACACTTTCCTCTCCCAACCATAGTGTGGGCTCTCTATTGCGACTCTCATCACCACAATTTTGGACCATCAAGAATCACTCATCAGCTACACAAATACTACCTCACATGTAACTTTGGTCCCGTATGTCATATTTGACGTCCGAGGACGATAATAAAATCTATCTATCTACCTCTCCCTCCCCCGTTTGTCCCTCCCTTCCCTCTCTCCCCCCTCTTTCTCTCTCTTTCTCTCTCATTTTCCTTTGTACCCATGCATTGTATTAGATCCACCAAGACTGTATCAATTTGGTCTCATAGGTCATTTTTGCCTTGTGAAAATTCTTAATATAGCATTTCATTCCATTTTAGCTAATATAACAATTCATTCCATTTAGTTTCAGTTCTCTCTAGGGTTGGAGGGACTCAAGGGTGGTGTGGTGAGAGTAAAGAGAGAGAAAGGGAATATGGGGTGTCATTAAATATCTAATATCTAACCAACCCAAATGATTTTCTTATATTAAACTCATCATTTAATATGGGATAATAAACGGAAACAAGGGTTAGAAAATAGACATGTGCTTACGGATCTATCTCAACACGAGGCCAATGGTAAAGGGACCCGAATGAGAGATGGTATGTCAAAGAGAAAGGTTAACTAATGGAGCTTAAAAGACATTAGGGTTAGCTTCACTAAAGACCTCTAGTGGTTAGTGTTAAAAGTCCTTTGACCTTAAGCAAGCTAGGGCTGAGCTTGAGGTGGAAACCCAACCTAAACTTAAGCAAGATAGGGCTGTGCTTGAGGTGGGAACCTTAAGCAAGCTAGGACTGTGCTTGAGGTGGGAACCCGACCTAAAATTAAGCAAGCTAGGGCTATGCTTGAGGTGGAAACCCGACCAAAACTTAAACAAACTAGGGTTGTGCTTGAGGTGGGAACTCCACCTAAGGTGCTTGTCATACTTGATGACTAAGGTACTTGAGGTACTTGTCACATTTAATGAGGAAGTTTCTTGATAAGCTTCCTATGCATGGGAGGTAAGATGCTTGAGTCAAAAAGAGAACCTACACACTTAATGAGGAAGTTGCTTGAGAAACTTCCTACGCATAAAAATCTCAAAGTTAGGGGAATTCTAAAAGAGCACATGGGACACATGTAAGACTCTCACTAAGCTGAACCACATGGTGTGCTTGAATGCTATTGGTTTAGTTAAAGAGGGGTCCAATGAGCTTCTACTTCCATCTAACAAATATCTAGATATTTTCAAGCTCTCTTCCTCTAAGGGGTAAGGACGACACTTGTCAAAACACTACCCATGTACTTGATTGCATGCTGCATGTGATTGGCTAGGGGGAGAGGGGTCCAACAAGCTTGCAACATGCAGAAAGTTCACAACTCGCCCAAAGCAAGGAGGGGGGGTGCTAGGAAGATATACACCACACATACACACACTCATTTTGGGACCATTCTCACTTGGTGAAAGTTGAGGAACACCACCTACTTCTCCAAGCTTGTGAGAGTGGAAGCCTACACCAACACTCTTGGCTATGAAATGCAAATCCAACCAAGAGTCATGATTCAATGCTTAAGCTTGCCATCTTCTCCATCTTCATTACTATGATATTATGTATGCTAGCAAGAAGAGTAATGATAAGTGACGAACTATTTCTTTCTCCTATGGAATGTTTCTTCTTCCTCTTCCCTATCCTCATTCCCCGCTAGCTCTCTCCACCTTCAAAGGTGTTTAAGGCCTTGGGACTGAGACTTGGGATAGTTAATGATTTCTTCAAGTTTATGTTATGCTTGTGATGCATGAAGCTTTCCATCTTCATTCCATCACCTATGTTACAAGGAACACAAAGATTCTATTGTACGAAGTCTCTCTTGATGGGAGAAACTATAATACAAATGCCTATTGGAGGGGGGACCGGTTCCATATGAATCCGGTCCTCAACTATTGTCATGTTCTCTAACCTCTCTCTCTCTTGCAAAAGTATTGTTCATGCCAAGTTAAGTAAGTACCATGTTTATGTTTCTACCATCAATTAAGTTCAACCGCTATGCTCACAAAGAATCCTCAAAAGTGCTTCACCTAATTTACTAATTCCACTACTCTTAAAGTTCATAGGCAATTTCCATTACATTGGTATCATAGCATATGGTTCTGGGATCTATTATCGGTTTTGTTGAGCCCATTATGTGGGATATGGTGCACACCTCGAGATCTTTGATCTTAATAATGGAGTCTTTTTAAACTTGCCTACGGCTTTACCATTATTGAGCCATAAGAAGTCCGAAAGGAGCTATCCCTCGACAACTTCGCTATGTTAGATTCACTCCACTACTCTCTATAATTAACCAATTCGAGTCGTGGGTGTAGATACGTAAGTGCCTATTTTCAAAGGATAAGAGGAGTAGCAACTACGGTTTTGAATTGCCAAAGCATACACTAAGTAAACACATAAGTGTAATTAGCATGGCTAACAATAACCAAGAGAGGAGAATGAACATTGACAACTTTGATTTTGCACATGAAGGTGCCAATGATGATGCCCCCATGTTTGTTAATTATTTTTTCACTAGGTTGCAACAAGCTATGGGCAACCCCACTTTGCAAGCCGAAGTTACTCAACAACTTCGTGCTTATGGGATTTCCTTTCCTCTCCATGAGGAGAGAGAGCTTACGAGGCCTCTTAAAAAGACCCCCAAAAGAAGACTCTCTCCCAGACGAGAGGAGGAATCCAAAGATCAAGAAAGCAATGAATCCCTAAATTACTTCGAAGATGTGGCTCCACGAAGAAGGAGGACTAAACAATCACCAACTCCTCCCAAGAGGAAATGGTTAACCCATAATCCTTCTCCTCGTCACTCCAAAAGGGAAGAAAGGAAAGCAAGGAAGAAAGGGGCAAGAAAGAGGTCACCCTCTTCTCCTTCTTCTTCACCTTCCTCCTCTACCAATGAAAGCTATGGCTATTCTCCTAGAGAATATAAGAGGGGAGGACATCGCAAATGTTACCCTGCATGGCGAAGGTCACAAAAGCTCAAGAAGTTCAAAGAGGGAGGAAAGAGTATCTCTTTTCTCACCTATGATGGCACCTTTGGTGCTACCGACAAAGTATTGACCTTCATCCAACAATTTGATGTGGCCTTTGGAGACGAGGGCTTCACGGAGTCCTCCAAGCTATGCCATGTAGCTATGCACTTCCAAAAATCGGCTCGTCAATGGTGGGCTAGCCTTCGAGGCAACGGCAAAGCCCCAAAAAGACATGAAAAACTCTAGGAGTTTCCATCATGAAGCAATTCCTTGCAAGCGATGCAAAGGACAAAGTGCTCACCGAATGGCAGAGTTTAAGGCTTCTCTCTCATGCACCTATCCACAAATATGTGGACAAGTTTTGGGATTTACATCTCAAGGCTACTGTCTTTCAAAAGATAGACTTTGCTGAGCAAAAACAACAATTCTATGCGGGATTACCTGAAGAGATGGCCGAGTGTGTAAACTCTCAACGGCCTGACTCTATTAGCGAAGTAATCCACCATACCATGGTTGCTTCACGCATCAATTTCCAACAAGGGGTTAGACGGAATGTCAAACCTATGGAAAATAAAGACAAAAGTGATGCAAAGGGAAAAATTAATGCTTTCCCACGGCCATTCCAACAACAACAACAACAATCGGTCCAAGGAGAAAGGAGTTTACAAACGTAAAAATAAACTATCTCCTGAAGAGCTTGAAACTTTTCGCAAGGATCACAAATGTTTTAAGTGTGGGGAGCAAGGACATAGCCTTGAGCCAATTGAAACTTGAGACTAGCCAGTTTTGCAAACCATGGTAAAGGAAAAAAACGTGTGAGATATGTGAGAAAATAGTTCAACAATCATGCAAATTTTAAATTTTTGCTAGTATATCTAGTTTGCTTCTTTGTGAGGAGGAAACTCGACCATCAGCTACTTAATACAAGGTGAAAGTTCACTATGGCCTACATAAGGTTAAGACTACCGTGAGAAGAATTTAATAATAAAAGTTTCTTTGTGAGAGGAAACAAGAAAGTGACGCTAACCTTTTAAAACATTTTTAATCACAATAAAATATTATGCTTTTTTTGAAAAAAATGTAACAAAAAACTATTTAGGTTATAATATATCCCAAAAACATTAAAAGCAAGTGAAAGGGTCACGATGGCTTTCTAAAACAATAAGAAAGTGATAAAATCATAAGGTTGAGTTTAACTAGAATGATATAAGGTGAAGCACTGTTTGGGAATGTCTCTTTTATTAAGCGATCGAATGTCCTCCTCGCAAAGAAGCAAGCCAAAAATAGTAACAAATTTTTTGAAATTTTAGGATTTTTGAACTAAGCTTGGACATCATTACACCTGTTTTTATTCTCTTTACCATGGTTTTCTCATTAATATATATATATATATATATATATGTATGCGTGTATATATCAATAGATAAATAAATCTACATATATAATAAACAAAGCAAATATTTACGGCGGCCTACGAGAGAGAGAGAGAGAGAGAGAGAGAGAGAGAGAGAGAGAGAGAGAGAGAGAGAGAGAGAGCTACCTAGACTCCAACGAAGTGAGAGAGTGGGGGGCATTCCCATATGCACACATTAAAATCCAAGAACGTTCAAATGCCACAAGGAGAACATCCAACAATTCAATTCAATGGTAAAGGAATTGCACCAAAAATCTTCGCTTTTCCTTACGCCCTTATATATGAGTGTTATATTAATTAACCTCATGAAAGCATAAAGCATATAAAATATTAGTGAGAGTTTAGGAATTGATCTAATTCTTGTATAAATATATCAATAAAACAAACTACACAATAAAATGATGCATGCTATTAAATGAAATAAATACATGATATATTTAGGATAGAAATGAATATTGAAAATGTCTACATCCTTTCCTAATAATAATACATGCACTAAAGTAACAAGGTCACATTTACATATCAAAACAAAAAGTTGAAAAAGAAAATTCTTAGTTTTGCGAAATTTCAATCCCTAATAATAATACATGTAGTAAAGCAATAAGGTGACATTTTCATATCAAAACCAAAAGTTGGAAAAAAATCTTTCATTTAAGGACAATTTTTAAATTTTTAGTTCGAGATTGTCTATAAATGAGAATAAAATCTACAAGGAAAAAGGTATGTTCTAAATCAAAAAGCTGACAAGAAAGTAATTAGATCCTTAAATGAAGAGACCCGTTTATAAACTAAACAAAAATTAAAAAAAGTCAAGTGAGCATTAAATAAAGGGACCAAATTACAATGATGAAAAGAGACACTTACATAATAATAATAAAAATATAACCTTTATAAAACTTATAGATTAAACAAAGATTCAAAAAGTAAAACAAAATTCAAGTGAGCATTAAATAAAGGGACCTAATTACAATGATGGGAAGATCCATTTAAATTATTAAAAAAATTATAACTTTGATTGAACAAGGAAGTCAATTGAGCATTAAAAGAAGGGACCAAGTTGAAATGATGGAAAGACCCATATATATTATAAAACAAGCTCATCTGACATGTGTCACCAATCGGTGATTCTTAATAAATGGTCCAAAAAGTGCACTAATTCTCCACCCACTCTCCTATGGCCTTCTGAAGGCCAAAAAAGAGATGCAAGGCCTCCTGTCCCACCTCTTTCAAAACATCTTCAAATTGACTTTTTCAAACTTTGAATAACAGGTATAGACAGGTATAGACAGTTAGAAGCTACCACTTTTAGTCCTTACAAATTTATACACTATTTTAACAAGAGAAAAAAATTGATAAAATCAAGAGGCTTGCCATTTCGAGATCTATATGATAAGCATGTTGTCATAAGTACTTTTATACTCATTGAGGACAATTAGCTCAACATCAAAGACTAGCACAAACAAAACATGTAAAAAATACATATGCCTCGTCTATCAAAACCTCATCTTATTGTTTTTTCTTGTGCCTTGCGAGAAGGAACAAACCAAATGAAGTTGTGGTGCAATCCTCTGTCGGATCCAATAAAGCCTTTTCCCTCCAAGCAAATGGCTCTCACCCACAGGTGACCGTTAAGACAATTGGGGTGACGTTCCGATGTTGACGGTGATAGTCACGGTGGCTAGGTGCGGAATGTGTCAGGCATATGGTGGGCTCAGAGCACTTTTTTGTCGGGAGAAGCCACCACATACGCATGTTTGCAAGCTCTCTCTCTCTCGCTCTCTCTCTCTCTCTCTCTCTCTCTCTCTCTATCACACACACACACACACACACAACAAAGTCGCCTACTAATGAAGGCAATAATTGAACTCTTTGATTATAGAGCCCTTTGCCGAGAAGTTTACCTCAGATAACAATGCTCATGCCATGCTACTACATGAAGTTGAAGGGAAATGAGCAGAAGGCTTGGCTAGCATGACTACGACAACTCGACCTTGTCATACCCTTGTAAAACAGTTGCAAGATATCTCTCTCTCTATCTCATTCTTGACACAAAACAAAAGTAACAGTTTTTTGAGAGTTACATATAGATATTAAGTAGAACACAAGTTTGTGCGCATGAGTTGTATAGTTTCTTGAAAAATGATGGTGACAACAACTCTCTCTCTCTCTCTCTCTCTCTCTCTCTCTCGCTCTCTCTCGCTCTCTCTCTCTCTCTCTCTCTCTCTCTCTCTCTCTCTCACACACACACACACACACACACACACACACATACAACCCGAGACCAATACTATCAAGTAGCGATTGATACGAGCTAGATACAGCTGTGAGAATAGAGTGGCTGCTGTAAATCAAAGTGAGTGCAAAGGTGATGAGACCCTCACTAACACCATCCCGCCTACCCTCGGTGACCTTCTCGACCTTAACATCATCTTGCTTTGGTTCAACATTTTAATTTAATGGCACCCTGCCTCCATCTCTTGCGAATTGTGTGCGCTCTATCAAATGGACCCCTCTCTCTCTCTCTCTCTCTCTCTCTCTCTCTCTCTCTCTCTCTCTCTCTCTCTCTCTCTCTCTCTCTCACACACACACACACACACACACACACACACACACACACACACACACACACAGTTCGTCGTTCAAAGCACATGTAAACCCCAATTTAATGTACTTCTTGAAACTAGCTGCAGTCAACAATCTGACCACTTCAGCTGAGGCCGTGCGACACTCGATTATTTTGGACACTCAATAGCTCATACAACAAGCATGAAGATGACGACCTCGGTCCTCACTCAGAATTGACTGCCATGAGCAATCAAATCTATCTATAAAGTGTTCGAGATTTATAACCTCTCTGGCACACTACCTCGTGCACTACCTTGTGCACTCAGCAATTGCACACAATTGAGAGACCTCTCTCTCTTCTCCAATTGCCTCAGGTCAAGCACCTGTCAGGCTGAAAGTGCTGCAAGTCCTCAACGTGCACAATGACAGCTTATCCACCCCAATTACCTACAAGCTAAGCAATAGCACACACATGGTTTACATGACCTATCATTCATTTCCTTCAGTGTTCAGTTTCCTCAGCAGATGGTGTCATCCCTTGCATGCTCATAACCGTCATCCTCCCTGTGTCTGTATAATACCCTGATCTTGTGCTTCTACCCTTTGCAGACCACCCTGAGTCTCCTACCCCTTTGAGAAGACCTTGTTTTCACCTCCAATGCACATTCGCAGACAGGCTCAGCTCTCTCCGCCCAGTGCCTAGCACATCAAGGCTCCCACTTGCCAAGCCTACGTGGTTGATCGTGTATGAGACGTATGACACAACTGGGTGTTGCCCGTCTGTTGCCACTATACCCTAGCCACCATGCCTAAGATCATACTACATTTATAAAAAAGGCAACTCGGGGGGGGGGGGGGGGGTCTACAGCCTGCCCCAGAGAGAGAGAGAGAGAGAGAGAGAGAGAGAGAGAGAGAGAGAGAGAGAGAGAGAGAGAGAGAGAGAGAGAGTAGTTGCAGACAAGGTTGACCAGCCTCGTCTCTATTTGACACCCTCAATTTTTAGAGGGGATCTACGGTTGAAAATCGGCGTCACTGGTCGGCGAAGATCACAACCGTTGATCCAAAATGTAAACTTGATGTAAACTAGATGTAAACTAAATGTAAACTCGGATGAATGTGAACTAGTTGTGAGCTTGAATGTAAACTAGATGTGAACTGTGCAAACTATGTGTACTATAGTATTGTGGTGTAAACTCAATGTGAATTGGGATCGCAGCGGGCCAGATCTAACAATGACGAAGGAAATTTGGAATGGCGGCCTCTACACCAAAACAAACTCCCTTGCGCCACAAGGGAAATGAGATGAGGGCACCACCTAGTCTTGGAAGCGTGGACTAGGACCGCTACACAAAGAGAGAGAGAGAGAGAGAGAGAGAGAGAGAGAGAGAGAGAGAGAGAGAGAGAGAGAGAGATCACTATGAATGAAGCATTAACCGTAGTGTGTGTACAAGGAATGGATGACTTCAAACACTCCCAACACAAATAGCATGTAGATTACCAAACAATCACTCAAGGATTAGCCAAGATCACATCAAGCACTCTCACACGCATATAAAACATTTCTCTTAATTAACATAAGTAAGAGGAGGAGAGGTTACTAGCATGAAACAATTTGCACTCTAGGATGTGCAAGAATAGAGTGAATGAATGAGCTTATGGGCTCATGGTGAGTGATACAAAGGCTCAATGGGGCTGAGGGAGGCTTGAAATTACAAAGGGGAAGGCCTCTTTATATAGGAAAGAGAGTGATTAGGAGTGAGGTTAAGATCCAAGTGTAATTTGTACAAATGAAGCTTGATTAGGGACATTCAACCAATGAAGAAGCTCCTTCCAAGTGATTTGTTGACCAATTAGCTCCATCATCACTTGTGTTGTCTTCACTCCTTCCTCCATAGCTTGAGTCCAAGAGCTTCCTTATTTTAAAATGTAAAGAATCTACATAAAATCAATACATATCTAGTAATAATAGAAAGGGGTTGAATGAGAACTTATGAATTACAACAAGATTAAGCATGACTTGAGAGGTGATTAGAAGAGGAACTTTGATGGGTTTTTGAGCTTGAGAGAGAGAAGGAAGGAGAGGAGGGTGAGAAGACTAATGGCTGATTTTTAGAGAAGGTCTCAATGTGGAAAAGGAAGGGTGTGTGTGTGTAAAGGTAGAGGGGGTGGTCTCCACCACAGTTGAAAAAACTGGCGTCCACCATTTTGGCCATATCTCCTAGACCGTAGATGCAAAAATTATAAAAAAAAATATGGCCAGAATCTCCAGCTCATCAGCTACAACTTTGATGAAGACAACTTTTCTTGGATCGGAGTGAAAGTATTTTTTAAAAATTCAGCAAAATCATGTGTCTGGTTCCTTCCTTTACCAAGTCTTCCACTTGGGTCCCATTTGTTTGAATCATCATATGGCTCCAAAGCCATGATGATATGAGCCACTCATGACCCTTGAATCATGGGTGCATGGATCCACAACCACATCATATCTTTTCTTTTCACATTTACATATTTTCCCTTCCCTTTACCACTAGGTTCTCCCTCTACCTTTCACCTCCGGTGAACTAGTCAAGAAAAAATTCCTATCAAATCATTTTTTTTAAAAAAAATTTCCAAGAGGTTGTTCTCACTCTTTCTTTTATTGTAAACCTCTAGAAGCAAGGAAAACCAACAAAATATGATAAACAAAAATTTGCGATAGGCTCGGATCAACAATATAATGCTATTGTTCTACATGCATATCAAAACGCATCTGATAGCGTAGTGGTAACGCATTGGTCTTGAGACGGGGAGGTGGTGCGGTCAAATCCCACCCAATTCCTATTTTTCCCTCGAGATGAATCGACGGCCCACGATCCACAATGATCTAGGACCATAGATCCCCTCTAAAAGTTGAGGGTGTCAAATAAAGACGTGGGTCAACCAGGGAGAGAGAACACCTGCAATGCCCTAGAGGTTGCAAGAGAGGCGACTACTCAATGCTTGTAACATTTTTAACCGCACTCAATAGCCCACTACCTCAAAAATCCAGCAAATAATAATGAGGGTCTCGTTCTGCAAAGCTCTATCTTTATAGATCTTTATAATGAGTGTATGTTTTGACAACCAACCAATCAAAAAAATGTATATATTTTTAAAACAACCACTCCTTTTTCATTAGGAAAAAGGGAACACATCACTATGGCCTAAGCCCTAAGGCAGGCCAAAAAGTTATACAGTAGATTATAACCATATATAGTACTACAAGATACTACGTTTGAATTTCTTTTTTTTTCTGCAAGTGTAACCATATATAGTACTACAAGGTACTACATTTGAATTTCTTTTTTTTTCCCATAAAAGGCTGGAGAGATTGTATTAGAGAGCAAAATTGCAATTTATAAAATTTCAACCTTTAAGAGGTGATAAGTCTTGAACAACCATATACAAAAAGTCCTTAACAAGTATTTACAGATGGATCTCGATAATAACAACGGAATCAAATTTTTTAGCTTTATGGTAGACAATTAATTAAATGACACAAGAAAAAAAAACCATTGAAGGATGGTTGTGTGCTCTTCACACAACCTCTTCCTCCTCATCTTCCATCAACTCCCTAGCAGTAGATCGGTCCAAGTGAAGGCCTTCATCGTCAAAATCCTTCTGCGAGTCACCATCATCGAATGATTCTTCATCTAGCTCATTCTCTTCATCATCCTCCTCTTCTACTCGATCAACATCATCATATACTTCTTCACATTGTGCCAATGTTTCCACATGCATCCCGACGTCAATCTCCATGCCGTCTTCATCAATATGTTGGCTTTGAGGTTTGTTCGATTCTGATTCTTCTATGATTGTTATCTCTCTGACCTCATCCAATATGCACCTTGCCCTTGGAGTCACTTTGTATTACAAACCAATATCGGGTATCGTAGATGCTTGGTAGGTAGATAACCTATAACAAAAGGCAATGTTTAGTTTTGGTAGTTAGGCATCTTGTGAAAAAATGTGCTACTAGGCAACTATACATGTTGTAATGACCTACTCACAACCATCCGGAGTAATAAAAGTATCATCTTTTCCAGTATGCCATCTTGTAGAATCTACCATATAATCTCACTTGAATGTCTAGATGAAACACTCGCAAACCATTTGACATCAAAAATATACTTGCGAAAGGTTCGAAAGTCAATCCTGTAAATTTTTTGTATGATTCCACAATATTTTTTCCTCCATACTAGTTTGGGCGTTGAAATTGCCCATCACTCCACTATCATTTTTGGTTCGTTGTTTGTCTACATGCTTCGTTCAAAAATGTTTGCCATCATGCCAAAGTGAGTTGAATCTTATTGCCTTGATCATGTAGAAAAATAAGTTAGTTTTTATTGGAGACGCAATTAGACATGCATGTCAAATATAGATAGTGTCAAACTCCATAAGTACCTTTGGTAGACAACCTCTTGCATACTCCCACTCCTCAGTAGTCACATCCACACCTTTAACCTTAGCTTTACTCATTTGATTGTGTAACCAATCCACTCACATGAGTTTTGGAAGCTCAACAAGGTGTGGTGGATACACAAAATTTTGGTTTCTCCTCCTTGAATGAAGTTGTTTATACTCCTCCCTATTGTGTGCACGTTGTGCTCTCAATTTGGTATATGCATCTACCCATTTAGACGTAGCATTGGCATTAAGAATACAATAGTTATTGATGGCATCTTGCATCTTCTACCCAGGATGAATGATTTGCCTTTCCCACTTGGCACATGCGTGTGCATTTTTGGATCTTCTTTATCAGTCCATATGCATGGAATGGATTCATCAACCTTAGCTAAGTACTCTGATATGTACACGAAGGATTCTTGTACAATCCATCCTTCAGCCATGCTTGCTTCAAGGTGTGAGCGTAGCCTCACGAAGTCCTTCAGGGTCTTCAAAAATCTCTCAAGGAATAACATCCAACAAGAATGGACGACACCACAAATTTCAATCTCATCAGGAAGGTGTAACACGAGATGAAGTTGACTCACTAATATGGGACGTGGAAAGATTTCTTCTATGATCTTCACTGTTTCCTTCGCCAAAATCTTTGCAGCAGGTATGGATGTCAAATCGATTTCTTTGGAGCTCACCCATCTATATACATTTTCAAAATTAATCCAAGAAGTATGGGAAGCAAGAATATAGGCGCCGTTATAAATGTCAAGGTCAAAGCACCGGTATCAACGACAATATATTTTCGACGCTTATTTCATCGCATATACCGGCGGTTATCCCATCGTGAATATCGGCATTCATTTAATGGCTTATACCGGCACTATTCCATTGCATATACCGGAATTTATTCCATTGCATATACCGGCATTTATTCCTTCATGTTTATCGACGTATATTCCATAGCTTATATCGATGCTTATATCGGCGAGAATACCGACGAGCATACCGGCGCCTATACCGGCGAAAATGAGCAGAATTTTATTTTGGGCAGAGTGGATTGTTCTCCTGCTTTTGCTGCTACTAGTTGGTAACTAGGCCATACCAGCATCATGCAAAGAGAGCAGAACTCTCCACTCTGTCCAAAAAAACCGAGCATATACATGCTCTATGCTAGAATGGTCACCATTTAGTGCACATTCTAGCGGGCAAACCATACATAAGCAAATACAAACATAACAATGCACAAAAAGTTTGGCAGAGTCTCCTTTGCTTTTTGAACACTATTTCAAAAAAAAAGCAGGCCTCCTACAACATTTCGTGTAGGATCTCACACGAAGGCAATGTGTTTGAAAGATATGCAGAAAGAACATATATAACCATACAATGAACCATAACCATATAACTTAACCAATTAACCATAACCATAACCATAACCAATTAACCATAACACAACAATATCACCTCTCATAACTTTATGCAACATCGTTCTTGCAAGCTCCATACTCTCATTTATCATCCTTTTTAAGCCATTGTTCTTTTTTGGCTCATCGTCCCAGACATAAGAGGATAGACTAAGCAGGACTCTTGCGTATTCCTTCTTTACGCATGACTAAGTTAGCGTAAAGAAGAAATACAACAAGAGAACCACTTAGTTTATCCTCTCTCGCCTAAGAACAATGGGACAAAAAGGACCATGACTCGATCCCCATTAACCACGAAGCGTTGAACATACAATAACATGGTATAAACATCCGTATAAACATGGTGGTGTCAAAAATTCACACATATAAAACATAATCAACAAGAACGCACCAACAAAACCATAAGACAATGTAAACGATGTACTACATAAAACAAAACCATGTATATGTGTCAGACTCATGATAATAAAAGTCAGAATCGTGCATCATACACAAAACCGCCTAAACCCTCAACCAAGAGACCAGCATCTCAAGGAAGGCAATCCCAAGCAATCTCTACACCGTTTTCCTCGAGCAACTTGAGTAGACCTGTCAAGCGGTGCCGGTATCCGTAACTCTCCTCTGTACTTGTCGATAGTCGACCAACAACGCACTCCTGCAAAAAAAAAACAAGAAGAGAAAAACTTAAATATCATTGGTTTGTACATAGACCAAAACACAAGAAGCAAGTTCACAGAGAACTTACAAACTCGTGTCACAAGGTCTCGTAATCGCCGCTCCCAAGGTGTGAAGCCCCAGCCTCCTCCAATCGTCGTTTGGCCACATCACTTTGCTGGGCATAGCGATCTGGAGTAGTAGTGAGCTCCTGTTTGATCCTCTCCCACTCCTCTGCGTCAAGCCAAGATGGTTTTGATTTCTCGCCTCTGAATGCATCATGGGCCTTGGAGCGTTGATGAGCCATACAATTTTTTGCCTGTGTCATCACCCATTGGCTACTCATGCCATCTGAACCTGGGGCCGGTCTGAACTCTGCTTGTATCTGCTTTGTAATGTAATTCTTTTCATCCTGATCCAGCTGTTCCCAATGCTCCAAAACATGGTGGCCAAACTGCATGGTGCAAAGTTGACGAATCCGGTTCCTCATAGCCTTCCCTGCTTCATCCATCTTGGGCACTCCGAACCTCAACGTGTACAACTTTGAGGCATTGTGATCATGCAGTCCCCAAGGTGTCTGTGGTGTCCTACGAGGCGTGCTCTCTGTAGACGAGACCGATGGTCGTTGCCGAACTGCTGGCTCCTGATTTGTCTCATCTACATCACCACCGCCACAGCATCCACCGCCTCCGCTCCCACGTACCGAGCCAGAGGACTCACGGCGCTTGGATCTACCAGAGTGGGCAGAACCTGGAGGAGTAGACCCAAAGGGAGACTCTATAGGAGTAGGTGTTGCGGACAGAACCACGGGAGTGGTTAAAGTGAATGGACCGACCGATGGAGCTGTCGTAGAGGGCCCGGCTGGAGTCATCCCCTGCACTCCCAATAGGTCATCGCGATGTCGCACTGCTCTGGAGTCGTGAGCGCCATCCATCGATCAAAGCTCCTGCTGGAGATAAATCTAGAGAATATTCCGGTGGTGAACTCATCCTGCCAGCTAAAACACAAAACAAGAAACAGAGTCAATACGTTTTTTATGTTCAAAAAACATCTAGGAACACGGAATAAACAAAGATAAACAAGAACACAAATCTCAATTCTCTCCATCATCCATTGGTCATTCATCCTCTAAGAGGTCTGACTGTCCGAAAACGTCAATCTTCAAAAGCACCTCCGCGTGCTCACTAAAACCTAGTTGCTCTTGATCCTCAGTCTCTGGCTTTTTTTCATCCACGAGTGTGTTTGCATCATCCTCTTCTTGCTCCCTTGCTTCCACTTCGAGCTCCAAGGTGTCAGCCTCATCTGTTGATTCGATCCATTCGCATTTTGGAGTCTCTTCCAAAAGCTTGACCCTCAAAGACCTGCCTACTACGAGGTGCCACTTGAACTACGCATAGCCAATCAGGCTCTTTGGGATCAGCCGTGAACACCACTTGTTCACAATGCTCATGAAACACAAATGTATCCCTATGATCACTCCAAATACATCGTGAATCCACTTGCACAAGTCTAGTCTTATCTCGACGGACCGTCGTTCCATGGCCGCTTGTGACTACCTTGAACCATTTCACATCGAAGATAAAAACGTCAAATTTACAAAAGCTAATCTTCAGTATATCTTCGATGACACCACAATAGTCAAGCGATCTGAACGTGACATTTGCATCCCGAGAACTTTCTACACTCTTCTCTTCAAAGCTCACCAATATGCCATTGTCAAAGGTCAACCTCCGTTGATCAATTCTATAGATTCGAAAGTGTCGACCACGCGACCAAAGTGCCGCGTACTTATGGTACTTCCAATCACAACCCTTTGAAAACTCGTCCTCCTCTTTTGACACGCCCACTCCGGAATGCTTCACTGCCTCGATGGCAAGCTACAACCAACGCCCACTAGGAAACTCTGGGAGCGGTGCAAGGTTGTCGAATAGTGGGAGATTCCGAGTTGACCAATTGTGTTTCCATTCGTGTCGAGCTCGGTCCCTTTCTTGCTTGTCTTGATCATACTTGTCAACCCACGAGTGCATTGGTTCCGGGTTGAGTATACAAAACTTCATGATCTCATTAGGAGAAATATGAACCTTGCATGGGCCTTGTAAGGAATCCTAATTTTTAGGGATTAAGGCTAATGTTGTGTAGGGTTAAGGGGACAAGGGCATTCAAGAAGCTAGTTTTGAGTAGACTTTTCTAGCCTTTTTTTAGACACATGTAGGATGTGGACCTAAGAGGTCACTTTCTCTCTCTAGCTTTTGGAAAGTGAAGGGAGTAAAGCGGTGTGGCCACATCAACAAAACGTGGGTCACTAAGAGCCAAAATTTGACTTTTTTTCAAAAAAGTTATTTTTACTTATTTTTGACTTAAAATTCCCTCCCAACATATATACACATCAAAAAATCATTTTTTGACATTTTTTTAAACCTACAAACACTGAAAGTCCACTTTTTCTTTAAAAAATCCCCCCCCAAAAAAAAACCTTTGTTCTCTCCTCCTCCTTCCTCCTCTCTCCCTCTCCTCTCCCTCCCTACCCCCTTCTCTCCTCCTCCTCCCCTCCCTCTCCCTCTCCCCCTCCCCCCTCTGCCCCCTTCTCTCCTCCCATGTTCCTCTCCTCCCCTCCCTACCCCCTTCTCTCCTCCTCCTCCCCTCTCTCTCCCTCTCCCCCTCTGCCCCCTTCTCTCCTCCCATGTTCCTCCCTCTCCCTCCCCCCTCTTTCTTTTCATTCTTTGCTTTCTCACGCAACAACTGCCATGGTGCTCACAGACATCACAAATCGTATCCCTCCACCACCATGTACTCCGCACAACAAAAGTGTACATATTGCTTGTCCGCGGTGTTTGCACCGAAGGCCGCACGTGAGAGTGAGCAGAGGTCATCCCAAGATCGTCATACTGTCGGTGAGACGAATGTGTATGGTTCTTCAATATCTTGGGAGGGAAGAAGTAGGCTTGTTAGGCTATTGCAATTGGTTGTGTATGGGTGTAGGTGCTTCTTTGCATTCGTGGATGCACGAATGTCAAGCTCTTCAGCTCAAAACAGTGGCATTACAAGAAACAGTGGGTGCATGTTAGAGAGGTCAAGTGTCACCACTTTTCCTCTAAAACAGCCTTCTTTGTTACATCTTGTAGGTAGGTGCTTCAAATCCATCCTTATTAGAGGTGGGTAATCTCATCCTAATGCAAGAATGGCTCAAGGAACTAGCATAACATGAAGCTTTTACGGTGGCACAAAGCTCTCCTCAAGCAATGTGGCTCCCACTACACCAAAAATCACTATGCTAACATGGAAAGATCCCTAGTAGGATAATACAACAACTTTTCATCAGCAGCACACCCTTTCCTAACATGAGGGCACCCCCACCAGAGATATTTTTATATGATAGGTCACCCCATGAGCATACCATGTCATGGAATGGATGTAAGAACTATGACTGCACTACCCCTTGGAAGTTGTTCACGAATGTATGTTTATCAAAGTTAATGAGAAGAAGTTTGGACTTTTTTGTTTGTTGATGTGTAAGAGCACTCTTGGTCTACCATATTTTAGACTGTTTGATAAGTTAAATAAGATTTGTAGTCATTTAAAGTATCATTTTTTTATTGTAAGATTGTACATGAGAAAAAATGATAAAGTACAAGAGATCTTGACGGAATAAACCTCGATGAGATTCCCACCATGCACTTGTGACACCATACCTCTCCTTGAACCCTTTGACTTCTATCGTTGTGGGGAGTCCAATGGGGGGCTATTTTCAAATTTTTAGCATAACTTTTTTTTGAAGGAAATTTTGGTTATTCTAAAGTTTATACACAGTCTAGGAGTTCATTCTGATTATTTTTCTTCAGTTTCAAATTTTGACCGAGTACACTCCTTGGAAGCCACTTTTGAAGGTGTTAGGGCGAGATTTTGGGAAAGTTTTGTATGTAGGAAATACAGTCCTTAACACAATAAAAAACAATGGTTTTTTGAGTATTTTCAGATTCCATGGTTTTAATGCTCGTTGGAGCCCGTAGATTAAGAAAAAAGTAAAAAATGTATGTTTCACATCATTTTTAAATAAATTGTCAACTTGCACATTGATTTTTGGAGAATGCGAGCACGATATGATTTTTTCTCATCACATGATGGTCGAAGAACGCGATGAGATGAACAAATTCATGTGAGACAAGCCCAGACAGATTCGGAGCCGATTGAAATCTAGAAGCTGTTGAAAACAACCGAAAAGTTCAACACTTAAAAAAAAAAAAAAACTTAACACTTGAATCATGGCCATGCATCAAAAATATGCTCACACGGTGAAGGAGGTGCTTCAAAGCTATGGAAATCAGTATAAAATGCAAGCAATAGCGTTGGAGGCTATTCAAGAAGTTGTAGAGGCTCACATCATTTTAGATGACTTTGCAATGACAAAATGATTAAGAGTTGTGTCTACTGTCTCCATAGTGATTTGACTTTTCGGTTTATCCATGTGTTGAGCCAGCAGAGGAAGTGTTGAGCTAGCAGAGAATCACACCCACATTTTTGCTCACACCCATCATTTTGTAACCATTGATTGTAATAAATGTCTTTCCGACATTAATTTTGATTTGAGCCATTCATTAAGTAACGGGACTCAATTGAGTTTCCAGCTTGTAATCTCGAAGTAATTTCACCTGTTGATGTAAATAATTAGAGATGTTCTCACCTCCAAGGCTGAGGTATATAAGCCAAAGTTTTGTAACCTAAAGGAGATTCAATTATTAATCAAAGTGAGTTTTTTGAGCGCCGTGACTGTGTCTGAGAGAGAGAGAGAGAGAGAGTCTTATCTTCTTGCTACGCGAGCTACGGGGCCGCCATTGGAGAAGCGACACCGCCATTGTGTTAGCAACGGTGAGAGCTACGCACAGATACCAAGAGTGCGCGCTATCGGCTTCTACGTGTGGTAAGTTCCTACGAGCTTCGGTGTGAGTTTTCTTCCAACTCGTGTGTCGGAATAGAGCGTGCAGCATATCTATAGAACCACAACGAGTAGAGCTACACATTAGTACCATCGGGGTCAAGTTTCGGTCACCTGTATTTTTCGGCCTGTCTTCATACGCGTTTGCCGCACGGAGTGGTTATAGGTTGATTTTGCAGTTCAAGTCTTTAGGGTGTTGTTCTTACCTAGTGTATAGACTTCCCCTTGAGTTTGAGATCGATTCAATGATTCTAGATCCTGTTTTGTATAGCATTCGTTCGTAGTACGGATTTCAGTCACTTGCGTATTTTAGAACTTAGATTTGATTTCCTTAGTAGTGATTGTCATTAGAAGGTCGAGTAGGTGATTTGACACCCACCTAGTTGTTTCCATGCGCCTGCGGGTCAAGCTCCGTCCTCGTCTGACAAATTCTGTTGTTGGTTGAGTTCTCGCTATTTAGCTTCCGCTAGCGGCGTAACCGCCCTAACATTTGGCGCCGCTGCCGGGGACGAGAGCCCTAAGTAGGTGACCTTAGACTAATCCTACGAGGTGAGTCGTATAAACTACTTTGTGTACTTTAGTTAGAAAAGATCTAGGAGTGGTGGACTTCGAAGGTCTCGAGAGATACTAGGAAGTGGGGTATTCCTGGGTCTTCCGTGTTGACAGTATTTTTAGTTTAGCTTAGATTAGATTGTTTTTTATGGTGTTTAAGTGGTTGTTGACATAAAAGGCATTTGCTACTCCTTGTGTGGTAGTAAATCTCTTTATATTTTCAATTGCAAAAAATCCATTTTATGATTAGAAGTAGCTTAGGTAGGGCCTGATTTGATCCTGATCTAGAGCTATCAATTGGTGTTCTATTTGCTTGATGTGTTTGATTGCATGTTAGATCACTGAAAAAGTCGCTTTGGTAGTGAAATATGCAATAAACAAAGTTCAGAAAAATTTTCGGTGTAACTGATTGTTGCTGAGCACTTAAAAGAGCTATTGGAAGAGTTCTGTGCTGAAAAACTGGAAATCTGCAACTTTAGACATCATACGCGTATGATGTCTTAGGACCTAAACAGAGACTAAAATTGAAAATTTGACATTGCCTGAGTGTTTAGAAGGGGGGTTTTACCCTAAGATCAACTTAAAACAAGAGCATTAACACTCAAAGAAACCCAAAAAGACAAGTCGGAGTCCAAGAAACGCAAAGAATAGAAAATTTTGGATTCAAATCTTGTTTTTGCATTCAAACCTGACAAAAACACTTGAAACTCAATTATAAACATTGGAGAAGGCTTAAAACCAAAAATAGTCAAAATCTGGGACAAAAGACATCATACGCGTATAATGTCTTTTGGCACATCCACTGCTTATTTTTTATATCTAACCTGACAAGATTGTTACAGGCACTGTAGGAAGCATAAATATCAAGTTTGGACCCAAATTGATGAAAAAGACATCATACGCGTATGATGTCTTTGACCTAATTTCGGACATATTTTGATACTTTGCTAACACAGATCCATTGTAATAGCTGTCTAGAGGTTATATTTCAAGTTTCATCCCATTTGGATCACAATTGACCAAAAAAAAAAAAAAAAAGTCAAAAGCGGAAAATTGCCAAGAAAAGCCTAAATTAGCCATAACTTGCTCAAACAGAGTTCAAACTGAATTTTGTGAGTGAACAGAGCATAAAGGGGGCCACTGAGAGTGAGCATAACCAAAATAGTCAAAATCTGTGAAAAAAGACATCATACGCGTATAATGTCTATTTCAGCATAACTGCGACAAAATTCTCACTTGATGAAACAGAAGTTGTCCAACTGACAAGATTAAACAATTGACCAAGTATCAATCAGTTTGGATCAATTCTGACCACAAAAACTTGAGGAAAACAAATTGCCGAGACGGAAAAGTTAAAGTCCTTCAGGGGAATTGATGAATTTGAGATCGAGCAGGAATCTCCGGAATAATCAACCAAAACAAGGGGAACTAGCAAGTGTCATATCAACCGAGGGAAGTGTAAACCAAAGTTGGGTGCAACCATTAGAGCCGATCTTTGAAGGAAGTGTCTCTGATACTTCTTCAGAGAGATCTTACGAGATTTTCACCGAAAACTTGGAACACTTGAACCTGAACAACAGAGAAAATATGGCAGCAGGATCATCAAACCCTTTCGCCACCATGAAGCTATTGTTCATAAAATACCAGTAAGACAATGAGCAAGGTGCCAAGATCTACAAAGATGGAATGGACCGCTATTGTGTAAAGATAGAAGAGAGACCTAGTGAGTTCAAGGACTTAGTGCCTGTGAGCTATAGCGGAGATAGATATCTAGATGACGAGGGTACCATGTACTTGGTAGTCCTAAACCCTAACATTGTGGACAAGTGGGGATTGATGGGCACCAAAGCCAAAATAGATGAAGAACTCGAGGAGAAAGCACCAATAATGAACTTCCCTAATGCGAGGTTAAGAAGAGAGAATGAAACTACAAGGATCAACACTGATAACATCTATGTGGGGCTATACAAATATAATAATGGGGAGCAAGATCTCTATTATAGATGTGAAGAACCCTACACCGGAGAGTTGACAGACAAAAAAAGACTCTATGTTTTTACCTACACAGAGGGATCGGAAGTGAAAATTGCCGCTTATGATAAGTATGGCAGGCAATACTCAACAATGGGCAAGAAAGAATTAGAAGGATATACATACTTTGGGGGACCACTACATCAGTATTATGTTACTTCTAGCTCACATAGACCAGCACCAACAACTGGAGTGCAAAACTCAATGACAACAGGAGGACAAAGAACTCAGGTTGCTGACTCTTTTAGTCAACCTTGGGACTCGAAGCTCGGACCAATGGGATCATTACATTCCAGAGAGTCAATGGAGACGAATTGAGGTAGTGCAGTTCCAATCCCCACCTATACCACTCCAGGTCCAAGGTTTGAAGCGGAACCATCACATTTACCTCCCAGTAGTAGATTCAGGGCAAAGGAACCGACAAGGGTAACCCATGAAGTCCATGATGCTAGAGAAAGCTTTAGCCGAGACATAGGAGCAATGAGATTGGTAGCAGATCATAGACGTATGAGACCATCTCAAGTAGCCAAGTGTATGCCAAAGAAGTATGGTGGTTCAGAAGATCCGTATGCACATGTGTCACTCTTTAAGCAAGTCTTAAGAGCTGAGCAGATAACAGATTTCCATACACAATACGAGGGATTTGGTCTTACTCTAGAAGGTACTGCATTGACATGGTTTCAACCAATGAACATAGGGGGATTCCATGACATTAACCATTTGCTAAGAGAGTTTGCTGAGGAATTCTCAAAACGAGGGATTAAGCACAATACGGTCTCACAAATATATGCTTTTAAACAGAGAGAACACGAAAAAGTGAAGGAAGCTTCACTTTGCTTCAAACAATACATTGAGAGATGTCCAGTACGTGAACGACCACAAGATGACAGACTATCTGTTCTCTTTATTGAGGGACTGAGGAACGACACTCTCAAGAAGGACTTGCACTTGAAAGCTTGTACAAGTTTCGAGCAAGTAACGAGAGAGGCATTGTACTTAGTGGATAACTGTACGGTTTATGGAGAGGTGTCAGCGGATACAGATTTTGCATCCAGTAGCTCCTCCTCCGTAGCGAGTGAGACTACCACTAAAAAGAATGTTCAAACAACAACCATGCCAAATGTAGAGCAAATGATAGAAGATGCTCTAAAAAGGATGGCACCATACCAAAAACCATTGCCAAAAACACTGAAATGGTGTGCTATTGAACAAAAATGGACAAATCATCCAACAGAGGAGTGTTATTACAACAAAGGGTATGTAAGGAAGCGCCAGTACGCACCTCCTGCTCAATTAGCACCACCTCAGATACATCCAGTACCTCGATACCCAACGGGAAGTGTACCAGGACCTATGGGGATAGAAAGACCGCAACCGGTATTGGGACAACAACCACCTTTACCAGGAGCAAGACCAGTGGGCATTAGATATGCACCAACCTTAGAGAATCAGGAAGAACAAGCCTTAGTGCCTGTTCAAGCCTATTATGAAGAATCTCGTGCACACATGTCTCCAACTATGTATTACCCACCAGAAGAACCCAAACAACCAGAACCATGGGGCATGATTGGGAATGTTGGAATACCAACAATTACAAGTGCTTCTGATGAAGAGAGATACAATTTGGCCGCAAGAACATTGATGTTCATAGCTCATGGAGGGTTAACAGGACAAAGACCATCCTATCCACAAAGGACGAATCAAATGGGATCAAGACCAGTACTAGGACCCTGTTAGAAGTGTGGAGGTGACCATCTGATGAATGTTTGCCCACATACGGAAATCATTAGAATTAACGCTTATTGCACTGAGTGTGGGGTTACTCACTTCATTGAGGATTGTTCAAAGAATCCAAACAAAGTGCAAAAGACGACATTGAATATGCTAGAAACTATTCCTACCAGCAGTGGGTCTGAAAATGAAATACCAACGCAAGTTGTTACTAGAGCTCAAGCTAAGAAAACCACTAGAGAACCTGAGAATGGAAAGTTAGCGACTGAAGTGGTTAGTCAAGGACCGCGGAGTCAGAAAAACACATGGAAAGCTAGAAAAGCACGCATGAAGTTGAGAAAAGAACGTGAAGAAGCTATTCTAGCTAAGGAACTAAAGCAAACTAAAGCTAGATTAGAAAAACTTGAGAGTCAAAACGGAAAACGAGAGATGAGCCCGGAAAGAACGAAACAAAAGAGTATCAAAGAAACAACGAGCTTAAGCTCAGGGGGGCAGTGCTAGTCGACAAAGTACACGAACCATTGGACGCACTGATGAGAGCTTACGAAGCTAGGTTAAAGAACAACCAAACACAAGAACAGAGGTGGATGACATACCCAAACGCGGAATTGGAAAAGCAGAGACTTGAAATGTGCCAGAGAATGATCGAGACTGCACAAGCCTTATTAGAACCACCAAAAGAAACAATGAATTGTGGAAAGGAAAACCCAATTCAGCAAGAGACTATCGTTTCACGGGTAGCTGAAAAGACTCCCAGTGCACAAAAGCCTGAAAATACACAAAAGGATGACCGCATAGTATTGAACACAACCGATCAGGAGATAGAGAGTTTTCATCCAGTCATACAGAGGATTTACGGAAAAGATGAGGATTACAATGAATTTTGGAAACAAGTGAGAGAGGCAAACTTTGCAAACGAGCTAAGTTGCCAAGCTAATCAGACAAATTGGGAAAAGGACATCAGGAATCCTCCCATAGTGGAATTTGAGGCAGGATCTCAAGTGGACTTGGATCTGCAATCTTACTGGGGAGATGGGGGCTCTGTTAGAACAATGGAGAGCAAACCTCATTCACTGAAAACCTTACCTTCATACTTAGGCGAGTATGAAGCAAAATCCGAGATTAGAGCACTTCCCTCACGAAAAATCTCATCAGAAAAAGTCATGGACTTGCAAGGATTGATAGAGATTTTGTCAACAGCAGTGACATGCACTATCACTTTAGCTGAGCTTTTGAGGCTAAGACCACATATGTGGACCACTGTAGGAAAATGCTTGGAGAAATTCGGGATAAAAGATCCAACATCGAGATTGCAAGAGAGCATAGAGGAGCTGAGCAAGCCACAAAAGAACGCTAAGCCTGTACCCTTAAACAAGGTCGGAGAGTATTGCGAAGGTGAAGAGGGGAATACAACCTTACCAGTTGAATTCCAAGGAGTGAAGACGATGGCAATACTAGACAGCGGAGCAGGGGTAGCCATTGCTACAAAATAAATCTGGAAAAAATGGGGGAAACCAGCAATAAGGAAGACTAGGTTGAAACTCCAATTAGCAGATGGACACATGGAGAAACCTATGGGGTTATTAGAGAAAGTTGTAGTGACTTCTTGCGGCATTGAATACGAACATACTTTTGCTATTGTCGATTTTGCCAAGGAGAATAACTATGATATCATATTGGGAAGACCATTCATGAGACAGTTGAAAATGGTCCAAGATTGGGGCTACGATCACATATACTTGAGAAATATGGAAACCACTACACGTGTGAACCTGAAAGACCATAGCTACAAAGATGTGAACCGAACACCGGTAGAGGAGTTTGATTTAGCTACTTTGGCGGGATCCGAATTTCCAGCTTGGTTAGGAAAACCCAAGGAGTTATGGATGTGTGGAGCTTCGAAATGTGGAAGTCTGAAACGAGAAGAATGTGTTTTAGAAAGGGCTATCGAAGACAAAACTTATGTCGGAGAACCCTTTCCAGAGGACACGTTTGAACCATTAGAATGGACACACATTCTAGCAACCCTAGATGTTTGTGCAATTCCGGATGGTCCCACAACGAAATTTTGCGACAAGGACGGGTACGACCTGGTTCCGTATTTCATGTTGAGAACTGTACTCGAAAAAGAAACTGAAAAGAACGATACACTGGAAAAGGAAGATGAAGAAGAGGTGTTTCACGACATTCCCAATCATCCAGAGTGGGGAAATGAAGCAGACAACGAGTCAACGGACAATTCAAGCGGAAACGAAGAAACTATAACGGATGTCCGATTTTATGATTTTCCGAACCAAACTAAACAACGCCAGAAACACTATAGAGCAAAGAAAAAAACAAAAGGGGTTAGAACCAATCCGATGCCTAGAATAAGAGGAAAAAATCAATTCCTAATGCTAGTAAAGGCTGAAGATTGTGTTAAGGATAAGATTTCTGGAAGAATGAGAGGTAGTGATCAAAAGAGCTTACGAAAAGACAAAAGAGGCTCAAGAAATCAAGTTCAAAAGAATGGAACGAAAACTGAAACAGAAAAATCAAAAAAGAACAAGCGCAACAGAGAATACACGGAGTCCAAGTTAGAACGTAGAAACAAGTACAGAGAGCTCAAGAAAACTCTGAAGGAAGTTTGGACGACAGAAATTGAGAGTGGAGAGGACGAAAACATCAAAATCAAGGAAAACATGGATGTTCCCTCTCACTATAGGAAATTCACAATAGAGGATAGGAAGGTGATATTAACCCCACCTATTCGAGAGAGGAAGGAGAACGAATCTTATGACGGACCGGAGGATGCAAAAAAAGTTGATTTAGCAGCTCCAGGTGAGCCACCTAGATCGGTCTACATAGCCACAGATTTGTCTCCAGGCGAGGAATAGAGACTTTTGAGTCTTCTCAGAGAGTATAGGGATGTGTTTGCATGGTCTTATAAGGACCTCAAGGGAGTTGACCCATCGATATGCCAACACTCAATCCCACTGAAACAAAACGCAAAGCCTAGCAGACAGAGACCATACACATATAATGATACTTTTGCTAAGCGAATCAAGGAAGAGATAGATAAGCTAATGGAAGCTGAATTCATATACGAGATTGAACACACCGATTGGGTATCTCCGATTGTGGTAGTACCTAAGAAGAACGGAAAACTCCGAGTGTGTGTCAACTTAAAGAAAGTGAATGCTGCAACAATCAGGGACAATTATCCCCTGCCGATAACTGATCATGTTCTAGAGCGTGTATCAGGGAAAACAGCATACTCCTTTCTTGATGGTTTTTCAGGATATAACCAGCTAGCCATAGCACCAGAAGATCAACATAAAACAGCTTTTGCAACAGAGTGGGGAATTTATGCTTATCGAGTTATGCCTTTTGGTCTAACCAATGCTCCCGCAACTTCCAGAGGCTGATGACGCATGCTTTCAAAGCATACTTAAGGCTGTTTCTAGAAATCTACATGGATGACTTATGTGTACATTCTCTACTGAGAGATGAGCATCTAGAACACCTAAGAAAAGTATTTGAGAAATGTAGGACATATCGCATTTGTCTCAATCCTGAGAAATGTGTGTTTATGGTCCGACAGGGCAGAATTCTGGGACATATTGTCTCACAAAACGGAATATCCACGGATTGAGAAAGATAAAAGTTATAGTGGATATGCCTAGACCAACCAATGCGAAACAAGTACAGAGCTTTATGGGACATTGTGGATATTATAGACGATTCATTTACATGTACGCTATAATAGGCCAACCACTTTACAGGCTAATAGTGAACTTTGAATGGACAGAGGAGTGTGAGGAATCGTTCAAGAAATTGAAAGAGGCACTCATTACTGCTCCAGTCTTGAAATCACCAGATTGGGAGAAGATATTCCATGTGCACATAGATGCTTCGGCATATGCAATAGGATGCATTCTGGCTCAGCCAGAAGAAGGAAACATGGATTTTCCTATCTGTTACGCCAGTCGACAGCTCAACCATGCAGAGAAGAATTACACCACAACAGAGCGAGAAGGATTAGGAATGATCTATGCTGTGAAGAAATTTCGGCATTATCTTCTAGCCAACAAGTTTGTGTTTTTTACGGATCACCAAGCCTTGCTCTACCTAGTGAATAAACCATGCAATACCGGGAGAATAGTGAGATGGTTCATTATCTTACTGGAATTCGACTTCACGGTAGTAGTAAAGAAAGGAAAAACACATCTTAGAGCTGATCATCTTTCGCGATTGACGAATGGAGAAGACCCTATAGGAGTAGATGACGACATGCCAGACGCGTACTTGTTCAACATAGAAATGATACCGAGGTGGTCTCAAAATGTCGTTAACCTATTAACCTATGGAGGAGAGTTCGATAGAAGAGAATACAACCTGAAACATATTGCTATTCAGCAATCCAAGAATCTTCAATTGGTTGCAGGAAGGTTGTATCAATTGGGAAATGATCATGTTTTACGACTATGCATCAATCCTGAGGAATATAATATATATCTGCGCGAAGCACATGTTCAGGAATGTGCATTTCATTGTTCAAGAAGGAACACATATAGGAATTTGTTACAATTGGGAGTCTATTGGCCAGGAATGAAAGAAAGCGTACATGAATATGTCACAGTATGTATTGTATGTTCATCAAAACCAACAGCCAAGTATTCGACATTATATCAGATAATGATCGCTCCAGAATGGAGTCAGTATATTGTTGAATATCTCACAAATAGAACTTTCCCAGAAGGAACGTCAAAAGCTCGTCAGAAATCTGTAGAGACAGAAGCTAGAGATTACGCTTTAATAGGAGATCAACTCTATAAGAGAGGTAAAGACAACCAGCTTAGGATTTGCGCATCAGAGTCTGAGTATGTGATAATCCTGGAGCAAGCTCATGGAGGAGTAGGTGGAGGCCATTTCTCAGGTGATAAGACAACAAAACTTGTCTTAGCCGCAGGAATATGGTGGCCAACATTACATATGGATGCTGAGGAATACGTTAAACGGTGTGATGACTGTCAGCGGACCAAAGTACCACTTAAAAGAGATGATATGCCGCTTAGACCAATGATGGGGGCAAGAGCTTTTGCAAAATGGGGGATTGATTATGTCGGACCCATTTCACCTCCTGCATATAAGACTCATGCACAATACATCATTGTGGCTACAGACTATCTAACAAAGTGGGTCGAAGCAAAGGCAACTCAAAAAGCAGATGCCAGGACCACGGCACAATTTCTATATGAATACGTCTTTGTACGATATGGATTGCCAATAGAAATTGTGAGTGATCGAGGCACACATTTCATAAATGAAGTGATAGAGATCCTTCTAGATGAATTCATGGTAATCCATAGGAAATCAGCCCCGTATCATCCACAAGAAAACGGACAAGCTGAAGCAACAAACAAAACCATATGCACGGTCCTTACGAAGATTGTATCTGAGTCGAGAACTGACTGGGACCAGAAGTTGCATTCAACATTATGGGCATATAGGGTAGCATATAAAACATCAATAGGAACGACCCCATATAACATGGTTTTTGGGCTAAATGCTATCTTGCCAATAGAATTCTTGATTTCAACCTTAAGGGTGGCTAAGGATCTAGAGTGGACAGGGCACGAGCTCTCTGATAGAATAGATGACCTGAAAAATCTAGATGAGCTTCGCCTAAAAGTAGTAGCTTCCATCTACGCTCAAAAAAGGCGACAAAAGGAATTTTTTGATAAGCATGTGCGGACTAAAGAGTTTAAAGTTGGGGACTATGTCCTAGCTTACACTCTGAAACAGCATGCTAAGAAGCTTAAAAAGCGAGGGATGGGACCTCTAGTGATTAAAGATCTATCACCAAGTGGATCCGTCAAGCTTGCTACATTAGACGGAGAAGAAATGCCCAATTGGATTAGTGGATGCAGAGTGAAAAAGTATCTGTTGCCGCTAACACAAGACATGCTTCTCAAAATACATCAAGAAAAGCTGCGTGTCCAGAAAAAGAAAAAGATTGAGGAGGAAGCGCAAGCCGAGGCGAAGGAAAGAATGGAGAAAAGAAGACTACTGCGTCAGAAACAGCGCAATGAAGGAGCAATACGAATAAACGCAGTCAGTATAACAGAAATGGATAATGACAAAGAAGAACCCATCATTGAATGCAAAGTAGGAACCAACCAAATCAAAGCCAGAGCACTATTGGATTCAGGAGCTCAAGCTAACCTACTTTCACTCAGTTTGTATAGACAATTGACAAATGACACTAAACTACAAACTGCCAAGCAAGAGTTAAAGAGTTACTCTGAGAATTCAATCAAAACTGTCGGATGCACAGTTTTACATATACAGATTAACCAATATGTGTATCCTCATATGTTTCACGTGGTTGAAGACCAAGCTACACAACATCCATTATTGCTAGGACAACCATGGCAGAAGCAATATAATGCAATGATTGACTGGAGTTCTAATTCAGTGCTTATCAAATACGAAGGTGAAAGTCAATCAGTTAAGTTCACCAAAGGAGAAGAGCCAACTCCAAAGGACGAATCCAAAGACAAAGATAAACAACAACCAGAGAAAAATAAGAAGCAATGGCAACCAAAAGTTTCTATACAACCGGATTACTCTTCGACGAGGAATTCTCAACAGTGGATAAGGAAGACAAGCAATAATATAACAGCTCAACCTTGGAAAAAAACGGAGTCAAAGTTGGTACGGAGACCAAAAAAGGCTGTGCCAGAGAACACAAAGGTGGAAAACAGAGTCTTCAATACCAGACAACAGAGTGATTCCAGACAATCAAGGACAGTGAAACAGATCTGGATTCCAAAGAAGTTCATGACGGCACAAAGCTATAGCAAGCAAATTTGGATCCCAAAGATTTGTAAACAGGAACTCCCTTCAATACAATCAACGGAAACTCCTAGGTATTTCAAGGCGAGGAAATCAACACACAGAACAAAGCAGGTTTGGGTCGCAAAGAGTTTGTGGCAAGCACAAGCAAAGCGAAAGCAGAGTTGGATTGTGAAAAAAGATAACAAGGTAACGAAGAATCCATCTACTGATTCTACTACCGAAGTGCCAAAACCAACCCAAAACCCGACCACCAATCCTTCAATCAAACAAAGAGCAGCTTTATTGGAAAGACTGTTGTATCATCGCTCTACAATTGCATTGGGAACTTATGACCAAAACAACACCAATGCTTCACCCACAGACACTTCATAGTCGTCCGGGAGGACTCAGACTAGGAGGGGGGGAGGTATACGGGAGCTACAAAGCAGCTACAAGCGGAAAAAACAAAGAAAAACAAAAATTATATTACAAGGGCAGTGTCTTACATGATTTTGCATTTTTTTATGTTTGATTGCGGATATTGATAATATTTATGCCCTTATATACCTTGTTTTGCAACAAGAAGAGATCAAATGATGAATTTGGGTCTCTAGATGTGTAAATATCACTAAATAAGAGTGTTTTTGGAGCTAAAAAGTGGAAAAAAGTGGTAATCCAAGTCCAGAAATCACAAAGAAGTGTATTTTCATATACACAGGGTTACCAGCTATTTATCGTGTATGTTTGGAATTTTTTGGCTTCAATTTGCTATTTTCCTTTATTTTTTATGATTTTCTTAATAAAAATAAAAGAAAAATAAAAAAACAGGTGAAATGAGATCGGAAAAAAGAAAAGAATAGACGGTGATGATCCTAATGACAAGGGCAACCCATGGTAAAAATGGGGTACAATTCTGAAAAAGTTGCGGAAAGCCCGAAATGACAGAATTTTGGCAAAGTGGACAGATTTCTCAGAAACAGGTCAAACGGAGTCCAAATTGAGAAATTTCAAATCCTAAAGTGCATTTCACGACGAGATAGGAACACATGTCAAATTTGGTAACAAGTGATCCGGGAAGCCCGAAGTTAAGTATTTTTCACTTCACTATCAAGCTCATTTTCACTATTACCTTCTTGGAGAGAGCAAAGAGCACACAGGAGCATCCGACCTTCTACCGCCTTCTACGACTGCTACGAGAGCTCAGAGGACACCAGACATGAGAGATAGACTCGTTGCCATAAGCTTTTGATGCTTATCGTTAACTTTTGTCGCGAAAACTCACAAAAACCAAGAAACAAGAGCAGACGGGGAATGGGGAGGAACGCTAGGTAGGGGCACAACCGCCTAACCAAACCTTGCAAGAACTTAGAGGTGGGTTACCCTAGTATAGGAGATGAGTTTCTAGCACTCAAAGCTCGAGAAAGAACGACTGGAAAAACCCTAGGTCAACAGAGCCTGCAAGAGGCAAACAGAAAAAAGTTGTCGGAACGACACAAAACTTCTCAGGAAGCTTAACAAATGTATACACTATCAGCTACAAGCACAACCAATATGAAGTCATTCTGACACAAAAAACATCATACGCGTATAATGTCTCAAGCATGTTTTTGAGCCCAGTTTGCATATTTTTTCACCTACATTGCATCCTTAGGCCCTGAATAGCTCATGTTTCAATTTTCAAGTCATTTGAATAGTTAAAAGCTTCATTTCGGCTTTCAGTACTAAAAAGATGCTAACTTCTGAAATTGGAGTTACAGGATCCATGGATTCCGCTAAGTCATCGGCAACTAAGAGAAAAAGACCAACCATCAAGGATGCTCTTGCAGAAGCAGAACCTTTTGATATTCCAACAGAAACCCTCAAGCCAACCAAGACTTGGGTGGAGGAAGCAGTACTAGAAAAAGAGGGAATAAAGATCTACCAGGGGACTTTCAGAGATCCTCAAGGGCAATCGGTCGATGTACCTATGATCCCATGAGAATTAGTGGATTATAGCAGATCAGAGAACATCAGCAGATACCTGGTAAGGGCTGACTTACACAGGTTCTTCACCTCGAGACCATCAGGTGTGGATACAAGAAGAGTGTACGAGTTGGCAACATCCATTTAGAAGGATGGGAAAGCCACATTGACAGCCATGGATGGAGAGAAAGTAGAAGTACATATCACTCCACAGCTCATTGCAGATGCATTGAAGCTGAACAACAAAGGGAGCTCTGTCAGGGAAAGAAGGGAGGCTATAAAGGTTTATGGGTCCAAGAAACAGAATGCAACTTATGGAGATATGGAAGACCAAAGAGCGGCAACCCTTTGCCGACTGTACAACCAATTTCTCCATTTTTGCAGTAAAAGACCGCAAAAGTATACGACACCACCCCATGCCATTGCAACTACCATCACATGGGCACTGAAGAGCAACATGCCAAAAGAGGTGAATTATGCTCAATACATCCACGAGCAAGTAATTGCCATGCACAACGAGAAGCCAAAGTATATAGGAGGAGCTGAAGTTCTGACAAGAATAGCTTATGAAGCTATTGGAGCCAGAGATCAATGGCCAAAGGTTCCCTCCCAGAATGAGTGGCTTAGAGAAGCCGATGAAGAGGAAGAACAGCCTGAAGTATCCAAGAGGGCGTCCACAAGAGCACGCAGGAAACTAGAAATAGTTTCAGAACCTGAAGAGAATGTGGATGAGCCGCTCAAGAAGAAAGCGAGGAAGAAGGCTGATCCCAAGCAAACCAAAAGTCAAAAAGCCGCAAGAATGGAAAGGCTGGTGGAGCAGTTCAGAGCGGAAAGAGCTCTAAAGGGGGACTTTGAAGAAATGTGGGTGCCAGACCCCACTAAAGTAGGAACCAGCTCAGCCAGGCCACATGTTGATCAATATGATCAATATATTAGAGCTTATGAGGAGTCGGAGGCCATACTGGAGCAGCAACCTGTCGAGCCTTATACTGAAGAGGAAGTACAACTTTTAAAAGCTGAGCTGAAAAAGGACGACAAGGAGAAGAAGGAAGTAGATGAGTCTACTGAACTTCGAGAGAAAGACGGGCAAGCAAACAAAGGGAAAGCCAAGATGACTGAGGACAATCAGCCCTCCTTTACTGATGTACCAAGCCCGAAGAAGACGGAAATTATTGTGGAGGAGACCACAATAGAAATAGAAACAGAAGTTATGGAAAAGCCGGAGGTCGGGACCAAGGAAAAGGAGATAGATCCAGTTCAGCAAAAGAAAGATGATTATGAGGATCTGGTAGCAATCGGATACAGTGAAGAAGAGGCCCTGGAGGCAGTTTATGGGATATCCCTACGAAAACAGGATGATCGGAAAGGGACGAAGGAAAAGACAAAGGGTACAATGGAGAGTGAAGAGAAAATGGACGAACAGAACATACTAGAAGAGCCGAAGCCATTGGAGGTGGTGGCAGAAAGAGCTGTCAAGTTGACAGATGAAGATGAAAAAGACATGCTCATGGTGCATGAACTGCTCAGCAAGATTAAAGAAAGATCCAAAGCAAAGGAAGTAGCAATTGAGACAGCAAAACAAAAGGAAGCAGAGTTGCAGAAGAAGTTAGAGAATGCTATGACTGAATCTGAAAGTCATAAAGCATCACTCTACGACGCAGAAAACGAGAGAGACGGCTTGATACTCCAACTAGCCGAAGCATCAAGAGAGGTAACAAGTTCACAGGAAGCAAAGGAGCGAATAGAAGATGAGCTGGAGGCATAAAGCATCACTCTACGACGCAGAAAACGAGAGAGACGGCTTGATACTCCAACTAGCCGAAGCATCAAGAGAGGTAACAAGTTCACAGGAAGCAAAGGAGCGAATAGAAGATGAGCTGGAGGCAGCCAAGGATGAGCTCATTGAGCTAAGGGAAAGAGTCGAACTTCAAGAAAGGACAATCACGAGACTCAGGACCACCCCTAGAGCTAGTAGAGCAGGAACAGAACAAGAGGGAGCCCTCGTACCAGCTCTGGAAGATCAGGTCAGAAGTTTGCAAAGAGAGCTAAGGTTAGAGCAAGTGCAAAGATTGCACATGGCGGAGGGATCATTGGCTGCAGAGGAGAGGCTCACATCAGAAAACCAAACACTAAGGAAAGAAAATGAGGCCCTCCGCAAACAGCTCCAAGACCTCCAAGAGCAACCAAGAAGAGAAACAGAGACACCACAAGAAGAAGCAGGGGGAGCAGCCATAGAGCTACCAGAAACTGGAGAGGCAACCACAATTGAAGATCCAGCCCCAGTTCAAGAAGTGGCCTCAACTTCAGGAATCTCTGAAGAAGAAGAACAAAGGCTCCAGGACCAAATAGAAAAGTCAACAGAGGAAAGTGCCAAGGCGGAAATGGAATGGGAAAGGAGACTCCTCATCTCCATTAGACTTCAAGGTTTAGACACAAAAGTGCTCCATGAAGAGTGGATGCAACCCAGCCTGCCTTTCCCTCTGATGAAATTTGAAGTGATAAAGATGAAAAAGAGAATAGAGGAGGAGCAGTATGTCGCTCTTTACGAAGGCGACATCACAAAGGATGAACAATCAAAGAAGATTGTAGATTCTCAACCTAGATGGAGGAAAGGTTGGCTGAACAAATACCCAGCCTACCTCATCTACTTGGTAGAGGCTCCAAAGGAGATTCGGGAGGATGCAACCTTCTGCTCGGTGCCAAGAGTCAGAAACTGGAAAGAGCATGGCAGGATTGCAGAAAAGAAGCCAAATTGGCTTAATTATCCCAGGATGCCAGGACCAAAGGAAGGAGAGAGAATAGGTAAAGCCTACATGGTGAAAACCCTAACGGGCACCATCAAACTCTTTACTGGCTCTCTTGACCTTTCGTGTCAGATGCTAAAGAAAATCTGCAGGACTCTCTTAGCATGCATTGAAGTGTTCGCGCCAGATAAAGCCACGACCTCGAGTCTACTATCGACGGCCGACACAGTGACGGATATGATGTATGATCTTTCATTGCAGCCATCACCAAAGGTGTTACATCTCTTATACCAAAGAATTATGTTTTTGCCTAGCTTCCACATGCAAACATTCGAAGAAGCTTTCTACACCGGCTTTTTCACTCACGAAAGCAAAATATTCGGCCCAACCTTGACCATCGGCAACCTACGCTACGAATCACATTTGCAGATGCTCAAGACGACAAGACTCTATTGACCAAGCCTAAAAGTCATGTCAGGGACGACATGAACGCGGAGGGGGGGAGTGTTGAGCCAGCAGAGGATCACACCCACATTTTTGCTCACACCCATCATTTTGTAACCATTGATTGTAATAAATGTCTTTCCGACATTAATTTTGATTTGAGCCATTCATTAAGTAACGGGACTCAATTGAGTTTCCAGCTTGTAATCCCGAAGTAATTTCACCTGTTGATGTAAATAATTAGAGATGTTCTCACCTCCAAGGCTGAGGTATATAAGCCAAAGTTTTGTAACCTAAAGGAGATTCAATTATTAATCAAAGTGAGTTTTTTGAGCGCCGTGACTGTGTCTGAGAGAGAGAGAGAGAGAGAGTCTTATCTTATTGCTACGCGAGCTACGGGGCCGCCATTGGAGAAGCGACACCGCCATTGTGTTAGCAACGGTGAGAGCTACGCACAGATACCAAGAGTGCGCGCTATCGACTTCTACGTGTGGTAAGTTCCTACAAGCTTTGGTGTGAGTTTTCTTCCAACTCGTGTGTCGGAATAGAGCGTGCAGCATATCTATAGAACCACAACGAGTAGAGCTACACATTAGTACCATCGGGGTCAAGTTTCGGTCACCTGTATTTTTCGGCCTGTCTTCATACGCGTTTGCCGCACGGAGTGGTTATAGGTTGATTTTGCAGTTCAAGTCTTTAGGGTGTTGTTCTTACCTAGTGTATAGACTTCCCCTTGAGTTTGAGATCGATTCAATGATTATAGATCCTGTTTTGTATAGCATTCGTTCGTAGTACGGATTTCAGTCACTTGCGTATTTTAGAACTTAGATTTGATTTCCTTAGTAGTGATTGTCATTAGAAGGTCGAGTAGGTGATTTGACACCCACCTAGTTGTTTCCATGCGCCTGCGGGTCAAGCTCCGTCCTCATCTGACAAATTCTGTTGTTGGTTGAGTTCTCGCTATTTAGCTTCCGCTAGCGGCGTAACCGCCCTAACACCATGTGTTTTAAGTTAAGTGGTTTTGGCCATGAAGAGTTAAATTTAAATCAAATATTAACATTTTTGTCATCCTAAGGGGCAAACAAAGCTAGAAAATGCAATAAAAAGGGTGGCCACAAGGGCGCGCAGATGGCCCATCTAGTAGTTTTGGATGGCTCATTTGCGCGCCCTTGTGGCCACCCTTTTTTTTTGTGCATTTTCTAGCTTTGTTTGCCTCTTAGGATAGCAAAAATGTTAATAGCTGATGAAACCAAATGTTTATGTAGCATGAGACTAGATTTTTATATTGTCCAATGTGATTTGGCCTTTTGGTGCAGGGAACTAGTAAGTTGAGTTGAAGGAAGGCATAATCTGCTTGAAAAGTTAAATTTTACATTCATCTCACCTTTTCCAAGGTCCTGGAGTGCAACAATAGACTAATTATGCAAAAAAAAGGGTGGCCACAAGGGCGCGCAAATGGCCCATCCAACAGTTTTGGATGGCTCATCTGCGCGCCCTTGTGGCCACCCTTTTTTTTACATTATATGGCCTTGTCTACCCCTTATAATAGCAAGAATGTTAATATTTGATGAAACCAGATGTTTATGCAGCATGAGACTAGATTTTTATACTGTCCAATGTGATTTTCCCTTTTGGTGCAGGGAACTAGTAAGTTGAGTTGAAGGAAGGCATAATGTGCTTGAAAAGTTCAATTTTAGGTTCATCTCATCTTTTCCAGGGTTCTGGAGTGCAGCAATAGCCTAATCATGCAAAAAAAGGGTGGCCACAAGGGCCCACATATGGCCCATCCAGCAGTTTTGGATGGCTCACTACGCGTGCTTGTGGCCACCCCTTTTTTTGCATTATATGGCCTTGTCTGCACCCCAGGATACCAATTTTTTTAAAGATTAAGTGAAAGCAAATCTTTATGCAACATGACCGTACAAATTCCACTTCTTTTCACTCAGATGTAATTAGAGCTCCCCCCCCCTCCCCCCCCCTTTCTTTGTGTTCAAAGGTCCGGAGCATTCACTATGTAAAATTTTTCTATATCACGTGTGTTCACTAGAATGGATTAAAAGTACCCCTTATAGGCCTTATCTACACATGTTTCTGCAACTTTACAAGAATATAAAATCCCTTCTGTTGAACACATGTGCTATGTTACATATACTTTAGTGAACTCCCCATGTCAACGGCCTCACAAATCATGTGCACTAAACATTAAACACTAGAAATCGACCAAACAAGGAGCCAATTTTTACTTCCTTGTGTCCACCTAGTGTTCTTGTGAAACATTGCTAATGATATATATTCAACATCCCCAAATGAGGACATCTTGACAAAGTTTATGATCCACTTTAATAAGAATAACCATTAATGATTAAACTGAAATCAAAATATTGCTTGAATTTCTTCAAGGTGGAGTGATTAAGACTTGCGACTTGAATCATCGTACAGGCAAATCAAAATATCCATAAAAGTAAACAATATTTCTCAGATCTGTATGAAACTTCAGTAATCTAAATTAAATACTCTCACTCAATGCGACACCATTTAACAAAAAAACATATTTATATTGCATTTATAGAGGAATCCAGCCTCATGAAAAATAATTACAAATGGAGACAATGTTGTTTCTCTTAGGCTTATCTTACAAGTATTTGTCTTCCTCATCTAGAGATTCATATACACTTGAGTATTTGTGTGTCTATGACACTAGGGAAGATAGTAGTACTATATGGATGGCTTCTATGAGAGCTCCTAGAGAGTCCCTATTGGTTCAAGATTCTAAAAAACACCTACTATTCTTATCAAAATCTTTTAACATGGTAGTGAAAGGTTCCTCAAGGAACAAAAATAGAGTGATTTCCATCTCTGCACATGGTTGCTTGCTCATGTCCTCTTAAAACAAGTTGAATCTGTAAGTAAACAAAAGATTATGTGAGCACAAAGTTATAAAGTACAAAATGATATCATTCCAATTATCTAATGACAATTATACGAAGAATAAATTACAAGAAAAATCTTTGACGACTCTCCATAGATAACACAACTTACTTACATTGTGAGACTCAAATCACATGCTACACAACTATAGATGGCGCACCAAAGTCATCAACAAAATAGCACCACCCAGTGTTATGAGGTGTGAAGCCTAAACACTGAAATCCATAAAGAGGTTAATTCTCTCCAGCATGATAAGCTTAAAGATGGAGATGATGTTAAGCTCTGAATGTAAGCTACAAGGGTAGTTTTCTTACCATTCTATCTTTATGTTGGAGATGAACCCTTGCAATGCCCACGCGATATTCACACCTCCTATTGTTGTGGTATGAAACTCATGTGAGCTCATACTTTTGCCACCTTCGGGAGTAGAGGTTTCCATGTAGTGTGAGTGAATGAAAGTAGAAGGAGTAGAGTCTTGTTTCATGTTGTAATGGAGATAAGAGAAGGGAGAGGAGCTAGCTTGGTGTGAAACTATGTGGTAGGTAAGGGGAAGAGATGGAGGAGGAGCTTGCTTGGTGCTACAATGGAGGTGGGAGAAAGCTAGCAGAGAGATAATGATGGACTATAGGGGGTGCATGTGGTTGTTGCAGCAATGGAGAGCTTGGAAAAGATTTGTAGAGAGAGAAAAACACTTTTTAGCTATAGAATAGGTTTGGAAAGACTTTGGAGGGTGAAAATGATGTTTTGATTTTTTTAAAAAGAAAATCAATTTTTTGGATTTTTTAGTGCACTTTTTTAACTTTTGAAGGTCAAAAATACTTTTTTGACCATGAAATAGGTTTGGGAACATTTTAAGGAGGGAAAACTTGAAATTTGAAATTTTTTGAAAATTTGAAATTTTTAGTGTATTTTTGAATCCGGGCCAAAAAGTGGGGGAAAAGAGGTCAAAGTGGTCCCCGCCCCCCCCTCTTTCCCCTAGCCACCTCCCTTACCTTCTCACTAGGTAAGAGACAATTAAGAGGTGTAAGGCTACCTTGTCCCCCTACTTTTTTGAGGGTATAGAGTGTGTCCACCACCCTCTTCCTATTGGCTGACCTCTAATTAATCTTAATCCCAAAGGGCCCCTAGAGGGTTCATATTTTTCCTAATGTTGTCATGCAGTCCCTTGTCCATCTTTCTGTCAATCTCTTGTCCTTGGGGCTTCTCCCCAATGTCTCGATTGTCCTGCTGATCTTGCCATAAGCGAGGCATGTCTGGATCAGACATACCTAAGAAGTCAGTGATGTACACCATTGACTCTTGTACAAGCCACCCCTTTGCCATACTCCCTTCCGAACGAGCTCGTTGTCGCATAAATCCCTTGAGTGTTTTGATAAAACACTCAAGGAAAAACATCAATCTGCTATGCACGGTTCCTGCAATTGCCACTTCGTCTATGACGTGTACTAAGAGATGCATCTGAATAGTGAGGACATTGGTGGGAAAGTTTTTCTCTACCATGCATACCGCTTTTATAGAATTCTTGCGAGCTGCCTCGATAGAATCCTTACGTATCTCTTTGGCCTCAATCCACCTAACCAAGCTTCTGATCCTGTAGATAGTTGCCCTTATGTCCTCGGTAAGACAGCCTTTCATTGCGATTGGAAAAATGAATTGCTAGATTTATGCTAGTCGTGAGACTTAAGACCACCAAGATCATCGTTCCGGGTAAATGCAGTCTTCAGAGATCGCATGCATCCGGTTGGCGTCCTAAACTCGGATATTTTTTTCTTTACCTGAAGCTACTCTTCCTTTAGATATCACTCCATTGGACTTCTAGTGGCCCACAACTCCTCCATACGCTCCTCTAATTGGAGGTCGTCTCTTTGTCCCTTGCTTTCGTGCTTTCCGATCATAGTCTTCCACAAGAGTCCGGCCACATTTTTTAAAATGTGCATTGGTTCCAATAAATGATTAATGAGTAGATCGTTCCAATACGGTAACTCATGAAAGATGGACAACCTCTTCATGCCGTCCACTTTAACTCCTCCATTTTGTAACCAAATATTTTCCAATCGCTAACATGCATCGTACGGGCGGACATTTGTCCAAGCCTTCCATCACGTATCGCATGTTCATCGGGAAGGTATCTATGGTGTCCCTGGTAGACATTCTTGTGAAGAGTCCTCGAATACCGTGAGTCTAAGTCCTCTCTGCACAACATGCATGCATGGTAGCCGGATATCGTCATTTTCCAAGCATTCTCCATAGCCGGGCCAATCACGCATAGTCCACATAAGAATTCCATGAAGTTTTAAACTCCTCGCAATTCGTCTTGTGGACAGGTCCCTCACGTCAATGCCAGTCCAAAGGCTAGGCAGCTCCTCAATCAATGGAGCCAAGTACACATCCATGTTCTTTACCTTGTACTTTCCAAGCACGATCAAATATAGAAGAAGGTGGCTAGCCAAGGAGGGATGTTGTAGTTCACTAGACACACGTGGGCCAAGTGCTCCAAGAAGAGCCTCGAAATCCAAATGGATTTACACCGTCCATTGCAAGTCCCAAATGTATACTACGAGGCTCTTCTTTAAAAATCGGCCATTTTTCTTCGACGTGGTTCCAAGCAGCGGAGTCTGCGGGCACACGCAAAACATCATCAATGGATCTATTCGTTGAGTGCCATGTCATCAGTTTCGCTAACATATTCTTTTATCCTCGGGATAATGGGAAAGTGCCGCAAAACCTTGATTGGAACACAGGCTCCAATAACGTCTTCTCTATATCATTTTGCATCACATTTTGAGCAGTTGTCCAAGCCTTGATACTCATTTCGGAAAAGAATACAATAATTTCGACACGCATGTATTCTATTGTAGTCCATGTCCATATCGGTGATGAGATTTTTGGCATCCGCGCATGTTGGAGGCATTTCATTGTCACTCAAAAGTACCTGATCGCGTAGCAATCTGCCAAATGGAAAAAGAAACATTCAGTAAAATACCTGAATTGTGGACTATAACGCAAATAATTCTAAACGGAAGTTTCATACACTCACCTAAACAGCTGGTGACACTTGCATCGGACCAACCATACACCGCTTACAAATGAAGCATCGCAAGCGATGCTCGCAAGACTGATATTCGAGCTCTGTTGTATAGGAGAAAACGCGCAAGCTTGCGCAAGGTAGCAATGTCATCATCTTCTGTTGTGCCTTGCGGATGAGAAGATGCTGTCGAGCCCTCAGAGACATTTTGTGGTGATGGGTCAGTGTCAAAAAAGGCATCAAGCATTTTGTCCATATGGTCCTCTTCCATTGCATCACCCGCCAGTCCACTGTTAGATCCAACGCTTTGTTGTTCGTTCAATGGAGGCATAAATTTAGCATGGCAATTGTGCATTAGCCTAGCAATATCCTCTAAAATACAAAGCATTTTATGTTGGTTTGAGTTCTCGCTTTTCTACATCATTCGATCCCTGACAACAGTGCCAGCGTGCAAATGAAGAACATACATTTTTGGCGCCATTTTCGCGGAGTTGCCCTACATCGTGTGCAAGCCACGAAGGCTGCAAGCACACAACTAGTAGGCCGAGCAAGCTCACAGAGAACAGGGGTGTGTCACTCACCTCTCTACGCTTGCCGTCGTGAAGGATTCCTCGCCGCGAAGAAGAGGGAGCCGTCGACGTACTACACTCAACCACCTCGCGGCCGCAAGTGCCACCGCAATGCTCGATCACCCACACACTCTCTCCCTCTCTCCCTCAAGCACGCGCGCGCGTGCACACACACACACACACACACACACCTATGAGCACACAATGGAGATGGAGATGGAGATAGAGCAAGAGCACTTCTTCTATACTGAGAGAATGAGAGGATTCTAGGTTTAGTTGACTTTTATATGGGCCGACTTGTTGACACTTGGGTGCCCATGCTTGGCCAAACCAACCCATAAACTTATCTGTTCCAGTTTAAGGTGCGCCTCTCATCGGTGATCACCCTTATCCTAGTCCTATAGGACTGACAAGCCCGGCCAATAACTTAACAACGTAAACTACGAGTGGGTTCGACAAGCCCGGCCCATGGCTACGTAGAAGTGGACATGTGGTGGTTAACAAGTATCAAATTTGGTGGTCTGCTATATGGCAGTGGTGGTATACAGTACCTTACAAAGGTTGTATACAGGACCAGTGCATTCGTGGGTGGTTCCACATCTATTATTTATAGAACCAAAGCCCTTGTGTAGTACCAAATTTGGTAGTTTGATATATCGTAGTGGTGGTATACAATACCCTACAAAGGTTATATACAATACCAATGCTCTCCTACGTAGTTCCAAAGCTATCTTGTAAAGAACTTCTAGAATCACATATGGGGGTCAACAATCCCCATTCTCACCTTTCCTGCCCCCATCCTGGCCCTATTTCCCATGTCGGACCCATCTGCAACCGTATTTTGACCATTCCGGGCACATTTGAACTCCGATTGAAGTTCTGTAAATTGCCCCTTAATCTTGGAATGATCCCCTAGGCTCTTGTAGACTCCTGGATTTCATCCTAGCTCAACAGCATTTTGAAACCGTGAATCAAGCCTCATTGAAGCTTTCGTCCTTTTTAGCTTTCTTGCGGACAAATATGACTGGAGTGATCAATTCCAAGAATATTGCCCCTGGTAAAGCTAAATATTTCATCAAAATACAATTTTGATGACACTTGTGCTCCCATATGGTAGTAACTATACATGAAGACTAAGAAGGATACAGAAAAAAAGAGGCCAAGAGGTGAGAAGGAAACCAGCAAAGAGAGTAGAGCAACTGAGAGAAAGAGTGCCAAAGCTGGGACATCAAAACAAGGGAAGGGCCATGAGGGTGCCAACTCTTCACACTCTAGTTCACAGAAGGCACCCCTAGCCCTTCTCTCTCTCAGGACCAATGAATCAAGCCAGCCACAAAAATCGGCACAAGCAAGTCTAAAGGATCTTCTGGGAACTATACTACCCAAGTATGCACCTTCTGTCCTTGGAAGTACTTCAAACATGCAAGTTGAAGCTTGGAGTGCTCTTAGAATTACGAAGCATGTCCAACAGGACAATCAAAACTAAAGCCTAGTATTTTCTCAGGTGCCCAGGAAAGTCAAGCTGAAAGACAGCTGCAAAGGGAACAAAGAGCTGAGTTGAAGCTGATGAGGATGTGGGAAGAATTCCAGAAATAAGAGGCCGGGCCATTAGCCAGGGTCACAATGAAGGTATTGCAGGACCGGCAAGTTTAGTGCCATTTGAAAGAATGCCGGTAATGAACCTCAAAGAAGAGTCTAGACTGAGAGAAAAATTGGAGGCACTCCTAAGGTACACGATGGTGGCTATAAACACCACCACCCTTTAGGCACAATAAATCTTTCAAGCTATTGAAGCTGGACTAGCCCAATCAGAGGCTAAGAAGGAGAAGGAAGGACTAGCATGGACTAACTAGTAGCTATCAGAGCTGGAAGAACATATCAGAGCCCCAGGGAAAATCCTAGGAAAAAAAAAAGCTGGTCTAAATAAAAAAGAAGTTGAAGAAACAAATAACCCAGGCACAACAACAGGCTGATCAACAAAAGGCCAAGGCGAGAGAATGCCAAGATTATTTCAATGCGATAGTGCTACTGAAAATACTGGACAACATGACAGTAGCACAAGGAGAAGGAGCCTAGTTGAGTGTGGAAAAATTGCATGAATTTTCTAATCATGCAATTGGAATTATTGATAAGTAAAGTGGAATTCTTTTGCAGCAAATCATTGAGGGACAAAGGCTAAGTGATGAGCCAATACCGAGCGACAAGGGGAGAAAAATAGGAGAGGATGAGGATGAGGATGAAAAGTAGGACTCGAAGCGAAGGGATGATGACGATGAGGATGACGAAGATAATGATAGAGGGGACCAAGGGGAAGGAAGCGCTCAGCAAAAGGAAACGGGCTTAGAGAGGGGGGAAACTCAGAACAGGAGCCAAAAACCCCGGGGGAAGAGAAAGGGGAGGAGTCAAACAAAGAGGAAAAGGGGGGAGGCGTCAGACAAGGGAGAGGAGAAACATGAAGGGGCAGAGGAGCAATCAGTACTAAATGAACAATAGGAGAAAAGGAAACAGGTGGATGCCTGGTTTGAAAAGAAACCCTTCATTATATATTTGATCAATAAGTTGACTGAGGAGCACCAAGAATTGAAAAATCTAAGAAGGAATTTGAGATTCAGCCAGTTTACCAGGGAAGGGCTAGAACATGAGGAGAAACTAAAAGCACTTAAGGAGCTGATTAGAAATTTCTTCAAAAAATGGCCGGGATGGTGTCCACACAACAACAAAAGCTGTCAACTACCACCCCACCCAGCATGTATATAGGTATTGGTAAGGCCACCAAGGGTATTACCAATAGCGGAGATGGGGACAGGTCCTAGATGGAGAGATACATTATAAAGCGAGTAGGTGATTCAATTGATTTAAAGGAAAGTAAGCTAAGAATCAAGGTCGATTTTGCTACAGCTTTTAGTTTGGTAGAATTTGAAACCTTAGGCCGCCCGTCGCCAGTTCAACTACCGCCGCATGCGGTGCTGGTTTTAATACAGCGCGTGGCAGTGAAGGACCAGTTCAACCTCAGTTCACTGCCGCCCGTCGCCAGATGAACCTGGGTAAGCTCGGCGTCCTGCATGCGGTGCTGGTTTTAATACAGCGCGTTGCAGTCGATAGCGTGAGGGGCTGGCAAAGTAATTTCGTCCCGCATGCAGTAGCGGCAGGGGTCGCGCACAAGAGATTGGCAGATAACCGTCGCGCATGCAGGAGGTAATGAAACACAATTTTATTTGCCTGCAGTCACACACAGTGTAGGTTATTTGATTTTCCTGTAGTCAAAGGCAATTGTATTCGCACACAGTGTAGGTGATTTGATTTGCAATAGGTGATTCAATTGATTTAGACGACGTCCAAGATCCTCTTGGGTTGTTATGTGTGTACTTCTGTTGTTGCTGCGATGGCACGTAAGAAAGGTTGGGGGCAGCAGGCAGGAAGAACATGCACAGAGAGAGAGAGAGAGAGAGAGAGAGAGAGAGAGAGAGAGAGAGAGAGATGAGTCAAGTTAAGCACAAAGAAAACAGAGGCAGCCGAGAAAACAACAGCGAATGAAAAATTGACTTCAATGTCCCATGTGGGCTCTTTATTTTAGGGGGTGGGAATCTGAAGAGAGAGGTAGAGGTCGTAGAGAGGCGCTGCCTGCCTGCCTATAAAGTTTGTGTGTTCACGTGTGTGTGTGTGTGTGTGTGTGTGTGTGTGTGTGTGTGTGAGAGAGAGAGAGAGAGAGAGAGAGAGAGAGAGACAGAGAGATCATAGAGACTCGTCACTCTCCCTACTTTTCCTACAGTAGGTGATTGAATTTATTTGAATGAAATTAAGAAGAGTACGTTGCGTAGGCAGGATTGTAGTCTTTGAGTAGAGTAGGTTTTTCAATTAAACTTTGCCTGTAGTCACAGCAAGGGCACTTGGAGTTGTTTCACGCAAAGTTCCATGCAAACAAAAGACGGCCGGTGATTCAAACAGCAGGCAGGAATTAGTTGCAACCGAGAAATTAGTTGCAGTAGCGAGAAATTGGTCTCGAAGGTATAATTTCATGAATTAGCTGCTTGAATTTCATGCTTGGTAAAATTTGTGAAGCGTGGTGTGGTTTGATTGGTTTGTGTTTATGAAGGTTCAATGGTGTAGGTTACCATGGTGAGGATGAAGAAAGCTGCACGTTTGGCTGGTAATAGCGGGGATGCATCTGCCTCTTTGGTCCATAGGGGTAGACCTAGGAAGACCGAGGAGGAGCTTCTGGCGGCTGAGAGTAGGCGTCCGAAGAGGCTTTTCGAGCTAAGTATCACAATCTCCGTGTGGGGGGGCGGACGTAGACAGTGGATTGCGTCCTGTGTTGAAAGAGTTCCTAGAGAAAGAGACTATTGCTGGAATGTGTTCCATCGAGCGTGGCGGAACGGTATTCCACTTGCACTTCCAAATGGTCGTGCGTATTATTTCCACATCTATTATAGCGGTCCACAAAAAGGTGAAAACATACTTGGGATGGGATAGAGAATCGCCTGTGGGTGCCACTGTTCTTTGCAGGGTACTAAAGCAAAAGAACATGCACACATTTTAGGGGATGATTGGTTACTGCTTAAAAGACATAGGTAAACATCATTTTGAGAATGTTGGCCACAACATATCTCCTGATGACATTAATAAAGGGATCGAGCTTTACACGCTTAATGGGACAGACAACCTGAACAATAAAGTCTGCTTGACAAACACCAATGTGTTTAATAGGGCTTTCATGTATAGGAAATATAGTTTGAATCACCCTTTTGGTCATGACTTTCTTGGTACTTTGCACCGTATGATTAAGAGCGGTAAGTACTATCCGTCGTCCACTTGGATTACACCTTACCAAGGGCGTGGAATGGAGCAATGGAAAATTGTTGATGTATGGAAGTGCATGGCATTTCCGAGCACAGTCACGTACAACGACATACTTGACTTTTTTGTGCTCCAAGGTGCCACTCACCCCCGTTTGGATTGGTTCCTGAACAGATGGCAAAACAATGAAAGGTATTTCATTAACTGCTCCTTTGTAATGTGACGGCCTAATTATTGGTGTTATTATTTGTCTTTATGAGCTACAGGGAGCAAGGTGAGAATATGGCAACGAAGGAAGTGGTGAATATATCTAACAGTGAAGACGACGATATTGACGTTGGCATTGGAAGTGACTTTATTCCCCTGCTGAAGAGAACTAAAACTGACGTAATTGCATGCTAGGTACGTTGGTACAATTTCCTATCACTGCATTTGCTTTCTTTGTCGATAACTTTTTTTTTGAACGATGGCTATCGTGGGTGCACGCGATGGACTCAACGGAGGCTACTGTGGAAGCTGAGGGGACGCAAATGGATCTCAGTCAAAATGATAACGTGGACGATGCAGTACTTCAAAGATTAGAGGATGTGCTGATGCAAATCTGGCGCCAACTACGTGGTTGCAATGCAAATGACAATGACACTCTCCGTGCTTGCATAGTCAATTCTACACAAAGTGTCAAAGACATGTTGCAGGATGTGCAACTAAACGCTGTTGATGTCCAGGTTGTAGAAATGCAACAACAAATAAACGCTTTGTCAAGGGAAATAGTTTCTTTCAAGTCACAATTGAATAGGTTGAATGCAATAGTTGTCACAGACTAGGAAACATAGCATCTAGAAATTTCCGCTTGTAGCATCTAGTAGTTTTTATAGCAATGGACATTTTTAATTACCTTTTTGGCCTATATTCTTACACTTATTGACAGAAGAAGTTATTGTACTTGTTGTGGTTATTAATTTTAAACCAAAATACAATCTTCATATCGTCTCCTTTTGTAAGAAATTTTCTGTGGTTTTGTCTCAAGAAGTGAAAATCGTCCCGCAAATCGTTCCCATGGGTTTTTTTGTGATTCTTAAAAATTAAAGCAATTGTCTATGGTCTACTGCGTGGATTTGGAGATGAGAATCTTGGAAGATATGAATTTCTTTTACGCGGAGCGAGTAAATGATATGAATTTGCTAAAGTGACTTAGTTGTAGAATTGGTGTCACAAGTGTACTAAGGCTTGAGAGGGTATTGTTCGGGGACCCTCAAGTTGTGGAGAGAGGTGGGGCTGGCATTATGTGGAAGAAGCGCCGAGAGGTTTTTCTACCCCCTAGTGACGGGAGGGAGGAGGAGTGGTGGGCGAGCTCCCCCACCCCCTCAACCCCCTCTCCCCACTCCTCAGTGCGGGCAACCAAGCTCCCCCACCCATATCGTTCTAGCATCTCCTGCTGAAAGTTATGTCATCCTCACCTAGTGCTTAGCAATGTGCAATTTATACAGTGCCGCTAGTGATCCACCGTCAACCCCCAAATTAGCCTCTAAAAACAGCCAACAAGGTAATAGTACTACACTCTCAACAGACGTTCCCATCACCATTAATGCAAGGGGTTGCTCCAATCACCAAGAGACAACAAACGTTAAAAGAATTTATATTCCCTTCTTCCTTCTCTCTCTCTCTCTCTCTCTCTCTCTCTCTCTCTCTCTCTCTCTCTTTTCTCTCTCTCTCTCTCTCTCTCTCTCTCTCTCTCTCTCTCTCTCTCTCTCTCTCTCTCTCTTTGTGTGCTGACGTGTTGCTACCTTGTGTAGAGATAGGAACTGCACTACCTTGATTCGTAGCCATTGACTCTCTGGAGTGTAACGTTCCCATGGGGCTTGGCATCGAATAATGAGGTCGACTAAAAGAATCAGCTACATGAGTCCTCCCTTCACCTGTGGTCACCGGTTCTGGCACGACAGTTGTAGGTGCTGGTCTTAGTGGTCTTGGAGTGACATAATACTGGTGAAGGGGTCCCCCAAAGTACGTATATCCTTCCAAGTCTTTTTTATCGATTGCTGCATATCTTCTTCCATACTTGTCGTATGCGGCAATTTTCGTTTCCACTCCCTCGGTGTAGGTGAAGACATAAAGTCTTTTCCACTCAGTCATCTCTCCGACCTAGGGTTCCTCACATCTATAATAGAGATCTTGCTCTCCATTATTATACTTGTATAGCCCCAAGTAGACGTTATCCGTGTTGACTCTCAACGTTTCGTTTTCTCGCCTTAATCTCGCATTAGGTAAGCTCAATGTTGGTGCCTTTTCCTCATGTTCCTCTTCTATTTTGGCTTTTGTGCCCATCAATCCCCACTTGTCTATAATGTTAGGATTCAGGACTACCAAGTACATGATACCCTCGTCATTTAGGTACCTATCTCCGCTATAGCTCACAGGCACTAAGTCCCTAAACTCACTTGGTCCATCTTCTATTTTCACACGGTAGCAGTCCATACCATCTTTGTATATCTTGGCACCTTGCTTGTTGTCATATCGATACTTGATGAACAATAGCTTTAATGTGGCCGAGGGGTCTGATGGTCCTACTGCCATGTTTTCTCTTCCGTTTAGTTTTAATTGTCCCAAGTGTTCTGTGAAATACTCGGAAGATCTCTCTAAAGAAGTATCGGAGATGCCTTCTTCAAGGATCGGCTCTAATAGTCGTACTATCCCTTGGTTTACACTCTTCTCCGTTGATGCAACACTTGTTTGATCCGCTAAATTTAGGTGTGTGGTGTTGATTTGTTTCCCGATCTCAAAAACATGAAGAAAGTGGGATTTACTGACTGAATCCAAACCTCTTACCTGGAGATGGAATGATCTTCCAATTCCTGCGACTGCATGGATTGTTACTTGATCGGTCTCTGCAAATGAATACATTGGATGGCTATGAGATCACTGTATCATTCCAACTGTCAGCAGATTCAACACTTTCACAATGATCTCAACACAATTTTGCTTGCAGATTATTGAGAGTATGTCCAATTTGAGTTTTGACAACTCTTGATATCTTAAATAGTCTAGGTCTATGAACAGGTCAAAAATGAGTTAGATCTAGGCCAAAGGTACACCGATCGCGATTGTAGTTCTGGGCCCAAATTAGATGAAACTTCACCAGTTCGTTCAGTAGGCTATTTTAAGACTACCTGCCAGACACTTTTGTATTTGGACTCAAAAAAGTCAAGTTTTTACCATTTCTTAGTTCGAAGTGCCTGTTTCCTAGAATCTGTCAATTTGATCTGATTTTGATGTTTAATTTGGGATTTGAGAGATACCTAATCTTGTTTCATGCATAGGCTATCCCTCTGCATGGTTTCTTCCCAGTTTTGATGTGTTTTGGTCTACTGAAAGTCAATTTCTAAGTCAGTTTAGCAATTTTTGACTTGGATCTGTATTTAGTGGTTTTGACAGGTATTTTGAGGTTTCCGGCTCTAGGTCCTTTAGACTTTTATGTTTGTATACACCTGGGGATCCCACATATGAAATCTGGTCAAAATCTGGCACTTAGGTACACCGATCGCGATCGTAGTTCTGAGCCCAAATTAGACCAAATTTGGCATGCTTGTAGACACTGATGTTTTAAGGCTATCCCCAAAGTCTTTTTGCATTTGGATCACCAAAAGCCAAGATTTTTTACTTTTTTGGTCTGTCAGGCTAGTTTTACCCAAGTGGCCTGATTTCCTTGATTTTTGATGTTTTTGGGTGTGGTTGCTTTAGACAAACTTGTTTAGAATCTTATCAGGAAGGCACATGTCAAATCTTGTACAAATCTGACACTGAGGTACACAGATCACGATCGTAGTACCTGGGCCAAATCTGATGAAATTTTGTCTGCTCCCTCTGACAAGTGTTTCCTAGTGTTTTGTGCTACCACTTTGTGATTTGAATCAATATCAACCCTGTTTGGTCAGATTTTCTGAATTTCAGAGTCTGGTGTCTTTTTTGGCCAAAGTTATGGTTTGCTGGTTTCTCGACTTTAACTTTTGCCCCAAATCTGATTGGAATGTGATTTGCTTATCCTACTCCTAAGTACAGAACTGAAAAAACATAAGAAAATAAATCAAACAAAACAAACACGACGGATTTCGGGTGAGATTTCAGTACTCAATCGAATTAGAGAAATTGAAGAGCAAAAATGCTTTACACTCTCACTCATAGCTCCCTAAATCTCGTAAGAGAGGATCTAGCCGGTCCACTAGCTCTAGACTCCACTAAGCTCTAAACCCTTGTCTAGCAACTTAACTGAAGTGTAAAATGGATTTGTGGATTGATCTTTTTTAAGGAATCTGACTGCGCACTCGATTACTCATCACCTAAGGTGCATTCCCCGGCAGCGGCGCCAATGTTTGCGGGTCGCCGCGACGGACGTCCATAGCATAGCTCTCAAGCATCAACATATTTATCAATACAGGGGAAGCGACTCGGATGACGCATGGAAACTCACTAGGGTGTCATTCCTAATGAAGTGAACTTGAAGAGATGCAACTACTAACTCTACAAGAAAATCAAACGCATTACCGCCAAGTAATCTGCCTATGTCATTCTACACAGCTCTACAGTCATCACGCCCGTTTACCATGCAAATCATATCGGAATCGCACGAAACTTGAACAGGGGATTATCAGGAATATATCCTATCACTGTCACAGCATTTTGCAGAGGTACAAAGATCGCGATCGTTCGTCCCAAGTTCAGCAAAAACAGTGAACATGTGATCCTAATGGGTCGTTTTAGGGTCCCTAAAGCCCCTCCTAGGGTCAAAACAACATAAAACACACATATAGACATTCAAAACAGCGATTTAAAGCCTCAAATTTGTAGTTAAAAACTTACACCGAATCTTGAATGATTACACTTGAAAGGAAGAGCAAGATAAGAGGAACACAATGCAATAAACAAATCTGAATTTGGATTACCATAGCCACAATGGCGAAGATTACAAGTTTGAACAAGAAGGAGCTCTCAAACGTATGCTGTCTTCTCCGTTTTCTATCCAAAAGATCATGTTCAAACTTACAAAAAATGACCTTTATAGATTAGGTCTTTACAAATGGCTTGTCCGGCCATAAGCTCCTAAACTTCTAACTGGCTCTCTAATATACAATTGCTCCCATAAGAATAATCATAAATCCTTTGACAAATTCTCGGCTTAGAGATGCTTCCTTACAAAAGAATTTTACAATGGTTTCTCAGAAAAATATGATCCTTCTCTGGAACGGCCGCTTGTTGCTTCGTCTGCCAAACACAAAAAAAGGCGGATGAGGCCTAGAAATGGATAGAAGTCGCTAAGGAAGGGAAAGCGAAAGGGAAAGAAACCACATCTATCCCCACTCCTATAATCATCAACATGACTCTAGAAGAAGAAAAACGAAGGAAAACTAGAGCTTTGCATATAAGAGTAACTGGTCGAAAAGACCGAGATGATGTGGAAGGGGAAGTTGAAGAACTTCTCCGCATGATGGGTAGTGAGACTACTCATACAAAGGCATGGAGGGTGGGGAAGAAGACACAAGGAAATGGGGAGACTTCAAAAGGGAAAGCTTTAATCATCCGTTTCCCATCCATGGAGGCAAAGAAGGCTTCTTGAAGAAGCGTTCTACACTAAAGAAAATGGGCATGTTCCTTGGAGATGACCTCACTCTCACACAACTTGCGCATATGAGAGAGGTGATGCCAGAGATTCAAGCGGCAAGGGAGAAGGGAAAGACGGCCTTCTATAGAGATGGTCGGGTGGTGATTTTAGAGCGGCGCTCCACATGACGGTGCGAGACCCACGGGACCACACTCAAAGTTGCCACTAGGAATTGTAATGGATCTATGCGACTTGATGTGGGTGCCTTTGAGGATAGTTTCACAGAAGAGACATCGTCTTCTACTCTAAGACACATCAGGCCCCTGAGCAGTCTATGCCTCACATTAGTGGATATAGATACGAGACTGCCTGTAGAGAGGAGACACAATCAGAGCACAGAGGACAGGGATCAGGAGGAGTAGCAATGTTATTCAAGGAGGAGTTGCAGCCATTGATATATATAGCCCGCAGAGATGAGCAAGCTAGGTACATGTGGGTGAGATTGAGAGCAGAGACAGACATATATCTTTACGTTGCTATTTGCTACTTTTCCCTGAGCACGTCAGTGTATGCACCACCCAGAGGATAGTCCCCCTTCTCTATTTTGGATGATGACATATGGGAGTTCTCTAGAGATGGTGACATCATCATTCTAGGGGATTTCAATGCTAGGACTGCCCATCATCAGATAGTATTTTATGATACTTCAGAGGAGATGCTGAGAAAGCTGGATGCTGCAGAGACAGGCCTATCCAGACTATCACAAGATGGAGAACACACTGAGTATGGACGACACTTGATAGACATGACTACACATGGATTGGCCATCTTGAATGGCCTATAGAGATTTCCCGGTTTGGGGGGTTTTACATGCTTTCCACATAGACATGGAGCCAGCACAATGGATTATTTCATGGCACAGCTGAGCCTCATCTCTAGTATCCAGGATCTCACGGTTGGACCCACAACTGTTGGTGTGGCATTGGATCATGCTCTTGTGTCGTTGACCATCTCTTTTCAGTTTAGTGTAGCACACAGGCTATGAAAAACAGCCCCTACTCGCTACACCTCACACCGGAGACGGACTCTGTATACATAGATGGGATCTATAGACGCCTATGCACAGAGGAGCCAGGGCGAGGAGCTTACTACTATATTGACACAAACACTACATGATGCAGCAGCAGAGGCATATCCACATACCCAGTCTGAGCAGAGACGTCGCTTGGGGAGCATGCCCCAGAACAGTTGGTATTATGAGGAATGCCGGACACTAGAGTTGGACTTCAGAGGGAGGTGCTTTTGGGGGACATCACTCACAGACAATCACAGATTGACTTCCGATGCCTAGTGCGGCGGAAGAAGATGACTCACGTGAGGCATGGCGTCTCTTTCAGCCCCCCCCCCCCCCCCATCACTTCTACGAGGACTAGGGCCAGTACGCATCATCTCTGTACACAGTTCCTGAGCAGCCCCCCCTTCCCGACCCTCCCGATCCATGCCCACACACATGTGCTTTTTTCACCACGGAGATGGTGAGGAAGGCCATTGACACGATGAGGATTGGGAGAGCATAAGATCATGATGGCTTAGTGGCTGAGCATTTCACGCATGCCACAGATCTACTAGCAGAGCTTCTAGCAGTGATGTTTAACCATGCCATGTGTGAAGCCGTGCCTGATACTTGGAGCCTATCTACTATTGTACCTATATTCAAGTCGGGAGACCCTATGGAGCCTGGGAATTATCGCACTATCATGATTGGATACACATTGGCACGGTTGTATGCATCTATTCTTGAGTAGCACAACTGAGTAGATATGCAGAGAGGGGAGGGGATACGCGCAATTGGGCAGGCAGGGTTCAGGAGGGTTTTTTCTACTCTTGACCTTATCTTGACACTCAGAACCATCATTGAGAAGGGTAGATCGCGTGGGAGACGGATCTATTGTAGCTTTGTGTATTTCCGCAAAGCATTTGATACAGTGCCCAGAGCTAGATTGATGCGCAGATTACAGCGGATGGGAGTACACACAGAGCTCATTTGGGGGGTCATGGCATTATACAAGTCAGTAGTGGGGCAGGTACGCACCTCAGAGGGTCTATCCACACCGATTCACTCCACTGTTGGGGTGAAGCGGGGCTGCCCGCTCTCTCCTACTATATTTAGTATGTATGTGGATGAGGTTTCTGACTACATTGAGAGAGATGGTGATAGAGGTGCACAGCTAGCAGGGACATGGATTCCACTATTGTTATATGCTGATGATATTGTGTTGATCTCCGACTCTTCGGAGGGGATGCAACGTCACTTGGATGCTTTGCATACGTTTGCTTAGGAAAGTGGTTTGTCTGTCAACCTTGGTAAAACCAAGGTCATGGTATTTAATACCACCCCACAGTGGATCAGGAGGTCAACACTAGCATTCACATACGGCCAGGAGACAGCGGAGTATACAGATGCGTACACTTACCTCGGAGTGGTTTTTAGTGGGCCAGCATTCTCATTGAGGAGGGTAGAAGAGGCTAGACTTACCAGAGCCCATGCAACATTGGGTAGATTGAAAAGGATGTGTTCACAGGTTCAATTTCAGGAGCCTCGAACAAAGCTCTAGCTCTTTGACACTCTGGTGGCTTCTGCATTGCTTTATGGAGCTAAGATTTGGGGACCTTCATTGGATTATCATGGGAGGACATGCCGCAGTGATGGATGGGGGGACACGGAGAAGCCTTTTGTCTCTATGATCTCGCGGCTCATTACAGCCAAGGCTTCATTACCACGTGCTATTGTCCGAGCAGAGCTAGCTGCCCCCCCCCACTAGTGGTTGAGGCGCTCACCAGATCTGTCTCCTTCATACACCGCATGTGGGAACTTCCTAGAGACAGATATGTCTGCCTTGCCCTTGAGTCCTCTCGACAGTTAGCCATGCAAGGAGATACAACATGCTAGTATGGGGAGATGACATCATGGTTTCAGGCGCATGGGTTCAGCATAGACAGATTGCCTCCCTTCCAGTACTCACTGGATGCACCCTCTCTGACTCTTACACAGTCCGAGATCACCAGGCTCATCCACTAGGACTTGACTCAGCTAGACACCAGGAGGACATGGATACAGCCAGCACAAGAGATGGTCACGAAGATGGCTTTCTACAGAGAGCATCTCCTCCAGCTTACGGTTGATGGTTTTGTGACGAGGCCCAGATACATGGACACCCACTTGTCTCATGGGGTACGATGTGTTATTGGCCAGATATGCACATCTTCACACCAGCGAGGATCAAGACTGGGGGATACAGCGGAGTACCAGCAGAGGCCAGGACATACCCCCTGTGTGACATCGAGCCTGAGATAGAGTTGCACTACACATGCCACTGCCCCGTGAACTACAAAATACGAGGCCGCTTCCATTGCTTGTTCAGAGAGGGCTTTGGACCATTCTCGAGAGTCATGCGGTACGGATCAGAGATGCTTGGGTTTGTTTTTGCTTGAGCTACGTAGACACAGAGAGAGCCTGATGAGAGGAGAGGCTAGCCAGTCTCAGAGACAGATCACAGATTTCTTTAGAGCTGCCACTGGACACCCGGAAGAGTTACTACTACAGTAGAGCTCGTTGCCTCACACCAGAGGCACACTGATCGGCCGAGCGACTGAGCTGGGGAGATCCAGACGCCCACGACTACGGAGGACTACACAGCATCGATGGAGGCTGCATCAGAGGATTCAGATAACTTTGGCCCGACATGAACGACGTCCGGTCAGACTATTGACCATGGAGAAGGTTAATGAGATCCGCCAGCGACCGATGTTGGATCTCTTGTGATCTAGCTATCCCAGCTAGCTGCTTAGTTCACACCTAGCAGTTTAGGATTCCATAGTATTTTATTTTGTCATTTTGTCATCTTGTTACTCTGACTTTGTATCAGATCCACCACATTGTAACTTTCTGGTCTCATAGGTCACTTTGGCCTTTTGAAGATGTTAATATAACATTTCATTTCATTTCTCTCTCTCTCTCTCTCTCTCTCTCTCTCTCTCTCTCTCTCACACACACACACACACACACACACACACACACACACACACACACAAATGGCTTTACATAGGTCATTGTGAGTTCTTGCCTTGTTTTCCTCTAATACCATTTCAATTTTAGATCATAGTTATTATGATCCATACGAGAGACAAGGACCATCCTCACCAGCAAGGGAAAGGGAAATCTTACACTTGCTCATACAAATACACAAGGAGATACATCTTTTTGTCAACAAGAGACACATAACTAGATATCATTGCTAATCTTTTGGGAGCATAAAGGCAAAATAGCACATCTCTCCATGGCTCCACCTTTTCCACCTGGTTGTTGTTTGGAGTTCTTTTAGATCCCCTTTTGAAGCATCTTTGAGTGCTAATTTGGCTTCCTTCGTCACATTAATGAGGCTTATTCTAAGAGGGGTAGCATTGGCAATATCAGTGTTGGAATTGGAAACTCATGTCGATATGGAGCGTTTTGAGTCTAGAGAATGAACTTGCTATGCCCCAAGAGGCCAATTTGTCTTAGTTGATTCTTTGTACCTATGCAGATGCTTGATAGGATGTCAAGCCTCGATTAGATGATAGCCCACTATGATCCCCCCATATGTAATTTTTGGTTATGTCGGATCTATGTATGTGTAGTTTGTAGCCCTAATATCACTCAGCCAAAGATATGATCCATTTAGATGTATATTTTTGCTCTTGATCGATATTTCTTGCACTGTTAAAAAGAGAAGGGAGATGGTAAGGTCACATGTGTGTGGCGATCGCTATATTAAGTGCCGTGAGGTCAGGTGTATGCCATGTGGCATTTTTTCCAATATCCAAGTAAGACAAATTGGCGGCAATATATATAAACGACAAAGGTGAGCCAGATTAAGTCCACCCACCCTCGTCACTATTTGACACCCTCGATTTTAAGAGGGGATCAATGGTTGTAAAGTGGCGTCGCTAGCGCATGTAATGGCAACCGTCGGATCAATTTGTAAACTTAGTGTGAACTATATGTGAACTCAATGTAAATTAGTTTTATTGTGAAATTGGTGTAAACTAGCATTGACCAAAAAGTGGATCGCCTGGCACACTACTTTTTTGACATTTATTAGGGGGCCCATCGAGATTTCACTATCTTCTTTCCCTCCTTCTCACTCTCCCATTCAAATTCATTTTGGAGAGGTGGAGAAAGCCATTCCTTGTGAGCTCCAACATGGAGACCCTAGGTACGTTCATTTTTTGGGGTTTCTTAATTGTGAACTTATTTATGTGAACTAAGTGTGAACTTGGTGTAAACCAACTTTTCTCCTGGCTTTGTTGTGAACTTAGTGTGAACTTAATTATCCATGGATTTGTTGTGAACATAATGTGAACTTAGATTAAACTATGACATTCCTGGTTTTTTTGTGATCATTATGTGAACTTGTTGTAAACATAGTGTAAACTTAATCATAGTCTTAACCATTAAATCTCTAGCTTTTGAGTGAACTTTGTGTGAACTTATTGTAAACTTGGTGTGAACATTGAAATGGATGGTCTTTTTGTAAACTATGGGTAAACTAAACGGACTTTCATAATGGTGGCTTCCATGGACTGTGTAGGTTTTAGGAATTTAATGGGTATTGAAGAAGAAGACGACGAGAAATTTATATCCTCCTCAAATGGCAGTTCAGATGAATATTCTATTGATTACAACACCAAGGACATGGATTATGCCTCTCCAAGTAATGAGGACACTAGTGATCTCGATCTCCCAAACACAATCCTACCAAGTCAAGATCATGGTGCTTTTGAGCAACCAAGTAGCCCACAAATTTTCTCTCAGATTGTTCCATACAATTATGTCTCAAGGACATTCTATTCATTTGATGAGACCACTTACACTCTTATGAAGGATGCACTACAAACTGGTGAAACAATGACTTTAGAGAGGTTGAAGGCAGGTGATAGTAGCGGAATCCTTGATTTGTCAAGGTGGAGGAAGATGAAAGCTAGCCTCTCCTTGGTGAAGGATGAAGATGGTTCATTCAACCTTTGCTTAGGTTCCCCACCCTCATTAAGGATTCCACATATAGGATAATGGAAGCACATTGTCCAAGAATGCCATGTGCGTGAAGAGGACAATACACATCGCGGCATTCTGGAGACTCTTCAAATCATAGAGAAGACCTGGTCTATGGATATTTGAAGGCATAGCATACCTTTAGCTTATGTAAAGGATATGCTTAATAGATGCGCATGTACTCTTGGGAGCAACCAATACCTTGATAATAAGAGGCCAAGACAGTTTAGGACTATGGATAACTCTCTTGTTAGCGTAACCCTAAATGAGATTGTGATTGAACATAAGGTGAAACGTGTAATGGTTCGTTCAAAAAAGAGTCACAATAGAAGAAAGACATTCATTGAGTATGCTTGCCATAGAGGTGGAGAGCCATGAAGAAGTGGAACACAAAAGAGGTTGAGAAGGTCCAAGAGATGTGGTTACCCATTTGCAATAAGAGTTTGTTTTAACAATGAGACAGAAAGTGCCATTATCTCATATATCTCTCATCATGAAGGTCATACCCCAGGATCACATGATGATCTATACTATTTTCCCGTTCATCCAATTGTAATTGAATGTTGCATGGAAGACTTGTTTGATGTGGGAATCTCACGACATGTTGCTAGGATGTCTTTATCAAAGGAACAATTGCATCATGAGCGATGCTCTCCCATTGATCGTGTTACCCACAGATTCTTCATGATACCAAGGGAGGTCGCCATGCTCTCATACCAAATTCGTAGTCAAGGTAACATCTAATCTTTTTATTTTCATTAGTAATGTAACTCTTTTACCAATAGTAATAGTAACCATGTTTTCCATTTGGAATTTAGGCAAGATCTCAAATGATGATTAGACAGCCATGTGGGGTGAAATTTGCTTATTGAAAAAATGCGGAAAGGTACATATTTTAGCTATTATTTAAGGTCTATATAGAACCAAGAGCTTATCGATCTTGACATTCCACTTTCAATACATATTTACTTTAGTCAACTCGACAATCCAACTGCAAGTGACCCTAGGGATAGACCATTTATTGTCATTATTCAAGATGAATGGATGCTAAGTATAGCCATGTGATTTTCAAAAAACAACTCATGGGCAATTGATAGCACGTTCAAAACAAACGTGTTTGGTCTTCCTTTATATGCTGTTGTCTTGCCAAATCAAAATGGAGTCGGTATACCAATCTGGCTTATGTTGTGCACGGCTGACCCAAGCTCAGACCAAGAGAACATTGCACTTGAAATCACCCTCCAAACTATGTTTTCAAGAATGGGAAGTGTTCGCCCAACATCACTTGTGATTGATAAATCACAGATGGAGCTTGAGGCCTTTGACAAAGTAGTGAAAGCAGATTCCTCTTGTTGGCAGTATAATAGTTCTGACGAACTTCAACAGATCATATGTCATATTATAATCTGTTGGTTTCATGCCAAGAAGGCATGGGTGGAGAATCTTCTTCCAAAGGTACATATTGTGCATGGCAATGTGTGTATTACCAAGCCGTAATCATGAGAGATAATTTAAAATCATTCATTGATCTTTGCAGGTTCCTAAAGAGCTGCGGGACCATCTTTACACTTTAATCAACTCTCTAATGTATTGTGCCTCTGAGGTAGAGTTTGAGCACCTTTACCAAGGGCTCTTGGAAAATTATGGTAACTTTGTAAATGTATAAAGGTATGTCACAAATGGATGGTGTGGCCAAGATTGCACCTGGCGTAGTCGGTGGCCCAAGTTTGGTCGTATTTTCAATTATGGAAACGATGACACAACAAACTTAGTTGAGAGATTATGGCAGTACATCAAGTACACCTTGTTGAATGCACAAATCAATATATCTATTTTGGAGCTTCTCCATGCCATTGTGGGTGATTCAAAAACTAGCACACGGATAGGTGGAACTCTATTGGAATTTTACAAGCAAAAACAAGAGATAGGTAAGCTTCCAATTGCATCTTTGGGAACTAAAAGTTTGTTTTTGGTGACACCCTTTTTTTATACATGGCAGTGGACTCGGGACGCTTTAGCATTAGGGGCTCTTGAAAGCATCATACCACTCGATTGCGAGAAGGAGAGAAGATATTGATGCGGTATGAGCATGATCCATCTACCTTATGCATTTTAAACGAGTTGACATTGTTATTCAAGCTACAAAGTGCAAGTGACAACAATCACTGGTACTGCTTAAGCTTGCAATGCAATTATTGTGATTGTCCAGATCTTTCAAGCAATTGCAAGCACCTCTATGCAATTCGTCTAATCATTCAAAAGCACTTCCATCACTTGGTGCCGATTCTTCCATTGCTGGACAAGGATGGTGTTGATGATAGCAATAGAGGCACCCAACCCAAAGAAATTGACATGCCATCCAGAGGGGGCATTCAAAAAATTCAAGCTCATGTAACACAAAACCGGCTTGGGTATGGAAGGAAAGCAAACATTGTGGAACCGGGTGAACAAGAGGCACAAGCAACATTTAGTACGCCCCACAAACCATCACATCAGACTGGAGTATTGAGAAGACGACATCAACATGGCAGGCATTGTGCTAGGTTCGAGAAAACCTCAAGAGTTTGGTGTCCACAATGCCACACAAAAACCTTTATGGCTGAAAACAAAGTTACATTCTCTTGCTTCAATTGTAATGCCCTCTTGCCTCTTTCCTCAAGGTAAGCTCCTCAAGGAGATGAGCAGATTCTACTTGGAAAGTATGTGAGAATGTGTGATATACCAACCAATTTTGTTGGTAAAATTGTAGGTTGTACCTACAAGGACTCATTAGAGGAGGAGTGTCGCTTCACTCTAGCTCAAGATGATGGTGATTTGTTGTAAAATGTATTGGCCTCGCAATAGAGGCTAGTGCTTTACAAATGAATAGAAAAAGATTGAACCATTTATTGTGGAGATTGATGTGTTTCCATCTATGAGTCATTGGTGTTACCCCTTTAGCGTTAGTCACTATTTTGGTCATTGCAATAAAGAGTTTAATCTAAGTTCACTCAAAGTTTACACATGGTTCACACCATGTTCACAACGACAGTTTGAAACATCAAGTTCGCACAGTTTAGTTCACTCGAAGTTCACAACAACAAATTGAAACATGCTCTCTAATTTTACTTTAACTTCAGTTTGAGCTTACTTTCATGTACATGCTATTAAAACTCATCTCATTGACACTTGCAAGAAAGACTAAAAGGGTGTAGAAGTTACAATTCACATCGCAAACTCAATTTTCACAAGAGAACATTGGATTTATAAACAAGGTGCATTACATGCTACTTGTCCAATGAGTTACATAGTTACATTCCAAAAGAATGTTTTGAACCAAGGGATCTACACAAAAATAATGGCTCCCTAGGTCCATCAAAGTAGGTGAAGCTTTGATCCAAGATGCAACACTATTTTGAACGAGATCTTCCGTAGATGATCTCCTTAGCCCAAGAGGCAAGACTCTTCTTCGTGGCTTCGATCTTCATGTGCTTGAACCAAGATTTGGTGATCTACATATCAAAGTGAGAAAAAAAATAGTATGTGATAAATGCCATAAGACTAAAACTAATATGCAATAAGTTCACATACCCAACTACTTGAGCGTTTTCCATATGCACCCTCAATTAGTTTCTTCATATACAACATCACATAAAACCCACAATCAATAGCATTGGGTTGCAAGGAAACCTGTACAAGCATGAACAAACAAACTTGTTGCATAAAAATTATATCAAATTGATTAAATTCAGGGAGTAACCCATACCTGTGGATGTTTGATCGTATTAAGGGAAGACCTGGGGCTTTCCATGAATGCTTTCAAGGACTCTTTAGAGCAATTGATTGACATGAATCGCAAAGCCCTTATGCATATCATAATAGTTCTCATAATAAGCTCATAAAAAATAATATTGAGTGTATACAATTACAAAACTATTAGAATACCTATACACTTGAGGTAGGTAAGAGTTGGGGCATGCTTTCTTCAAAGAGTTGAAGTACATGAGACTATGTGACTCCCAAGGGAGACAGTTAATCCGTTTGATTGCATTGTTATACAACACAAATAGTACCTAGTGGTCCCTACATGAGAAAAAAATAACTAGTGTGATCATCCACAAACATGTCTAAATCCACATATATAACCAAACGTACTTTGTTCACTAAGAGCAAGAAGACAAAAAGATATTGACCGGCATCGATGGAACCAACGTAGTTGAGGGCCTTTGTCTTGTCCTCATGCAGACTTGAGTCAAGGAATTCAAACCATAAGCTGTCAATGAACCAAAATTTCTCCAAAGTATCATTATCTAAAGTATTCTCTAACCACCTACAATTTTATGCAACAAGTTCTCCATGAGACCTATGATAATAGCAATCAGGTTCAATGTCATAAATATGCAATCAAAGACAACTAACATGTAAAACAAATTCATAGTTTGAGTGGAAGCTTTGTGTGTTGCAATTGAGTCCACAAGCTCCATGTCTATGTCCACAACCAAGTTGAATCGCTAAGAAATTAGTTGTACATCCGTCCCCCCCCCCCCACCCTTGCAAAGGAAATTCCAAGCTTCAAACCTTTCTTTCAAAAGCTTTTTTGTTCCACCCGAAGATGATCCAAATTCCTTCTTTATCGATCGGTTGGCAATCATAATAGTCAGTGGCAAAGTACTAATTGGCAAGGGCGAGTCACGAACAATGTTTGGAGAACTTTTACCTAGATGCAAACGCACCTAAAAAAGCCAAAAAATGGAAGCATATCACCAGCACTAGCCCATATATATAAGTAAAATTGTGGATGCAAACAAATAATTAATTGTATTACCTTTAGGGAGAGTTCCCTCTTTGAGGAGGGGAGCAATTTTCTCATGCTATACTCCATAGCAAACTCTATAGGGCTTTGATCCAAGAATTTGCGTGTTCCTCCGACCTTTGTTAGTGCCAACAAGAGCCCTCTGTCACATCATACGCATGTAGGTTTTCCTGAAAGGAAATGAAATGCATCAACATACACCAAGGAAAAAGCGTGTTGAACTCAAATGCAAAACATTTAAGCTCCAAAGGCAGCTTCGGTTGAAGAAGAACCGGAGTAGAAGCTCCATTGTCACCCGATCTCTCATCTTCATTATGATCCCCAATATGCCCTCTTTCTTTCAAAGGTGGACGTTTCTAACAAACAACAAATGAAAGCATAAGATATGTACACAAAGGAGAGTATATGGAGATCACAATAAATTGTGAGCATCTAAAATACCAAGAGAAGCCACTGAATCACCATTACCAAGACTTACATGCATGTCATAACCTTCCACAATACACCTTTGGATCAGGTCCATGCGAGCGTCCTTATCACTTAAATAGTTCTCCATTGCCCTTGCTACCTTGGCATGGACATACGTATCCTTAGGGCCAGCTCTCTCTCTTTCTTCATCGTCCAGCTCATCCCATGCCTTTTCCGCCTTTTTCACTTCACGGGTTTTTTGTGTTGCAACATTTTTCGCGAATTTGTACTCTGGATCCATAAACCGGACGCGTGATTGTTTCTGATATGGAGCTACGGCCTCCAGGAGGGCGGCCAGACTTACACATAGGAATGTTGATTGCAACATTATGAACAAGTAATAAATGGTTCATCATGTCACCACGCTTGAGATACCGGATGCCCTGATCACAACAAGCATCACTAGCAACACATGCACGAGCTTTGCGTCCATCCTCGAGCAAAAGCTCAACAAAGAATTCTTGACCATTTGTCGCCATTGTAGAGCAAGAACAAATGCTACTCCAAACATTCCAAATGAAAAACTATCAAGCTCTTTCTATTAGTTAAGCCAATGAAGAAATGAAAAGGGAGGCACTTGTACAGAAGGGAGGCATTCCTTTTCATAAAATTGACTCAATGTCCATGAAACTGTGAAAAGACACTTTACAGAAAACAACATCATGCAACATTGCAATGCTTATTTGCTTCAAAATTCAATTCTAAAAGCTTTACATGAAACTTGAAAAGCTTCTGTCTCACAGAAAACGACATGCATGCTGTACCATAGGCCTACACAGAAAACAAAATCTGTGTAGATTTTCAAGTTTTCTTTCAACGACCCTCTGCGCATTATTGTTTGTTGATTGTAAACTTACACACACACACATCCCCCCACACACACAATGCAACTTTAGAGGCTTGTTCTACACACCTTTCCCTCTCGTAGAACGGCTTCCTTCCTCGAACACAGTTACCTCCTTGAACAAGGCCCTCTTGATTTGCGTGCGTTGCTTCCCCCCTGCACAAGGGCACAAGGCCCCTTGGATTTGTGAGCGTATGCTTTCCGATGTAAACTCGTCCCACCTTTTTCCCCTTTTCAACTCGCGCATTAAAATATAGCCGTCACTCTTATTCCCTCTTTATGAGCCACTGGATCTAATCAACGGCCCTCAAATTGAGATCGTTCCCAGCCTTAGATCCCCTCTTAAAATTGAGGGTGTCAACTAGTGACGAGGTCCAGCCACGGAAGTTGGAACGCGACTATTATGTGCATCTCTTGTTCTTTTGTGGATTAAAGCCGGTAATTTTTGCGGTCCACGGTTCACCTCAATCACCTGCAAGATGTCACTACAAAACTTTATAGCTGGGTGAAGCAAGATTTAGTTGATCGATGCAAGATGTTTCTTGGGTTTTGCATGGGTTAAGAAGCAAGATCAGAGAGAGAGAGAGAGAGAGAGAGAGGGGGGACATTGCAGTGTGGGTTTGTTACTGCTTCCAACTCAGTACGTCATCGATGCAGATGCAGCAGCAGCTTGCAGGTGCAGAATCACAACATGAGCTGATCATGCACATTCCGCAAAAGCTCATGAGGTGCATGTTGCTAGGCGGCATATGGGCAAAGATACGAGAGGAGCCGGCTAATGGCCTGGACTATGCCATCGTGCAGCTGGTGGATCTTCCCTTCGTCAAGCATTGGGGGGCACCGTCTTATTCTAGGGCATCACTCCCTAATCACCGGGAGATTAAATGTGTGTGTGTGTGTGTGTGTGATGTCGAAGAGAGAGGTGGGAGCGGGCTTTATGTATGTGGTTGGCGAGCTGGTTTTGTGTATGTGGTTGGCAAGCTCGCCAACCACGACCCCCCCTGTATTTAAAATTTATTGGGCTCTCCCAGAAAAATTTAAATACAGGAGGGGGATCGTGGTTGGCGAGCTGGCCCACCAAAACCCCCCCACAAAACCAAAAATAAATAAATTGTGTGCGTTCATGCTGTGTTGCTTATCCACAAAAGCAATGCTACCTCAATGGAAGCAATCACAACGCTTGCTTGAAAAAATCGCTAATAACCTTAGCAATCGAAAAAGGGCACATGATGACACGGCTGATTACGAGTAAGGAGTAGCTATGTTTGTCTCATGATGGAACCCCAGGCAGCCATCCACTGGGGAATGTAATGATGTGACGATGGGAAGAGCAGCTCAGCAGTGATGGATGGCTATGGCAACTGGGACAACTACAGCGGAAGAAAGGGCTTGCCGCTTCCTCTTCAATCCAAACATAGAGAGAGACTTGCATAAGTTCAGGATATAGAGAAAACTCTATACAAGATCCTCATCTTGTTGTGCTAAAAATAAGTCCTCATTTCATACAAATTTCCTCTTAATAAAATTTTCACCTTTCCTTCAAACTGTTAAAAAATACACTGCCATCGTTTGCATCCAGACGCCCTTGTTTTCTAAGTCTATCTGGCTGACGATCGATTCCTGAAGGCCATGCAAAAGACTGCCACGTGGACACATTAATAGATTAAGGATGGGGGAGGGAGAAAGGGGGCTGGCGAGCTTGCCAACCTTCCTCTCACACCTCCACCTAGTCCCCTCTCCTCCTCCCCCAACCCCATCACACCTTCAACCGGTAGTCACCTCTCTCCGCGGCCGACTCTTGAAGGTCATGTAGAAGTGTACCACGTGATTATTCTTGGCCAGTGAGCCGAAGCTATTGACCGCTACTTGCCCTGTCCCCACCATGTCCGCCAGCCTTGTCAGAAGCTCCACCGGCAGCTGCACCTCCTGCCCCACCCCATACGCCCATGCCCCCACCGTGTTCTCCGCGGCCTGTCTCACAATCGCCGCCTCCAACTCCAAACACGTCTGCAAATAATTTGACCCTTGCTTGTCAACATACAAATACCATAGCAGCTCCATGTGCTCTCCCACTACCTTATCCATGGCTTGTAGCTCGCATAATCCCTCCCCAGCACTCCGAAGGCAAAGATGAAGAAGTTGAAACTGTCTCCCTTCATGACCCCTTGTAGTAGCGTGTTGATTCATGATCTGAGAGGGTAGAAGATGTGGGAGGGGAGGGGGAGATCACAGGAAGAGGGGGGTTGGTGGGCGAGCTCGCCAACCACGGCCCCACCTCCCTCACATCTACCCCTTCCCCTCCCACATCTTCCACCCACCTCTCGCTTCCTTCTCGAAGGGAGAGGGACATGTGAGGGAGGGAGGGAGGGAGGGAGGGGGTCGGCGAGCTCGCCAACCATCCCCCCTCCCTCAACCCTGCCTCATGGACATCTATTCGAACTTCATAAAGCTCCCCTAGAGACACACTGGAGGGTGGTGATGAATTAGTGGAGGAGGGTGGCGTTTGTTCATAGTAAACGAAGCATGTGGGAGAGACGTGGAAAAAAACATGCAATTAGGTGCTGAAAATCAGTTGGGAGGAGGAAAGAACACATATGGCACTTATCTCACCAAAGCACACATCAGTTCACCAAACTCGCTTCCACAAACTCACTTCTTAGCCTTCCCCCTAGATGGACATGCTTCAGTCTCCATAATTTAGCCGTGGACATAGAGTTGTTGTTGGGGGATAGGCCCAAATATGCTTGTATGGAGGAATGCCGGCCGGCAAGCTATCAAGGAAATCAAAGAGAATGCTCGCCTCAAAAAGGTGGATTTGGAGAAGGAATTACAATGCTTGAAGGCTCCACCAAAAACAGGCAGTCCACAAGAATGGGAGGCATGTCTGGCTAGCATAAATCAACAGCTAAGAAATTGGTATCAGCTTGCTAGGGAGGAAGTGCATTTTTTGGAGACTTGTATAGACAAACGTCCAGATAACCTAGCATTGTTATATGCCATAGCACCCCCTATGGAAGCCCTACCCAATGTTATACCCAAGAGTAATCGAGCTAGTAGATGTCAAAGAATATGTGCTCTTGGTTAATAGATTCAATAATTGGAGAACCCAGATGGAGGAGAACTACAAGCTTATGGAAGAAATGCTGGGTTCTAAGGGGGAAGCTATCAAAGACACGTTTGCCAGCTGGGCTAAACATCAGAGAGATTTGGTGGAGCACATGGAGTTTTGGAGACTAAGCAGCATGTGAAAGAGGGCCTCCATCCTGATCATGATTAGGATCTTATGAAGGTATTGGCCCGACACCACGATCAACTAGAAATGGAGGCCAAGAAGAAGAGAGCCAGAGCATTGGCCAAGTGGGGAGACAAAGATCTCAATCCAGAATCTGAGAGCAACACAAACGACTGGAGATGGAGACAATGAGTAGTGGTGATCACTAAGACAAAGATAGGAAGGCTCTTCTTGACAAGAAGTGTGGGAGATGGCAAGTGGTGGTGATAACTAAACTAAAGCTTGAAAAAGATAAAAAGGTTGAAGCCTCTCTCCGGACGTAGACTAAGTTGAAGCTCTAGAATTTGCAGAACTCAGAACCAGACATGCTAATTCAAAAAAAGGGAGAAGAATGCTAAGGCAAGAATCCCGTGGCTGGAAATTAGCAAAAGAAAACAAGAACCAAGAACAAGAATGACCAATGACAAGTTGGAAGTTCATAAAAGGAGATGATGCTACACTATAGTGGGGGTTGATAGGCTGAGGAAACGACTCTAGACAGTGGCCAAGGTACGGTGTAGCGTGGATAGTGTGTCGTGCTCTCTACGGTGGGTGCTCCTCAATGCAATGTGCGTGACATCTCACTCAAACGGACTGAAAACAAAGGAAAATAGATAACAACTGATCACACAAAGACACAGCAGCAGAGACACAACAGCAGACCAGAACATAGGACTCGACTATCTCAAAGAACCGGTACAGACTGTGGCGTGGCAGGACACTCAGCTCCAACCCATGACTCACATGTACAATGGGGGTGTCGAGGCTCAGATGTGCAGGGATGTGAAGACGTGCTGTGTATCTCGACTGGTTACTCTAGACGTGAAGAAGAAGAAGATGATAAACATGACCCAACAGCTACTACTCATATGTCCCACCATAAAGAACCACCAATGGCTCATAAATGTCAGCCATCTACGTCTCTCTCCAAACTGAGGGTAGTGACCTGGCCACGATGTCTACTAGACCACCGTTCGTATCCCTGCCAAGTGTCATTGCCCAACCCAGAGAGTTCGTCCAGTGTGAACCATACCAGACCAACTGTACTAAGTGTGTGTCATGTGAAAGTGACACTGTAGCCTACCAGGTTGTCCGCCACAAGACCGCTCATCGTCTCGGTGAGAGTAATACTGAAAAACTGTGAAAGAAAACCACTAGGTATTACATCCGTACATCTTTTGTGGAACAGGTGCTAGGCCCAACCATGACCTTACATGCCTCAAAAAGTGGAGTAAAAAACACTGACTGCTTGCAAACGCCTTAAGCCTTTAAATAGGCAGGAATCCAGTATGATTGCATAGTCCAAGAATCCAAATTGGCTAAACAGAATGAGGTTGCTTTATCTTCCATAACCATAGTGAGAGGAAAATGGCCTGGTCCATGCTTGCAAATGAACCTTGCAACACATTTTGCACAACACTCTTCTTGAAAAGAGGGATGACCATAAGGTGGAGTAACACCGCAAATAAGGTTAAGCTCCATCATGATGGCAGAACAAAAAGCATTAACAACAACGGGATGGCAACCAGGTGAATGCTTGAAAGCCACAAGAAAACCAGGTGAATGCTTGAAAGTCGAGCGGTGGGTAGGTAGTAGGTAGGGGGCGAGGCCTAGGTAGGGGGAGTGCGAGGGCGAGGGGTAGGTAGTAGGCGGGCGAGGCCTAGATAGGGGGTAGGTAGGAGGCCAGGCCTAGGTAGGGGGAGGGCGAGGGGTAGGTTGGGGGGGGGGGGGGGCGAAGGCAAGGGGTAGGTAGGGGCGAGGTCTAGGTAGGGGGAGGGGGAGGGAGAGGCCTAGATAGGGTGAGGGCGAGGGGTAGGTAGGGGGCGAGGTCTAGGTAGGGGGAGGGCGAGGGGTAGGTAGGAGGCGACGTCTAGGTAGGGGGAGGGCGAGGGAGAGGCCTAGGTAGGGTGAGGGCGAGGGCGACGCCTACGTAGGGGGTAGGTAGGGGGTAGGTAGGGGGCGAGGTCTAGGTCGGGGGAGGGCGAGGGCGAGGCCTAGGTAGGGTGGGGGCGAGGGGTAGGTAGGGGGCGAGGCCTAGGTAGGGTGAGGGCGAGAGGTAGGTAGGGGGTAGGTAGGGGGCGAGGCGTAGGTAGGGTGAGGGTGAGAGGTAGGTAGGGGGTAGGTAGGGGGCGAGGGCGAGGGCAAGGGAGGGGGTGGGGGTGGGTAGAGGCGAGTGCATGTGAAGGGGTGGGTATAGGTACTGTAAAGGTTGTACATAGAGCAGTGTCGAGAAGCGAAAGCTAGACTGAGAAAAAGAGTCTAATCTTATCCTCTATGACACAGACCGTAGAAAATTTGGTTGATCACTCTCCATATGATCTAGGAGTGCCGATGGGGCTTCAAAAACTACAAATTTTGGTCCCTTTATGGGGTCTTGAGTGGGCGCTGCTGAAGATTGCACTGTAGGTGAAGAATTTGCAGTGCCTTGTCGTAGAAAAGAGACGCCATTAGTTGGAGTGGCATCCACTTTGAAAGAGACATCTCGTGTTGTAACTCGCCTTGAAGAAGCTTGGTGGGGGGTAGTATAGCAGACACAGAGGATAACTTTAGTTTGGTCGGAGAGTCAGACATAAACATAGATGGGGTTGAGTTTGAGGTTTCTAAACTCCTGTAGATCTTCTACATTGACTGCTGGCTTTGGCGGCTCGTTGGGCTCATCTTCATCTGAAAATGTGGAGGAGTTTGTATCCTCGGGCAAAGGCAAAGGTTGAATAGAGACTCCATAACAAGGCATAGACTCGGTAGCTTCCAACCACTCTAGCAGATCTTCATTTGACCCTTCAGGTGTAGTAGGCTATTCTTGTTCAGGGTTGGTTTCCATTGACAAAGAAACTTGTTGCACCACGGGATCCATACCTCCTTCTAAGAGAATGGGTTGCATCGGGGAGCCAGAAGTATGTATCCACATGGCATCGTTTCCCCAATCATGAAGTGCTTTAGTGTGTCGCAGCCATGGTCTTCCAATGAGCAAGGCAAATCCGCCCTCAACCTGGGGAAGACAAACCACAACAAAATCCAAGTTAAAAGTAAAGTCTTGTACCTGCAGAGGCACATTGTCCACTATGCCCACTGAGTAGACTGTCCGCTGGTCGGCCAATGTAATTGTGAAGGGAGCACGGCGAGTAGGCTGTAGACCTAGAGCTAACATAGTGAACTCGGGCATCAAGTTGATGCCAAATCCACCATTCACTATCACTCCTGAGAATTGCCGACCCAAAACGGACACTATCAGGCGAGGGCTTCTATAATCAGTGAGTGGAGCAGCGGGATTGGATATCATATAGGACTCTGATGGTCGCACTGGGAGGTGGCCACTACTAGGCCCTACTCTCCAGGGTAAAGTGACTGAATGACATCAAGGGTGTCACTTCGAAAACTCACATCTAGTCACAGCATGTCATAGAGGGACACTTATTGGAAGGTGTTCTTCAAGATTGTCTCTGTTGTAAGCTTCTCTTTTTCTACTTGTTGTTTCTCTGGTACCTTGATCTTCTGTAGATCGGAAACTGCTTCCAAGAAAGCTTCATCAAGATCGGAGAGCAAAGATTTGGATTCTTGCTTGCCACTGGGTGATGGCTTGTCAGTAGCTGAAGGCTGGGTATTTACTGTTCGGAGAATGTGTGGGGGAGTTGAATGTGTTGGAATTCTCTCGGCGCGAGTGAGGACACCCGATGGCTCCTCTACCATTTGTAGCTTATTTTGAGGGGTAACCACGTGGGTATAAGGGGGCGATTGAGGAACGGTGCTAACTACTATCAGATTGAGATTCGGAAAGGTAAACTCATTCTGGTTTTGACTTGGGTACGAAACCGTGGATGCATGAACTTTAGGGCAATCCTATAGCAATCCTTGTCCTCATGACCAGACTTTTCACAGAAGTGGCAGTAAACCCAAAGGGGACAATCCTATGGAGGGTGTCCTGGATGGCCGCATGAGCTGCACCATACCGTAGTCGTAGTCTCTTGCTGAGACCTAAGCTCTTCTAGCTCTCTCTTTATGTGGGGGACTTTTCCTGTCTGAGGGAGATTGATTTCTCCTCTTGAAGAGCTCTGTGTAATTTTAGGGCTTCCAGTTCCCTGTGTAAGGAATTTATCGAATCAGAAGGACTTTCCGAAAACACTGAGGTGGTCTCTACCTGAGAGGAGTTGGTGAACAGCTTCCTAGCTCCCTCTATCCTAGTAGCAGCCGCGACAAACTCCTTTAGAGTTGCGTCAGGTCAGAGACTCTCTCCGATTTTTTGATGGGAAGTTTTGGGAAGAGCCTTCTCCACCCACTTCTTAACCATAAATTCCCCTGGTTGTTGAGGAAGCTTGGCAACCAGAGACTTGGTTTTAGTCATGAGTTCTACAAAAGTCTCGTATGGCTGGAGCACCATGTTGGCCAACTCATCCAAAACCTTTTCCTGGTAGTCGCCTGGCCTGAACGTTGCACAGAACTGTTGTCTTAAAGATTCCCAAGTTGCAAAATGGTTCTCTACAAACTGACTGCACCAGTTGTCTGCTAAACCATCTAAGGTTGATGGAAACAATACCAAATAAGCATCTTTCCTGTTAAGACCACAACCTCTATAGAGAGATATAAACCTCCTTGCATGGTCGTCTGCATCTTTTGAGGAGATTCCCTTGACGGTGGGAAACTTGATGTTTACCTTGGCCAACACATTGGTCAACGCCTCCATGGCCTCTTGCTCAGGAGTTTGCTGCTCAATAGCTTGCCGTAACAAAATGGGCGAGAGCTTCACTGGGGAAGGTGATCTTGAAGATGTAGAACCGGATGGAGAAATGGATGAGGCTGTATGTGGAGGTATGGGTGATGAGGTGGTGGACTTCTACCAGGTACTAAGGGTTGACGCCTTCTGTTGTAGTACTTCAGAGGACTTAGTAGTGCGCTTTGACACTCAAATGACAGCCTTGTATGTGTCATGCATGACCACAAACCCAACCAAACTTTGAGCAAGAAGACCTTTAACTGTGGCTGTGAATGAACACAGGTCTAGACCAAGACAAGTGACAAGACCACCTGGTGCAGGACTAGGGCAAGTGACTAGACCACCTAGCTGGACCAGGGACGTGGACCAGGGACGTGGACCAGGGACGAGGAAGGCTAGACCAAGGATGAGGACTTGGTTGGACGATGGCGAGAGAGGACTAGGGACGAGGAAGCCTAGAATAGGGACGAGGACTTGGTTGGACGAAGGCGAGAGAGGACCAGACCAAAGGGCGAGTAGAGTAAGTTGTCTAGGGTGGAAACCTAGCTAGCTCCTCGAGTTGCACCTCAATAGAGAGTGAGAGTGCAGTTTAGGTCCCATCGTGATCGCCAAAAATGAGAGCACCTGTGTCGTGCTCTCTACAGTGGGTGCTCCTCAATGCAATGTGCGTGACATCTCACTCAAACAGACTGAAAGCAAATGAAAATAGATAACAACTGATCACACAGACACAACAACAGAGACACAGCAGCAGACCAGAACATAGGACTCGACTATCTCAAAGAACCGATACAGACTGTGGCGTGGCAGCACACTCAGCTCGAGCCCAGGACTCACAAGTACAATGGGGGTGTCGAGGCTCAGATGTGCAAGGATGTGCAGATGTGATGTGTATCTTGACTGGCTACTCTAGACGTGAAGAAGAAGAAGATGATAAACATGACCCAACAACTACTACTCATATGTCCCACCATAAAGAGCCACCAACGGCTCATAAATGTTATCATCTACGTCTCTCTCCAAACTGAGGGTGGTGACCTGGCCACGATGTCCACTAGACCACCGTCCGTATCCCTGTCATGTGTCACTGCCCAACCCAGACAGTCCGTCCAGTGTGAACCAAACCAGACCAACTGTACTAACTGTGTGTCCTGTGAAAGTGACACTGTAGCCTGCTACATATGGTTGGGTAGGGCATTAAGGTGACATGTGTGTGAGTTTACATGGTTGCTCTGAGCTCCATTGTATTAGGCATTCATGTATCAGCCAATCCTTTGTGTCTGTACTCTTTGATATACACAAGCAGTGTTTGAATGGTCTCTAATGCCTCCACTCTACTTTGTGTACTTGTCTATTTATCATCTGAAGCTCAACATATGCCTATTATGGATGAGAGACCAAGCCTCTGGGTTTTATATGCATATCCTAGACAGGACAATGTTTACACATAGGTTTTTGGACACTTTGGCATTTGGTTTTGGCATCGATTTATAAATTTCTATAGAGAATTTTTTGCATATGGTTATGTGTTCACTATTCGCTTTTGGTGAGCAATTTTGAGTGCTGTTGAGATTGTGTGAGTGCGATTGGTTGGGCTGCTTGTTTATGCATGGATACTTTGTCTACATATGATGAGTCATGGATTGTCATTGTATGTCATATTGTAGAGCCACATATGGCATTCTAGTCATTGCACTTGACTAGTGTTTATGGTTTTTTTTGTTGTTTTCTCTTTTGGAGAGTCGTTAAGTGGTTGAGTGGTCTCCCAATTTGTTGCCATTTTGGCATGGCTTATGATTGATATTTTACTCAGTTTAGATTGGAGACTCTATCAAATTTTCCTCAAAATTGCCATACTTTGATACATATGCGAGCATTGGATCAACGCAATGATCATTTTCTCTTTGTAGTGGTCGAGTTGCTCTCTCACTTTTCATGCATATGCAATTTATGCTATCTTGGCATTCAATTTGATTCAAGATGTACAAAGGTAGCGAGTCTGAGAGAGCGAGGTCTTCTTCTTGTTGATACTTAAGATGTTGGCATTGTGGTCATATAGGATGCACTAGACGTTGTTGCTTTAGATGTATGAGGCAGCAATGGAGACATATGTGTGATACAAATATGGTAGCCAGTTAGAGAGACAATTGCAGTGGTTGAGTATGCCAGTGACAGTGATATCATATTTGCCTCTAGTTTACCTCTTGTATTCTTTACGTTCCTGGATGACACACTTTCTTCACATTGGTTACTATGATGATGGTGCGTCTTTTCACATCACACTTTGTCGAGATTGGTTTAGTAGCTTCTCTATTGTGAAACTTGGTTACTGCATCTTGCTGATAGTTCAACATATGACATTTAGGCTGCAAGAAATGTTTGTATGTCATTGCCTAGTAGTGCATCACACATGCTTGGTCATGTGCATTATGTTTCTCAACTTAGATAGAGTTTAACCCCAGTGAGACAATTGAGAGACAATGGATATCATGTGCTTCTTGGAGAGCAGTTATTCAAGATGCACTTGGGTTTGCTTGTGATTGCAAGAGGTGCCAAGAGTGGCATCGTTTACCCTTTTCATGTTTCTCATGCACAAGAAGATACAGTCTCTATTCTATTGCAACCATGTAGAAAGAAAAAGACTAGATGTCTCTCTTTCATGGATGAGCTCCAAGATGTGCAAGATTTTGTGGAGACAGAGCTAGAGCAACATTGCTCTAGTGAGCTATAATAGGGTGACTCATTATGTCAAACAATGGAGATCATGAATATAGAGTTCTTTGATAAGCTCATGCTTGAGACTGAAATGGTTATGCTAGGACACATGGATAGAGTCCCGATGGATGTCTCCATCATCACAGAGTTAGGGTTGACACATCCATACGCAACTAATCATGATGCATTGGATGTACAAAGCATTGACATTGCCACTGGATTGGTCGGAAGGGATCACAAAGTTATTGTTAGCCTTTGAGAGTCTCATGTATGACCTTCTAGTGTCAAGTGATTATAATGGAAGCATTTAGAAGTTGGGATTCTCATTCACACAAATACTGACATTGACATGGAGCATAGTGGAACTATGCAAGTCATCACTAGATAGCTGCAGGAGATGCATGCCGATTCTAGTGGCAACATACACGTCAAGCTAGAGGTGATCTGACTACATGCACATTTTATGAGAGAGCTAGTGGGTGTAGATTGAGAGTTGTTCTCCCTACTTATCTTGTATATACTAGTAGTCTGTTAGTAGGTCCTCTCATCACCACATTGCCTTTAAGGGGGAGGTTGTTAATTTAAAGGCGGTGTGCCTTTACTTGAGGTTGGGCATTCCTATCACCCACCATGTGTACACTCCTTATTCTTTCACTATAAAGGGTAAGGAGCTCTGGTATTGACACTTGCCACTTCGAGGAGAGCTCCATCCATGTGCACGTGTCCCTCTTACTCTCCATCTCCTACCTCACCACATGAGAACTACACATGTGCACACTCACACCTGCCAATGTCAAAACTGACAGTTTTTTACTGGAATCCATTTAGGTGAAATGCTTGGAGACCTCTTGAATTGCTAGATTTCTATGCCATTTCTTGACCAAAACTTGGTCCTTGGAATACACATAGTAACACTAAGGAATACACAATGCATGCATACTCATCTCGTTCTTCATGGGAAACCTGGTTTACTGGGGGAAGGAACTCATCAGAGTAGGAAGTAATCCTGCAGTTGGTCTATATGTACCGAGAATAAAGGTACCAAATCTGGATTTTGTTGGTATAATGCTTCTTCCTCGTCATCATCCAATCCTTCAGCCATATTAATTGTTTCCGCATAGACTGGGGTAATGGCTAGTTCTTTGACTGCCTTATTACTCCCAAAATGGATATAGACTTTCTTTTTGCCTTTCCTTACCAAGATCATGTCCCTGTTCCAGTCATGCTTCACTTTTGAATCTCTCAACCAGGGTCTTCCCATCAGCCACTCCCTTCTGCATGGGGATAACTACTAAGGGCAACAAAATATTTAACCCACGAATTTTTATTTTCACATTACGGACCAACCCTTTGGGTATCACTATTTTATTGTCTGCCATTCTTGTGTTGAACGCAATTGGTTCCAATCTTAAATTTAGCGCTCTTGTTGTTTCTTCTATAATCACATTCACCCCGGATCCCCCGTCTAGGATTACTCCCTTGATTGTCTTTTCGTTGATTGACAAGTTCATTTTAGCCACATTATCGTCTCTCAATCTCACTGGTTCTTCTGGCTGGACCATTTGATATTTTGCCACATCCTGTTCTTCATCATCTTCACACATCATATCCTCTTTTAAGGTATTGATCACTTTCTCCTTGAAATTTGGACACAAGTCCACAAATCTTTTGATCAAGATTTTCTGTTCCAATAATGTGTCTAACAAATTAGGTGCTTTTGCACTGCCTCCTTTCTTCATAGCTGGTTGGTGGTTAACTCCTTCACCGCCTTCTTTAACCTTCTTCACTGGGCCTTGGTGGTTATTTCCTTCACCTTCACTGCCCCACCCGCTCGTCACAATTGGCCCTTGGTGGTTATTTTCTTCACCTTGCCTCTTCCTTTCCTTGCACTTTTCACAATGTGCATCTGCTTGTCTTGGTTCCTCAGACTCCTTTTGTGAGGATGTAACATAATTCCAAAATAGAGTTGAAGAAGAGCATGCAAGCAGAGATGGACACATTGCATCAAAACCAAACTTGGGATTTTTTTTAATTGCCTAGGTAAAAGGGTATTGAAAAACAAATGGGTTTACAAGTTGAAAGAAGAGGAAGGTGCAAAAACAAAATACAAGTCTAGGCTTGTGGTAAAGGGATGCTATCAAAAGAAAGGTATTGACTTTGATGAGATATTTCCTCATGGTGTAAAAAAGAATTCCATTAGATTTGTTTTGAGCCTTGTGGAAGTTCAAGAGTTGTACCTTGAACAAATGGATGAAACAAGGCATCCCTTCATGGCAACTTGGAGTTACATGCGTCAACGTCAAGGGTATGAAGAAAAGGGTAGGGAGAAACTTGTGTGCAAGTTGAAGAAGAGCTTGCATGGTTTAAGACAAGGAAAAAGACAGTGGTACTTAAAGTTTGATAAATGGATTCTAGATCATGGGTTCATAAAATGTAACTGAGATCACTATGTATATATTAAGAAATTGGGAGATAAGAAAGGGCCATCATCTTAATGTTGTATGTTGATGACATGCTAATTGCAAGTGCTAATATGCAGGATATAAGGGAACTAAAAGAGAAGTTGTCTAAATATTTTTCAAGGAAAGATTTAGGTGTTGTAAAGAAAATACTTGGTATGAAAATATCAAGGGATAGGTTGATGAAGACACTAACACTATCTCAAGAGGATTACATCAAGCAGGTAGTGGAAATGTTTGCAATGTAAAATGCAAAGCCGGTTTCTACACCCTTGGCTATTCATTTTAAACTAAGTAAGGATATGTGTCCAAAGACACAAGAAGAGATAGCTTATATGTTAAAAATACCATATTAGTTCCAGCCATGCTAGCTCATATGGGGGCAACCATTTTTCTGGACCCAGCTGGAAGAGACGGCTATCCTCCTTATAATTTTGGTGGGTATGGTGGTGCTCCCTATGCGTCAGGTCCAGGGTATGGGCCAAATATGAATGGGATCTTTGGTGGAGGTGGTTATCCAGTTGGTGCATGTTATGGAAGTGCTGGAGGATATTGAAAGTGTGTGTGTGTGTGTGTGTGTGTGTGTGTGTGTGAGAGAGAGAGAGAGAGAGAGAGAGAGAGAGAGAGAGAGAGAGAGATGCACTAAGTTGATGTGGGAGGGAGATGAGGTAATGGTGTGTGTTAGAAAGACATTTTATCCTTTGTTTAGATACCATCTTAGATTTGACTCAAAACTTGATAAGCATGCCTTCAATCCTATGTCAATGATCTCAAGAGGTCTCATGCCCAAAGGTTTGGCTGGTGATTCAAATCTTAATCAAAATCTTCTGGAAAGTCTTCTTCCTTCTCTATCCAGAAGTTGTGGTTAGAGGTAGAGGTAAAAGTCGTGTTACAGACAAAACGTACAACAATCTCTTCATAAAACAACAAGTTATGGAAGTGATCTTCACCTCTACCTCTAACCACAACTCTAAATAGATACTACATACTACATATGAAGAGATTGTTGTACGTTTTATCCACTTCACCCTAAATCTCGCTGTAGCAGTCAAGGGAGTTCTTCTGTACGGCTGGTGTGGGTAGTATGTGGGAATGAGCTGAGGGCGGTTGTATGGAGGACAAATGAAATTTGGGATACAAGTGTAGGCAGAGGTGCGGATGGGAGCAGTCGGCCTCAACTGTGTCTGAGTAGATGATGGCTAGCTCATGGGTGAAGTGGATGGTGGTGTGGGGTGTGGCTGCGATTGGTGCGTGTGGGGGAGCTCGCACCTAAATGAGAGATAGATATGTGTGATCAGATCCGATGGGTATGGGCGGGATGGTGAAAGAGCTAAGCAAGTGAGATGCCTCTTGGGGTCCCATGATGTATCTCGAGCCATCATGGGACCCCGAATCATCTATGAATCTTTCACATATGATTCTAGCACGGAGGATACTACCATTCAAGAGGATCTTGAGACCTTTCAATGTCTTTATGATGGAGATATGGAGGCAACTATACAAAGAGCTTAACGGCTGGAGATAATAGGAAGTAGTACACCTGATAATAGAGAGATCTCCGGCGTCGTTCTCGTTAGAAGCCATCCCCATGTATCCACAAGCTGCATACTAGTCACAACCAAACGTTCTACCTCCTAGAGGCCCATCAGTGGGAAAAACAAAGTACTTTTCTAATCACTAGACTCAAAACAGAAACACACCTAGCACACTAATCCTACCTACGCACTCTGGCAATGAGGATCATGGTCAGAGGGTGTTGTAGAGATCGGCAGGTAGCCCTAAAGCTAATCCGTGATCCTCGTCATCAAGGAAAATAAAATCATCCTCAGTGAGACCATGCGTCTCATCTGTCCAATCATCAGGAGGATCCTCATCGATGTCCACACATAGTAGCACTAAGGAATACACAATGCGTGCATATTCATCTGGTTCATCAGGGGAAACTTGTTTTACTGATTATTGTAAAGATTTGTCTGGTCCTTAACACACTATCATAATAGTAAAACCAAGGGATAATGAGATAAGTAGTGATCTTCACTCTACCTCTAACCACAACTCTAAATAGATATTACATACTACTTCCTATTGTACGTTTTAGCCATGCCACGAAGTCCTTGGGGCAGCCCTGGTGGGATGTAGCCCGGAGGGGGGAATCCAGGTGGGTTTGGAGGCAACAGTGGACGATGGGTAGTTATGGAGCTGGTGGGTGGGATTCACGGCCAAATGCAGGGCAAGGGACCCCAGGTGCAGGGGGTTATGGAACTGGTAGTGGCTACGGTTACGGAGGTAGTGATGGTAATAATTATGGTTCAAGAGGCGCTGGCTATGGTGCTCAAAGTGGTAGTTATGGATCTGGCCCTACTGGAGATCCTTATGGGTCTTCTGGGTACCAAAGGTCAGGAGTCGGGACCTGATGCAAATGCAAGTGGTTATGGATTGGCAGTGGTCCATCGACAGAAGGATATGGTGCTGCAGGGAAGAAATTGCAACGTGGTCCTGATGCTTGCTTCAGGCCTTATCCTGCTCATGGTTGAAATCTCTCCTTGAGTATCTTATTCTGAATGACTCTTCAGCTTTCTGCTCCAGCATCTATCAGTCATGGGTTTATCTGGCATTTTACCCTCTTGGCTGTCTCGGTAGAACCAAGAGGGGTGGAGGTAGTGACCAACCCATAAATAAGGCAACACAATTCACTACCATCTCTTGCCATCCGGAGGACGTGTTACATACTGAGTCTAATGTATTGAGTGTCTTAGATTTGCATCTTTTGGAATGTTTAGGACCTCTTCCAACCCACGAGTCTAGAGAGGCCTTGAAGATCAAAGGTGCTTTGGTATTTTGCTTCTAAAGAGACATGGTGACAAAATCACATATGGCTATTCTTTACTGGGTTTTTGTATGCTTCAGGCTTTTAGGCTTTTTGTTGTGGCATTCTATGCACATAATGTACATACTATTGCACCGCGGTAAGTATTAAGGCTTCCCCTACCCCTAACCATAATGTATTAAATACATTTGAGGATCCAAAATGAATAGTTCTTCTCATTGAGAATGCAAAATGTCTGTAGTATCCACACTTAAGCTAAATCACGAAGATTGACCAACCTCATCCGACCAAGCGGATGTGTCAGGGACTGGAGCAATCATGCGCACAGTGTATAATTCGTAGTGTGCACTCATGCTCGACGTCCCTCACGATGCATTACTGCCTAGAGATCCAATTCTCACTAAAGTCGAGAGAAAGAAAAGATACAATGAGTTAAAGCAGATGTTGAAAAATGTTTGGCTTACTAAAATGGAGAGTAGCGATGAATCTAATGCAAGAGAGGGGGGTAATAAGATTGTTGTACCTCCTCACTACTGAAAATACACAATCCAGGACAGGAAACTAATAGTCCAACAACCTATGCGAGAACCCAAATCAAATGAGTCTTATGATGGGTTGGAAAATGCCAAGAAGATAGATTTAGCAGAGCCAAGAGAAAGTCCTTGACTTTCTTACATCGCCACCGATCTAAGCCAGGAAAAACAAGACTTATTGATTAAAACGCTGAAAGAGTTTAGAGATGTATTTGCATGGTCATACAAGGATTTAAAGGGGGTGGATCCTAACATTTGTGAACATTCAATCCCTTTAAAATATGATGCAAAACCAAGCAGATAATGTCCCTATACTTACAATGAAACATTTGCTAAGAGGATAAAAGAAGAGATAGACAAGCTTATGGAAGCGGAGTTTATCTATGAAATTGAGCACGTAGATTGGGTTTCACCGACAATTGTGGTGGTCCCTAAGAAGAATGGAAAGTTACAAGTGTGTGTAAACCTCAAGAAGGTAAACGTTGCTACAATTAGGGATAGCTATCCTCTTCCTATCACTAAGCATGTACTTGAAAGAGTAGCAAGGAAATAGGCCTACAGCTTCATTGATGGATTCTCTGGCTATAACCAATTGGGGGTTAAGTTAGAAGACCAATATAAAACTGTGTTTGCAAAGGAATGGAGCATACATGCATTTAGAATAATGCCATTTGGCTTAACTAATGCTCCAACCACTTTCCAAAGACTGATGACCCATGCCTTCAAGGAATACTTGTGAACATTCCTAGATATCTATATGGATGACTTGTGTATCTACTCTTTGTTGAGAGGAGATCGTATAGATCATCTTAGAAAGGTATTCAAGAAGTGCAAGACTTATAGGATTTGACTGAACCCGAAAAATGTGTGTTCATGGTACAACAAGGCAAGATCCTAGGTCATATATTATCGGCTAATGAAAGCTCCACTGATGAAGATAAGGTAAAGGTAATCATAGAATTGTCAAGACCAAACACTATACGAGAGGTGCAATCTTTTATGGGACATTGTGGATGCTACAAACATTTTATCTACATGTATACCATAATTGTGAAACCTTTGTATGGTCTAATCACAATCTTTATATGGAATGACGAATGTGAAGAATCATTTCAAAAACTAAAGGATGCATTGGTGTCTGCACCAATTTTGAAAGCACCAGATTGGACAAAAAAATTTCATGTACATGTTGACGCTGTAGCGTTTGCAATAGGGTGTATATTAGCAAAACCTGGTGAGGGTAACACAGATTTCCCTGTTAGTATGCTAGTAGACAACTCAACAGTGGAAAAAAGAAATATACAACCACCAAACACGAAGGATTAGGTATGGTTTATGCAGTAAAGAAATTTCATCATTACTTGCTTGCAAACAAGTTCACATTCTTTGTGGATCATCAAGCACTCTTGTATTTAGTAAACAAACCTTGCAATACTGAACGCATTGTAAGATGGTTTATTGTGTTGCTTGAATTTGACTTTACAGTAGAGTTGTTACAACCATGAGGCATGAATGCCTATTACAGAGGTACAGAGGCTGCTAAGCTACCCTTCCCCCAAACCCCACCCCAACTTCTGACACAGTGATGCGCTCCGTATGATAGATTGTCAACCCCTCCTTAGGCGAGTGACTGTGTCTTTATAGTCAGACCCGACTACCGTTGCAATCTTGCTTTCTTACTTTCTTGTTCTTGCAATTGATCTTCGGTATCCACCAGTTCCCAACAGCCCCCCAACACTCTTCTCCCTTTTTTTGAACTAGATCCAGGTGGTAACTTTGGTGAACTCTGTGAAAACCTTGGGACGAACTTTGGTGCTCTGTGAGAGTTCACAGGTCCCATCTATGAGCCTATGCCACCTCAGTATTCTGGTTCCTGAGGTGACCCAAGAATGTTGTTACCAGTATCTGTCCGCCATCTGAGATTGCCAGAGAAGAGCCCCAAAAACACTGTCACCAGTATTGTTCCGCCATTGACTGCCAGAGAAGAACCCCAGGAAACATTGTTACCAGTATCTGTCCGCCATCTCAGACTGCCAGAGAAGAACCCCAGGCACTCAGTCGATGTCTAAATATTGATTCTGAGTCTGATTCTCCTGAAATATGGCCACCACCTTCAGAAGATCTTGTTCATACTCTCGCCGCTGTTCCTCCGTCATATTGTCGTGAGGCTCACCTAGATCTTCCTGTTGTTGTTCAAGAGCCTTTGACATCTGCTTTGCGGAGGGGGATGAGCTTGCACACCTCAGGAGGTATGATCTTTTCGAACAGGTGCAACTTTTTCCTCTTGCACGCATTTCCGACAATGAATTCTACCACCTCCGGTTCAACCGTCATCCTTGCTTTTGCTAGCTGAAAACACCAAAATGCGGTGGCTATCCAGGTGCCAAAGGCTGGTCTATCAGCTCGTATTCTGGCCTTCATCAATCTTTCAACCATGATCTGTACTTCATACTCCACCACCATTGATTCCATCTTTTCTGGAGGTAGCCTTTGTGCTAGAATGTGGTGTTGCAGGACTTTGTTGCTCAGCTTAATCAATTGCTGTTGATGTTCAGCCCAGTTAGCAAACATATCCCGGATTGGGGCTTCCTTAGCATCCAAGGGATCTAGCATCTGTTGCATGGCCTTATAGTTTTCCTCCATCTGGGTCCGCCACTCATGGAACTTATCCCACCAGATAGGAATATTCCTCAGCATCCGCTGGCTCTGTGGCTTCAGGGTATGCTATGGGGTAGAATCTAGGTAATGCTTCTTCACGAGGCACTATAGCATAAAGCAGTGCAGGGCTGTCGGGCATTTGGTCAATGCTGGACTCCATGAACTGCACCTCTTCTCGGGCTAAGTGGTACCATTGCGTAAGGATTCTGATAATGTTCACCAGGTTGGCCTCTCACCCCTTCATACTGCTTGGCACTGTTTCCAGAGCCTACCATTCCTCTTCCTGGCCCTCCTCAGGAGGCCCTGGTATCTCCTGGAGTTGTCTTTCTATTTCCTGTATCTGCAATTGAGTGGCCTCTTTGATTCCTCTGATAGCTCTTGTGCAGTCCTCCATACAGGCATACGTGTGTTTATTTCCCAGAAGCCACTCCACGTCGATAGATAGCCTTTCTAGATTGAAACTTGTATGCCTGGGAGCTGTCCTCATCTCAGATGTGGGCGTTATGGTGGGAGGTCTTTCCAACACTTGGATGCACTCTGGGTGAGGCGGCAAAACACATTTTTCTTTGTTGTGAGGATGTTTTCCTGGCCACTTCTGGAAAAATTCCTTGATCAGGATTTTTATGTGGACCAGTTTTTGTTCTGATTTGGTCACTTCATCCTTCAGCAGTAGTAGTCGGTACTCCGTTCTGAATTTTTTCAATTCAGTGTGCTCTTTTTGCAGCCTCTGCATCAGGTGAATGACTTTGGGTTTGTGTTCATACCAGGCATCCGCCTGCCTTCTCCTTTCCTTCTCTTCGTCCGTGGGCTCTGACTCATCTAACTTTTCTCTTCTGTCTTGCTCCCTGTCTAAGTCATTCCTTTCTTGTGCCCGATCTGGACTTTCATCTCGCTCCTGTCTCCTCCGATGTGAACTCTCCCCGCTCTGAATTCCACCCCTCCCATCACCCTCATTATCATCGTCTGAGTCTGGGTATTCATCCTTTTTCCCCTCATCCTCCCCTCCTCTCCCTTTTCTTCATCCTCCTCTTCCTCCCGTTCTCCTTGCTCACTTGGCACTGGCTCATCACTTAGCCTCCTTTTCTCCTGCATTTCCCGGATCAGTCTTTTGCTTTCCAACTCCATCATGTTTAGTCCATTTTCAAAAATTTCCCTTATTTGTTCCATGTCCATATGGACACCCCCTTGATCTGGTTCCACCTTCATTCCCTCCATTATCCTTGTGAGGATAGCCTTGTTGAACAGGTGTTAGCATGCCCTAGCTTCCACCACTTGTTTTTTGACTTGTTTTCTCATCCTTCTTTGGACTTGGACCATTCCTTTCTTTTTTCTTCTCCCTCCTTCAACATCTCCTTTATTTTATCCGGGAGTTGAATATTCTTTTCCTCCAGGGTCTCTTCTCCTTTCTGAGAGTGTCCAGTCCTGCCTGAGCACTAACCATTTCTGCCAGATGTTGCATTTGCATTGTGGCTGTATTTAGGGCAATCATCATGGCCCATTAGGAAAAAAATGGACTCTCCATGGGCCTTGTAAGAATCCCTAATTTCAAGGAAGCCTGCCAAGATTAAGGGGGACAAAGGCTTTGAATGGGGCTATTTTGGTAGGGTCTCCTCCACGTTTGATCCCTAAAAAGGTAGGGGGAAGGGGGGGGGTAACCATTTAAAAAGTAGGGAAGGGGGGGGTAAACCATTTGAAAATTAGGGGGGTAGGGGGTCTTCTCTCTCTAGCTTTTTGGCCAACTTGTAAGTGGCCTCTTAACTCTCCCATGCCACCTAATCAAATCCGTGTGTCAAAGAGGTCAAAAAAATGACTTTTTTCAAAAACTTTCAAAAAAACTCTATTCCCCTCTAAAAAGTACCCCCAACATATATACATATTAAAAAAAAGATTTTTAAGTTAAATTACTCATAATTCAACATTTTTTGACTCCCTCCAAAACTTTTAGGAAATTCCCCCCAAAATTGAAAACTTTCCCTTCTAATCTAAGCTCCTCTCCTACACCCATCCCCCTTGCACCTGCCTGCACCTGCTGCTGCACCTACACACCCATCTTTCCATCCTTCAAGCTCCATCTCTCCATCCTACAAGCTCTATCTCTCCATCCTTCAGGCTCCATCTCTCCATCCTACAATGCCTCTTGACAACGTGACCAATGTCCCAACAAGCTGTTCATGCGGTAGGTCTCCAGGGCTTTTCCTACGCCTACCTCAAGAATATGTTCCGACAAAGAAAACATGCTTGGGTACATTACCTTCAGCCAACGAACGCCGCGCTCAAGGGGAGAAGAATGTGGATCTCTGGACAGACGGATGCTTGTACCCAAAGGATCCTTCTCTCAATGTTCATCCGCCTTTTACGAACATCCCATCATTGTTGCAATACGTTGGAAATGGAGAGCAAGGTTTGTTGGGCTACTGTAAGAGACTCAACAAACACGAGATTGTGCGGTCCGAGATCTACTTGCGTCATTGGCAGTTGTTGAATGGGAGTTTTCTCAATCTTCAAGATCAGATGCAAACAGCTACTAGTGCGCTTGAGGAGGCAAAGAGCACCATCACAACCAAGGAAATGTAATTAAAAAACTTGAGGATACTCTTTCACACATGAAGAGTACTTCCATGGGAGGTAGGGTGAGGAAACGAGAGTTGTCCGAAATTCAGACTCTTGCACCATGTGGAGGCGCAAGAAAACGAAGGGTGACAACTATGAGGTAAGATGTTCTGTCCCTCATGTTGTTTAAGTCTAATACCGCTCATCATTGTTGTTTTGGGTAATAGGAACTTCGTCCAAGAAATGTGCGGCGGCGAGAATGCATCAGCTAGGGCTTCTTTACTTCGTTCTTGTTTCAACAAAGAGGACTTTATTGGGATGCTTGATGCTCCAGAGGCAAAACACTTGAAAGACGCAATCACTAAGAGAGTTCTTAGTGATTTTTCTAATATTGTCACTGATCTAGATGTTCAGGATATTTGTGATGTTGTTGGGATTAGTACGAAGGGCTATCAAGCAATACATCAAGTGTTAAAAGATGCATTAAGAAGTCGAGGAGTCACGAAAAACCTATTCCCACTTCCTCACAGAGTGACGATTGCCAAGAAGGTGTCAAATGAAGATGTTGTTCACCGATTAGGGGACTACTTGTATATTGAAGACACGATGCCTCTTCAGCCGCTCCGTAGCAAATCACAAGGAAGGAAGGGCTGCGGGAAGGAAAGCGGTGCTATTTCTAACAGTGTGTTGCGGACCGAAGGGTTTGTTTACACCAAATTCAACAAAATTTTTGTGGACTTCATACGATTGCAGCAGTCCATGGCTGTTTTCTACAATTTGAGTGATGCAGGTTAGTTTAGGGTTGCCTACATGCTCTATGATGTGTCATAACATGCATTCTGAGGCTTTATATTGTTGGCAGTTCTTGAAGGCAAGCTTGTGTTCGTGCTGAAGTTGGATGAGTGTGTAATTGTTAAAGGGAGAAAGCTGGAGAGAATGAGCATCACGCTTATGAATGAAGCCCTAGCTTATGCCAAGCATTCTTGTAGTTCGAGTGAAGCGATAAAGCCCTCTTTTAGTGTGCAATCAGAGAAGGATATATGGTGGCTTGGTGCAATTGAAGTTCCGAAAGAGACACATGAATTAAGTCCTTGCATGGATTTTCAGTAGAATCCCATGGGTCACAGAGGTCATTAAAGCTCAAATAAACGGTGAGAAGCTCATGGTTCCAGGACATGGGGAGTTTGATGTTGAATGGCATTTAGGTGGTGATCTAAAGACCATAAAGTGCATGATTGGATGCAAACAAGGTGCAAATTCTTTACTTCCCTGTCCATTCTGTGTGAAAGGGCACAAGACAAGTCGAGCAACTCAAGTGGAAGGTCAGGACGAAGATAATGATGACCATATAAATAGGGAGTGGCAAACTTTGGTTCTTTCATGTGATATGCTATAGGTGCCCAATAGGGATAGCAAAGATCCTGGGTGGAACCCCATAATTCCCTTCTCCCTCAACAATGTTCACTTTTGTACATTGCATGCGTTTATGCGAATATTTGATAGGATCCTAAAGCATCACATTGATTATGCTTTCACAATGAAGCCCCTTCAATGGTCAAAAGACTCCTTGTAGGGGGTGGAGACGCTCCTTAATGAGATTGGATGTCACCGATCAAGGGTGAACATTGTAGCAGAGACTTGTAGGGAGAAGACATATGAGGTGGCACAGAAGGTTTCCATGAATGGAGCCAAGGCACATCAATTTTTCAAGAAGATGTCAAAGTCTCCAATGCAAGTATCCAAGGCAAGTGTCGATCTAGCAAGTGAGAAGCGGTGGGAGTTGTGGAAAGATTTGTGTTCATGCACGACGGACAAAGATCCCAATGTGGAGGTTGCTAACCAACGCAAGCTAGTATGGTCATCCTTTCAAAAGGTTGTGCAATTGATGAATCTTTCAAGCACCACCGTTGAGCAGCGAGAGGAGTTCAAGAAGGTGCTTTATGAATTCACAAAGGCCGCTAAGGACGGATGGTCTGAAAGCAAGATTACGCACTACATGGTTTGTTTTAACAGACTTAATACATATGCAATGTTTGAAAATGCAACTTTTCTATTGGCTTATCGCCTTTTTGGTTGTTTTAGCACATTCTCTATGCGCATGGTGCATACTTCATGGACCGCTATGGTTCGCTTGATATATGGAGTACACAAGGCATGGAGAAGTCCCACTATCGAGCAAAAGGAGTCTGCTTCAAGAATACTCGGCATGGTGGTGGTAGTTCACACTCCAACTACCTCCAAGAGATGTTTAACTGGTTTTTTAGGCACACCTTTGGGAGAACTCGCACTACTGAGAAAGCAAGAGAGTCGATGTTAGCAAAGCAGTTACGCAACGCCTCCCGTACTGCAGCATCCGAGAAGTGGAAATGCTCGCGAGCGTCCCTGGGCCATGAAGCTTGGCGTGCAACTAAGTATCGAAAAGGCAGCGTTTGGGCGTCGCGTCAGCCGTCCGCATGATCCAGGTTTAGTTGTTAAATTCAATTGGTTTATTTGAGTTTCACTCAATTGGCCGCATAGTGTGAAAGAGCCCAAATCTCAAAAAAACCTATTTAAAGGTTGAAGGCGCTCATTTTGTCATTTCCCTACTAGGTGCTACCATGGCAAGAACAAAACAAACGGCAAGGATTTCATATCCAGCGGGGCCGGATGGCCAACGACTTAAAGGTACAGCAACAGAAGCTGAAACTTCACAAGCTCAAGGTGAAGTCCACACAGAAGAAGTTGGAGCTTCAAATCAGCATGGCCAGTCCTCTACATCAGCAAAAAAAAGAAGGAAGCATTGCCTTGTTGTCTATTCATCGGACTCCAACGATTCTGATGGCAATAGGGAGGATGAGAGCGACCAAGGAAAAGAAACAAACAGCCAAAAGCAGCCATCAGAAGGCTCCGAAGAGACGCAAACGGATGAAGATGCCCCATGGGTTGGTGTCAAAATACAAACTTATCAGGCTCACATGTCTATTGGGGGTAAGACACTTCCTAAAGGGAGCACGAATCAGATGGAGAGTGGGTGGAATCAGATTATGAGGTGTTGGAAGTGCCTGTGCAGAAAAAAAAGAGAAAGAGAATTGTCGACAAGAAGAGAAAGCAAGCTGCGCCAACTCGTGCCAAAAATGCACCTCCACGTCGACCTCAGAAGGTACGAAAGCGCAGCCGTGCTTTTGCAGGGATTCGACACTATCAAAGAGCACCGAGCTCTTGATTCGGAGGGCCCCTTTTGCAAGGCTATGCAGGGAGGTTTTGCAATTGTACAACACTCAATTTCGGATGGGCGCCGTGGCCATAGAGGTAGTCCAAGAGGCAGCATAGCAATATCTAACTAGCATATTCTAGGATTTGAACCTATGTGCCATCCATGCAAAGCGTGTAACCATTATGCCCAAGGATATGCAGCTTGCTCGCCGTTTGCGCCATGAGGAGTAGCTTGTAATTAGGCATCAAACCTTTTTGTATTTACGGAACTTCCAAGATTGGGAAGAATTTGAATACAAGCGTCTTTTGATTGTATACCCCACTCTGTGCATTGTATTGGGAAGAATTTGAATATAAGCGTCTTTTATTGTATACCCCATTGCGCATTGTATTGTTTTAATTCTATACCATGCGATGTAGCACTGGTCCAAGTTTTGTCTACCTTCTATTGTATGTATGTAGCCATTAGCTTGTTATTGTGAAAACTTGCCTACGTTAAGCACCTTGGCTAAGTGGGGCATGCACTTCCTGATGCATCCGTGCTCTGTGACTCACTATTGCATGGAAAAAGCATCTACAAAGTGTTGAAAATTGTCTTGGAATGCCCCCAAACTGGCTGCCACAAGGGCGCGCATTTGGGGCTTCCAGAGGCATATGGATGGACACAATGCGCGCCCTTGTGGCAGCCTTTTCTAGTGCATTCCAAACACTTTCCAATGGTTTCCAGATAATTTTCACAAGCAATAAGTATATTTTGTTTGATTCAATGCTTCAATTAGCATAGATGCTTCTGGAAATCTTCCCCCCTTAGTCCATGTAGCATAGAAATTTTGAAGGATGGTTATTGCATCTGTGAAGTCAGTCCTATACTCCAAAATGGGCTAGATATTGCCACATAGTTCTCTTGTGGTTTGCTAATACAACTTTAAGTATCTGGGGCAAGATGGGCTTAAGGTTACCTGGGTATGCTTGTCTTTCTGTTTTGCAACTGGGTATTAATGTCTTGTCTTTCTGTTTTGCACCTTGGTATGCTCCTAGATGGGTCCAAAATCATCTGCCACAAGGGCGCGCATTTGCCCAGTTCATTTGTTGATGGAAGGCCCCAATGTGCGCCCTTGTGGCAGCCCATTTTAGGGACTTCCAAGCCCTTAAGTAGGCACATCCATAACTTTGGAAGCCTAGATATAACAAAGTATGCATTTTATTAATTTTAATGCCTGCCAAACCCTATAGTAGTCATATCAGAAATTATGGTGCTTCTTATACACAATGGAAGCCCAACATATAAGAAATTCAAAACCTTGCAAGTAAGAGAGTCGTAGACACCAAAAAGTAGTTTCATTAAAGAAATCAATGCTTTACATGATATCCGGCTTTTGCTTTAGTATCTTTCGAATTACAATTTTCTGGCGCTTGGCCTTTTGGGGTGGCTCCCTGTTAAGTAAAGTGGTTGTGATTTCTTGGGTGTCATTAACCCCTACAGCTTGGTTCATGCCGACATGGGCAATAAGGCGCCCGCGAAAGTTAACACCGAAAGTGGATATTGCAAAATATTTCTTTACAAGCACTACAAGGTTGGCCGATTGGGCAAGTGTTGTTAAACACAACGCCTTGGAGAGTGAACGGAGAGCAAAAATGTTGTAGCGACCATTGGGAGAGTAGTCAACATGGACAAACACCACGACACCAGTCGAAAGTGTGCCGAGGTAGTGAGCAAGTGCCGCTTGAGGTCCGAACGGCGTCCTCCTCTCCCCTGACCGTTGCACCCAGGCATCAACCTCCAGAACATCCTGCAAAACATAGGTTTTCTGAGATATGGCACAGAATTATGATATAACATTAACAAAATCATTTGTAACAATCAAATGTAAGTGAGCATCTATACCTCTTGTCTACGATCCTCCTCATCGACGTCCGGGTGCAAGTAAAGATCCACACTTGACTTCCGCTTTGGATCAAGCAAAACAGGTGTTGCAGCAGGTGGTGGTGAATCCACTCTTGCGCGTTTAGCCAAACACATGGCTTGCACGGCCACAAACTCCTCCTCAGAGACCTTGGCCTGCTTGGCCACTGCCACCTTGGCTTGTGCGATCGCCACTGTGTCCGCCAAAGTATTCCCCATGGGCAGTAGGAGATCATCGTCATGGGAGGTGGTGGTATCAACCTCAAACTTGCCATGGGTATCGAGGATGGCGAAACACTCATCCATGCGAAGCTCAAAGGATTTCTCCAAATCGTGCATAAACACAAACTTCTCCCCACCCACCACAATGGAAGAGAAGCGGGTAATCTCTACCTCAGGGATGGCATCCCGAGTGGTGGTTCCTTTTGGCACTCGCGAGGATGAACCGACACATGGAGAGGCCTCCAAGAGGCCTTGAATCCCTACAGGGTAGGTCAAGGCAAGCGTCCTCTCCTGTGCGGATGAGTCAATGGCCGCGGGCTTGGGGTCCTCCACATAAGCCAGTACCCTGCCAATCTGCAAGTGTGGTAGCACTACGTCAGGGCCTGCTGGGCACTCGTGAAGAAGGAAGATCATTATGGCCTGAACAGAAAAAAAAGTGTTTCCGATCCTTCCCTTACGCACTGCTCGCACACCATCAGCTTCAAGCCGTACATATTGTCCGACAGGTTGTGCTATGGTGGCAAAGCGTGCAAGCCGCTGATGAAATGGCCTGTCCCCTTGGTAGATGTGGTGGAGAAGGCCTTCAGGGACCCATTGCCCTAACTGGTTTGGTAACTCAACAATGAATCTCCCCATGCACGTGGAAATGTATGAAGTAATGTGCTCAAGAGATTGAGAGTGGAGGGTCAAGGTGGTTTCCAAATCGGGTTGGGTTGTGAAAAATGCTTGAAGCTCAGGGCGATTTGCATGCCCAACCTCAGTAAGGAATGCATCTAAAGCACTAGTAGCAGCCATGTCTTCTCTTTGCGTGATTAGGTATGCTAGGTCTCTCTGCAATGCTGGGATGAAAATAGTGAAATGAGGAGGTGGTCCCCCTTATATAGACATATTTCATCTCGAAAAAAATAAAAAATATGCATTTAAAAAATAAATGTACACCACCTTAAAACTCAAGTACAACACCTTAAAACTTTTCAAAATCTTTAATAAAATATCCAATATATAAACGATTAAAGTTACAAGCCAATTCACTTAGACAAGATGATTTCGTCTGTAGCCCAATCTTTGTAAACAAGCATAGTGGCCTCCATCCACCTTCCAATCTATACGACCAAAAATTGGGCAATCAAAATACAAATACCCGCAAATAAGAAAAGGTAGCTAAGCAAGCACAAAGTAGACCTTGCGTTGTTCCAGTTTGAAACTTGCATTGCCGACATCTTCGAATCCCATTATGACAAAGTGTTCCCGAAGATTGGCAAGAGTCCAATGCGGATTCACTGCAACCACCTCCACCTCATTATTGGGCATGCGGACACGAATTTTAAAGGATTGAACCTCTTCGGTTGTCAGCTGCAAGGGTATCCATTTTCCACGTTTGTGCATCCACCTCTTGTAGCTAAACCGTGCATACAAGGTGCACCTTGCTTTCAAATACCGAAGGCAAAGCTGTGTGGGGGACACATTGCACTTATAACGGTCACCATCATGCAAACCGTCAACATAGCCCCATTTGACACCTAGAATGGTGTCCATTGCATCTATGTCAACTTCTTTGCAAACAAACATTGTTGGTGTTTCTACAGTCGGCAGAGAGCGGAATGCATGCACAAACAAATGAATGGGACAAGGCCAACTGAGACACACCAATCTGGTTGCCTTACCAAACTTTAGGGACCTTGGAAATCTTACAACACCTTGCGCTTGAAAGAAAGCAAAGCCCAATGGTCTGGAGTTGGCCGTTCTGTACTCTGCAATGAGGGTGTCTCCACGGCTTCTAACCTACCATAGCTTTGGCTTGACTTCGGCACCACGTACTTGTGGGAGTACATGAATATTCACTGCTTAGTAAGTTTTTTCGATGAGACATTAGGAAACATAAGCTCCCTAATGTGAGCATGCACAACCATGAACGTGCCTGAGAGGCACTCAAGCGGCTGCTCCTCAACTAAGCTGGATGGAAAAACATCTTTACAAATGCCCTTAGTTAAACATAATGATCGCATAAATGTAAACATGACATATACATGGGATAGCTAAACCATGAAAACTTACAATGAGGTGCAAATTGAGTTGAAGCTCTCTTGAGGTGGTGGATCTCAGCTGCACTGTAGACGTGTTGCACGATGGCCACCATTCCGGACTTGGTTTCTTTGAATGCCAATAGCCGACTCTTCCAATGACGTTCCAATACGCCTCGACATCGTACGCGATGAGGTCCAGCACGTGACGGTTGCATGTAGACCCATGCACCCTTCTTGAATACCTGTGGGATCCATACCCCCTCTGAATTTTTTGTGTTGTGCAACACAATCTCCTCTATCTCTGGTTTGGGCCATCTATGCGTGGATATGCTTGGGAAGTTGGGCTTAGGAAGGGATTTGAAAGAGTTGGGTACCATAGAGAGAGAATGAGGAGCTGAGGGGAGGGTGACGTGAGCTGCCTATGGTGGCTTTGACAGTGGAGATAGAGAAAGAGGGGAGGAGTGAGAGGTAGAGAGGATAGTGGAGTTGTGGGCTATGGAGTGTGGGACTGTAGAGGGTTGATGGAGGTGTGAGAGAAGGGGGAGCTATGGAGAGAGAGGAAGAGAGTGGTGGAAAGCTTTTGGCTATGGCTGCCTTGACTGTAGAGAGAGAATGGGAGGAGAGAGAAGAGGGAGAGTGTGGGAGAGAAAAGTAGTGAGGGAGAGAGAGAAAAGTGGATTTTGGGAGGGAAAATTGACTTTTTTAAGTTAGTTTATGTTTTGGGACAGTTTTGGAGGCAAATGAGTCAACTTTGGAACTTTTTAAAAAAATTCAATTTTTAGGGTTTTTAAGCATGCGCGTTTTTTTTTTTTTTGGGTGTTCCTCCCTCTTTTATGACACCTCTCTCCTCCTATTTACCCCCCCCCCCCCCCCCCCCCCGCGCCTACCTCCCACCTCTCTCTAAGAACCAAGCATTGAAGAGGGAAACAATTAGGCTGCACCCCTACCATTCCTCCCCCTCTAGGTGATATCCCAAGAGCATTTTCATTGGTTCTCCCTTAAGCCTTCACTAATCAAAAAGGCCCAAGGAGAGTCCATATTTTTCCTAATGCCCTTATTCTGGCCTCCATTTCCGTTTGCATGCTTGTGGAGGGTTCTCTGAGAAGTATTGCTGGCATTTCTGGATCGTTCCTTGTGATATTGTAGCTTACAATCATAATCTTGAAGGATTGAACTGCCCATCGAGCTTTACGGCCCTTTTTGTCTGGTCATGGTACTTCCTCCATGTTTTCATTACTTTCAATTCTTGACCAGTGTGAGTCGAAGAGCTCCTTGGCTCTGTGATCACCCCGGAGACTACCTTGGTCATTTATTTTCCAGCTTCTCTAGGAACCTTGAATCTTGGTTTGACTATCTGGGTGCTTGTAGTAGATCCTGGTGCTTGGGGTGGTGGTGCCTTTCCTAGAACAGTTTTCAGGAGGTTTTTCATCTTGTCTTGAGCTTCCTGGGACTGGTCTTTTTCAGCTGTATCCTAGGCTCTATCCTCTTTTCCTCCCTCTCCCCCAGACTTCAGTGATAGAAAAATTTGGGACTCGCCTGTGAGCTCGCGTAGGAAGTCCCTGAACTCTTCTTATCTTCAGTGCTCAACTTTGGTTTCTTTTCTTTGCCCTTATCTTTCTTTCCCGCCTCTCCCCTGGGCCTTTTCGCTGCCATCTCCTTCTGTGCATGGTTGTACAATGCTTGCCAAATAGGGCCACAGGTGTATAGCTTATGGCCTCTTTGTATGGCTGTCATCTGGGTATTCATGGCCCTTTCCAAGCATCTTAGCCCAATCGCACTTCCCCCCTGTGAATACTCTGGCCGACTCCATGAGCATATGTTCAGCCAGGTACTTGTCGTCCTTTTTCAGACCAATTTCCTGGGCCACAAACCCCATGAGTTTTCCATGTTCTTTGAGTTGCATGGTTGGCACTCCCTGGGCACCCTTTTTTTGTTTGTTGGTCTCTTCTTCTATCTCCCCAAAGAACTTGGCCACCATGTTTGTTGTCCATGCTTCCCCTGCTGTGTCCATGGAAAGTTCCAGGACTCTGCTTAGATTTTCCCTTGATGCTCTAACTGTCACCCCCTTGATCGTTGTTTGCTGTGTGTCTTTGTCATAGTTGGTTGTTGCTTCCCCTGCTAACTCATCACTTACCGTAGAGAGCATCACTGTGTGCAACTTTAGGAGTTCTGCTTGCTCAAACTCCTACTACTCCCCGTCTTGCAGCTCTGCTATCTTTACTCTCATGTGTTTAGGTAAGGTGGCCATGATCCCTAATGAAGAATAAGAGCAGGAAAGCAGAGAATAGGAAGATAGCGAGGGTGCAAAGAGAGACGAAGAGTGTGAGGAAATAGGGTTAGCGATTTGGTTATACTTTTGCACCATCAAGTTTTGCGCCAAGAATCCTATCAAAATTAAGAGCAAAATCATTATAGTGATAGTGCATGATGGGTGCCTCTTAAATGATGTTTGTGGGTATTGCTTCCATGATGACTTTTCCTGCCGCTCTTTAGTGGCCACGTCATCCTCTAGCAGAACCCTTGCCACATCAGTCGGGCCTCTTTCCCCTTTTAGTTGTTCCCCCTGCAAATATTTTACCGTGGATCTGGTTAATATTGGCTCTCTTGCAGGTGGTTGTGATTCCCTGTCTTTATCCCGCTGTTCTAGTGGGTTGTGTGACTCTAAGACAGCTGAAGACACTCCCTGAGTTCTGGTCTTGATCCTGGTTTTCTGATTCTTCCTTTTTAGATTCCTCAGGTTGAGGGTCTTCTGGATCCCTCATATCCTCTTTCCTTGTCCATTACCTTCTGAGTTTTCCCACATTCACCCTTTCTGGAAACTCAAGTCCTTGTAAGTCTTTGAGTATGGTGGAGCCATTTTCATATAATCTGAATAACTCAAATGGTCCTGACTAGCCAGTTGATAAGCGTTTCTTCCTGGCATCGATTTTTCGTGGAAACCATAATACTAAATCACCTTCTTTGAATCTTCTGCCTTTCAGTTGTCTATCGTGATAGGCTTTCATTTTTCTCTGAGCTACCTCCTGCTCCCACAAGGCTCACTGTCTTTGTTCATCCATCTTCTCCAGTTCTACCAGCCTTTTCTGAAGATTTTCCTCAGGGTTCAATTGATGATTGACTGAAGTGCAAAGAGCTGGCAGTGTGAACTCAAATGGCACTATGGCTAGCCAATCAAAAAGGTGTTTGCTTAGTGGCGACCTTAAAGGCTGTGCGATAAGCCCACAGTGCTGAGTTGAGATGCATGTCCCAAGATCCTCTCTTGGTTCAAGCCACCTTAGTAAGTATTTTCTTCAGTGTTTTATTGGTGCTCTCTGCCTGACCGTTGCATCTGGGATAGTATGTGGTTGCTTTGCGATGTCTGATGCTGAACACTTCAATCAATGCTTCTATGGTATCATTTAAGAAATGGGTGCCCTGATCACTAACCAGCTCCAGTGGGCAGCCATACCTTGTTATTATATTGTCAAATAAGAATTCCACACTTTTATTGGCTGTATTATCAGTTAAGGCTTTTTCTTCCACCCACTTTGTGACATAATCTGTAGCGGCAATTATGTACTTTGTATTTTCCCATGTTCTTAAATGGACCCATGAAATCTATGCCCCACTTCATGAAAGGTGCCAGTGGCTGAATTGGTTGTAATGGCCCCATATTCAGAGGTAGTGGTCTTCCCATTCTTTGACATGCATCACAGCTTTTGGCCCATTCCTGAGCATCCTTGAACATAGTCTCCCACCAATATCCACTCTGTTAAAGTTTTCTAGCCGTGACTTCCCCTGAAAGGTGTCCTCCTGCCTCTCCTTCATGCGCGTCCTCCAGCAATTCCATCCTCTCAAACAAAGACACCCACCTCCTCACAATCCCATCCTTTCCTAGCCAGTACAAGGCTCCAACGGCCCATGTAAAATTTATGGCCTTCATGATCAAGGCCCTTTTCTGTTTCATGGTCCATCCCATTGGCAACTGTCCAGTTCTCAGATATGCTAAGATTTTTGAATCCTGAAGCTACTTTGAAAAGAGGAGCATCTGGCAAATCATCTTTTATGCTCTCCATTTCATCGGCTCGTGTGGCTCTGGATAAGAAATCTGCACCAAAGTGCTTTTTTCCTGGTTTGTGAATGATTTTAAAATCAAATTCCTGGAGCAACAACATCCATCTGAAGAGCCTGCCTTGTATGATTACTTTGTTGATGATGTAAAGTAGTGCTTGATGATCCACATAGAAAACAAAGAAATTTCCCAACAGATAATGCCTAAATTTCTGCACTGCAAACACCATCCCCAGTGCTTCTCTTTCTGTGGTTATGTAGGCCTGCTTCGCTTGTGAGAACCTTCTACTAGCAAACTAAATGGGGAAATCCACTTCCCCTTCTGGCTGAGCCAGTATGGCTCCAAGTGCTAAGCCTAATGCATATACATGCACATGAAATGGTTGGTCCCACTTTGGCTGTCTCAGAATGGGTTTTTGATTTTCTTGATTTCTTCAAAGCCATCCTGGCATGCCTGATTCCAAGTGAAAGTGACATCCTTTTTTGTTAGTGCATATAATGGAGCTGCCAGTTCAGCCAGCTTCTAAACAAATCTTCTATAGAAATTCACATATCCAGGAAGCTTGATACTTCATTAACATTTGTGGGTTCCAGTGCTTCCAGGATTTCCTTGATCTTACCTTCTGACATTTCAATGCCTTGGTTGGATACCACATGTCCCAGCAAGGTGCCTTTGTAAGCACCAAACACACATTTGTATGGGTTCAGACAGACTCTCTTCTCCCTGAATCTTTCAAACATAAGCCTTAAGAACTTCAAGTGATCCACCACACTTGAGTATACTGTGAAGTCATCCACGAAGATTGCCATGAATTTTTGTAAATAATTTGAGAATATGCTCATCATTGCCCTTTGAAAGGTTGTTGGTGCATTACATAACCCAAATGGCATTACTAAAAACATAAAAGCACCCCATTCCGTTATGAATGCAGTCTTACCCCTGTCTTACAATGCTAATCTGATCTAGTTATATACGATGTATCCATCAACAAAGCTATACATTGCAAAACCCGCTACTTGGTCTAACATTGTATCTGTGAATGGCAACGGAAATGGGTCTTTGATGGTTTGCTCATTGAGTTTCCTGAAATCTATGCAAATTCTGACCTTGCCGTTTTTCTTTGGGACTACCACAATGGGGAATAGCCAGTCTCTACTCTCTACTTCAGTGATGAATCCAGCCTTCAATAAAGCATTGATTTTTTCTCTGACCTTGGCTGCATAATTGGGGTTCATTCTATATCTTTGCATCCTTACTGGTCTTGCATCCATCTTCAGTGGAATCCTATGTTCACAGACCTTTGGGTCGATTCCTTTCAGCTCTGTGTGATCCCAAGCAAACATATCTTTAAATTTTGTTTATTTTAATTGTCTTGTCTTCCCCCACACTGATCTCCTCCACCTCATTCCCAGCTACTTCCAGACTTGTGCCCTTGAATACCTCTCTGGTGCCCTCCTCCACATGTCTGAAGTGCGTTGGGAATACTTCGTGTTGAGTTGCCAGCTTCAGGTCAGCAGTTACTAGTTTAAATATAGAGTCGCCATGGGGACTATGTTGTTGGCTTCCAATTTTTTCAGGAGCTCTTGTGCATCTGAAATGAATATCTCACTAGGCCTCGTGTTTCCCCGGGGCAGTCACTTATCAAAAGACCCCTATATCACGTACGTTCAAGAGGTAATTAATAATACCCCAATATACATACTATACTTACACTGTGAGCCAATTTAAACCCCCCCCCCCCCCCCCCCTCTGCATGTATACATTTTTATACATTTTGGTCTTTTAATAATCCTCTCTGGTTAATTCACGTGATATCATACACATTCTAAAAACTGACCGCCCGGGCCGTGTTTCCAGCAATGCTCGTTGAAGAAGTCGAAACCTTGACTTTTCGAGGTCCCATTTTCATGGTCAGCTCATCAGTTCCCCAATCATGTATTGCTCCAACTGCCCTTAGCCAAGGTCTCCCAAGTAATATGTCATAGGAATCCCCACATCCAAGATTAGAAAGGTTGTCTCAAATTTTACCCTTGCTATTCGAATTGGCACATCTTGGACCATACCCAGCGGATCTGCTATTGTCTAATCTGCCATTCTGAGTCTGAATGGGGATGGTTTTATTTTTAAATCCAAGTGTTTTCTTACTTTCTCCGACATGATGTTTACTCTGGCTCCCCCATCCAGTGTGGCTTTGTCCACAATTTTCCAGTGTTTCCTCACCTTGCATTCCACTGCTATTACAGGAGCTTGATCATCCCGTATGCCAATTTTGTTCACTTCATATGTTGTTTTCAACCCCTCCCTTTCCAGCATTTCTTCCATGACTAGGACTGTCTAAATCAATCTAGACATTTCCTGAGAGAATTTGTTGATTCTTTTCGACACTTTCTCCCACAGAGCTCTCTTCTGTTGCTCTTCATTTTTCTGGACTATTTCAGTTATTCCTTACCTCCACTTCTTCCAATGGTTTTATGTTGGTGGTTGTCTCTTCTTGGGTACCCTTTTTAATCCAGACCAGGTTCCTCTGATTCTTTTGACTGGCTTCATCTGGCATCTGGTGCTAAGCTGGTTGCTTCTGAAGGAAATGGGTCACGTTAACAACTTCTTGTTTGAGTTCCTGCAACACTTTCTTAGGGGGTGCCCTCCCCTTTGTTTCTAGTAAGACCCCTGGGTTGTTTCTGGTAATTACATTCACTTCAGAAGATGCTAAGTTGATTGTGGGTAGAGGATTCTGTGTAGATGGATTGTTCCTAGGTTGCTGGTTTGGAAAGACTTCAGTACAATCCCTTGCAAAATGTCCTTCCTTCCCACATCTCCAGCATTCCAATCTGCTAGGTGGTGGTCTGGTATACTGTCTGGGTTGTTGTCCTGAATTGTCTGGTGTTGTTGTGCTGGGGCTGCCAGTCTGACAACTGGAATCGCCAGACGCACTGGGAAATCCTCCCATTTATGTCCTCTGCGTTCGCAGTAATCGCACTTTACACACTCACTAGTGGAGTGAGTGTTCACCCGACATGGTACAACACACCAGACTTCTTTTTTGCCTCGCATCTTTTCCCTCACCCCTGACAACTCTTCAATTTTTTTCTTGAGTACCTTAAGTTCTTCCTCTAAATCTTTCTTTTGGCGCTTCTTAGCAGGCTCCTCCCCTGAACTACTGGTATCATCAAAATCACTTGATTCACTTGAAGTGGCCTCTTTCTTCTGTTTCTTGGACCCCTTTGTTTCCATCCTTACCGCTCTTTGCACCAGATCTTCAAAAGTGCGCGTAGGGTTGGTGATTTCTGATTTGGCCATTGATTTTAGTGACGTTCCATTTATGAACCATGTTCTCAAGCTTTTGTGTCCTGGTGGCGAAGACAGCTGTCTGGCAAGATCCTTGATTTCTTCCACAAATTGCCGTACACAATTTTTCTTTTGCTTGATCTTGCCCAGGTGGCTCAATAATTCCTCATCTGACCTTTCGTCCTTAAAGCGCTGAATAAAGGCCTTTGACATGATTTTGTATGTTGGCAGTTGTTCTGGTGGATAGTTGAAATACCATTTCTGGGTTGTTCCCCGTAGCGTCTGGGGGAAACACACCCTCCACTCCGTCCTGGGGGACAGCTTGCGTAAACTAGCCCAACTTCAAATGCCTGTAAATGCACCTGGGGGTCGCCCCCTTTCTTTCCTTTGAACTCTAGCATTCTCAATTTCAGGTCTTTGGTAGCTTGCCGTGTCAGTTGCATAGCTGGCTCCTCTGGTAGATTATCTGGCCCTACCTTATCCTCTCCTACTTCTGGTTCTGAGTGGTCACCCAGTTCCATTGTCACTCGGTCAGATTCTCCTGCATCAAGCCTTTTTCACGGTCTACCTGGTTTTTTCTTCTGCTGAAGATTGCTCAGACCTGCTCTTTCATCTGTGTAGTCCTCCATAGTTGAGTCTCTTTCTTTTAGAGGCTCCCCAATAGGATCGCCAATGTTGAGTCTTTAGATTTCTACAGTTTATGTTGAAGCTTTTCGCTATGGGTTAGTCAACTCAGGTGATAGTCTGGGACTATACATGTTCATAGCTACATAGATGGAAGACATGCTCACACAGTAAAAAGAGAATGAACATACTCACACACACACACACACACACACAGAGAGAGAGAGAGAGAGAGAGAGAGAGAGAGAGAGAGAGAGAGAGAGAGAGAGATAAGCTGGACTCACAAATGGTAATCCCCATCATATATTCATGTAGAGCTGTTACAACCATGAGGCATGAATGCCTATTACAAAGGTACAGAGGCTACTAAGCTACCCTTCCCCCAAACCCCACCCCAACTTCTGACACAGTGATGCGCTCCGTATGATAGATTGCCAACCCCTCCTTAGGCGAGAGACCGCGTCTTTATAGTCGGACCCGATTGCCGTTGCAATCTTGCTTTCGTGTTCTTGCAGCTGATCTTTGGTATCCGCCAGTTCCCAACAGCCCCCCAACAATGACCTACTTTTCCTAATTTTTGAGTATTTTTTGGTCTAATTTACTAATTTTCTAAACCAATTTTGGATTTCTTAACTACCTTTATGTAATTTCTTTAGAAAATAAAAAATCAGAAAGATCAACAAAGATTCTGGAGGCAAACGTTGAAATGCCAAAGCAAGAAGTACTTCCAAAAAATGTTTGGAAGCATTAAGAGAACGTCAATTTTGGCTTTAATTAATCGGTTCGCCGCTTCCATCATTTTGCCATATCTTGGGTTTCAGATGTCCAAAATGAGAAATTGAAGAACCGTAGGGAGTGTAAGATATTTTTTGGGACCAATGGAATCAAAAGACGCATTGGGTTTTCGGGAGCACTAGGCACATATACTAACTTAGGTGGATTTTCTAGTCATTTTTACTTGGAGAAGTCTTGGAGAGAGCTAGAGCCCCTGCAACACTCGTCTTTCGTAGCTTCCATACGTGCACTACATGCATCCATACATCGAGCGACATGAGCGGTGAGTCCCACAACCATCATAGAATGTGTGCAAATTGACTATCCACTAATACGTACACCACGAGAAGAGAACGAGACCTAGGCACCTAATTTAGAAACTGATGCGCTAAACAAAGTAGGAATGTCCAAATCAAGTGTGCATAGCACCAAAGAGACCCCCAAGGGGTGGGGGTCACAAAGATATCATCCAGGTTGCAGTAGGGCCCTAGTAGCAGCAACCACAATTGCTGCCACCTCTCTCCAAAGCAGGTGAAAATCACACAACAGGTACCCCAGGCCAAGAGAATTCCATTGAGCCCATGAAAGCTCAAAATGGACACCCAAAACTCACAGAAACAATCCAAGTTCCTAAAACCACAAAAAATGCTCTTACAGGTGAAATACAAGTACAAATGCTATGTGCATAGGCTCAACAGGTTGCCCATGCCACCAGAAACCCAACCATATGTTCAAATCTAAAAAAACCCACAAAAGCCATTGACCGTGGTTGGTACCAAGTATCTCAAATTGAAAATCTGGTTATATCAGCAAGTTATGCAGGTACTGAGGAGCCCAAATCAACTTTCCAAGCTAAAAATGGAGTAGCATGAGCCATCCAAACATAGGTTTACAAGTCCAGGCTCTGAAATCCAAAAACCTTGATAAGTTGGGCAAAAATTGTGTGAAAGCCGCGAATTTTTGAACCATAAGGTCAACAAAGCCAATAGGAACCCAAAACCATATCCACATAGAACAAAAATTGGCCAAAAGTTCAAATTGCCATAGAGTTTGCGTTTTCAGAGTGTTTTTCCTGAAAACAAGCACAATGGCTAAACCATAGGTCCAAGTTCACAACCCAACCCTCCAATAGCTCAAGAATGACCATAGGAAGCTGCAAGGAAGGTTTGAACCCAGACGCAAATCCATAACTAGAACGTCCTTAGTAAACACAACTTCAGACAAGTGAAAAAATCAAGTGATGGACAAACTGCGAACACCAAATGTTCATGCATAGCATGGCTAGCCTCTACATGTCAAGGGAAACCAAGGGACTCCAAGTTTGAAGCCAACTGACACTTTTGGCACCAACCGCAGTTGTTGCCACAGGGCCTAAATTCAGCACCAAGAGCAAAATTAGGAGACATGGGCTATAGCTTGTTGCCAGTCCAGAGGTCCCAAATGAAGTGTACAACCCACATATGGAGTCCAATTCACAGGTCAAAAGTCAAAAAACCCAACTTGACTTCCCAAGGCCAAGTCAGAGAAGCGTCCAACACCCTTTTTGGGCCAAAATTCAAGTTTTAGGTGTCCAAATTGAGTATGCAAGGCATGGTTGGGATAAAAAAGAGGTCAATATAAAAAATATGTGAAAAAACTTTCCGTTTGACACACATGGCACCAACCGCCGTTGCTACCACTTTCACCTTTTCAGGAACTGGAGCATACCTTCATATAGTGCATGTTGAGAGGGTCCCATTGACACCTTGTTTTCCCAAAACTGACACTCTTGCACCAAGATACTGACGAAAATAACTTAGGTCACTATACTAAAATTGACTATCTGACTCTGACGATTGTAAAAAATTGTGCTGTAATATGAATGTGTTAATGATTGACTGTCACAGAATCTAGCACTCCTAAGAAGATGAGGAAGCACACCAAATACAAGCTAGATGAGATTGACAGCTTCCAGCTAGACATGGAGAATATCACTGGCATGAAAGGATGTCTTGTGGACGAGGAAATGCAACAAGCACAAGGGCAACGATTATTTACCACAGTGTGGAAGGATGAGACAGGCAAGAGGTGGGAAGCACCGCAGATGCCGACAGGCTTCAATGCCATAGACGATGTGCCAGAAAATGCCGACAGGGCAATAAGAAGGCTAGGTTTGGATGACTTTTTAGCCCAACCAATTGTACGTGCAGAATACAAACGGGCTTACCAGCTTTTGACAAGTTTAAAGAAGGAGAATGAGGATCGGGCTACCCGATGACATCTTCCCAGACTCTTCCAAGATTCTCACATTTGGCACTCAAGACACACACACACACATTTTGAATCTTGCATATTTGCACACACACTCCTAATTCCATTCTGGATTGGCATTTTGGCATCAATCACAGTCTCGCACACACACATAGCTTGGAGGTTGAGATTATTGCATCGACATTGCACGTGAAGTTGTCATTTGTTTATTGGCCGACAGATTGCTGAGGCGGAGATTTTGGCGATGACTTGATAAGTGGTGGGTTTTTTGGGCCGACGGACATATTTTTGACCGAGGCATAATTGTTGGCATTAACACTATAGATGGAGACTTTTGACAATTTTTTGGTAGATAGTTTTTTATCCAGAATCTTTATCATGGCATGCATTTATGTTTCTGCACATAGATCTACTTGTGCTATTCTCTTATGGGTTTTAGACATTCTTGGTAGCCATTTACATGTTCTTGATGTATGGTCTTTGCAGATTTTAAGGGATATCATTCTTTGATTCTTGTGCATAGCCTAGTTGGTTTTACTACCTCGTTGGTTGACAGGCTTCCGCAGGACATTTTGGTAGTGGTTCAATGATTTGGTATATGGTTTTTGTGAATGGATTGCATATAATTTTGGTGCATAGTTGATGCCCATTGTTAATGCATTTTGGCAAGTGCTTTTGAGTGTCTGTGAGCTCTCTTGAGAGCATTGTTTCCGCGTTGATCGGTTTTCTAAATTGCACTGTTCTTGGTGCTTGTTTATGCATGGTAACTTTGTTTATGTACGTTGAGTGTGCCATTGTATGCACATTGTGGAGCCATTTTTGGCATTATTCATTGGCATTGAGTAACGGTTTTGATTTATGGTCTTCTGAGTCCTCTTTTGGAGACTTTAGTGGTCGAGCTTTCTCTCCCACTTTGCCATATCTTCTTGTTGATAGTTTTTGTCAGTTGATAGTGGTCAAGATCACTCTCACTTTGGCATCTTGGATGCAAGCTTATGGTTCAAACTTTGCATTGAGATTTTTCTCATTTTACAAGGAAGACTCCCTCTTTGATTTTTCCTAGATTTATCGCCATAGTTTTGGCTTGATTGCCATACTCTTGTTGATGCATTTGCGGTCATTGGATTAAAACACTGATTCCCTCTGGTTGTGGTTAAGGTGTACTCCCACGGTGACGTATTTGCAGTTCCAGTTTCTTGACATTCTTTTGGATAAACAGTAAGTATACAACTTACAAGCCTATGGTTGTGACTCATGAGAGATGGAGTTCTTGTTTATGCCATTCTTTGAGATGTTGGCATTGTGGTCATATAGGGCACATTTGGCAACATTGCTTCCAACTTATGAGGCATCATAGAAGATCTTTGAGAGATGCAGATAGGAATTTTGGCACATAGAGAGACAGTTGCAGTGCATGTTTATGCTCGTGATGGTGATGTCACTTATTCTAATGGGTTACCTCTTTCCTACTTTTGGTGGACGTTCTTCTCATTGGTTGCTAGATGGTGATGCTCTCTTCCATGTCATGGCATGTTGTGAGTGGTTCAACAACGTTTCTTGTGGGAGATATAGTAGTGTGCAAATTGCGGATGATTCAACATATGACTTTTAGGGAGTAGGAGATGTATGCTTGTCATTGCCTAGAGGCATATCCTTTACACTTTGCCATGTGCAGTTTGTTCCTGAGCTGAGTCAGAGTATTATCTCAGTGGGAGAGCTACGAGCTAGTGGTTGTCAAGTATTGCTTTCAGAGCGGTGTTTCTAAATGTAGATGGGATCTCTTGTGATTGCTAAAGGATCCCACAACACCTTGTTTTACACACTGCACATTTTTTATATAAAAGACAGTAGATTCTCAGGTACCCTACAGTCATGTAGAGTCTTTCACAAATGTTGTGCATGGTTCTGATGATTTAGAGGTAGAGGGACTAGTGAGACACGACATGATGAGTCTGTGGCTTTGCAGATGGATAGAGAGCAAGTGTTAACAGATATTCCTCTTGTAGGAGAGCTTCAATATGATGTGTGCAGGTAATGTCTACGTATGCAAATGTAGAGTAGTCTAGCTCTAGTGAAACACAATAGGGTCAGTCAGAGATGACAGACATGGAGTTTCTCGATATGATCAAGGCTAACATGATTATGCCTAGACATGTGTAGTTCCTACAAAGCTGGAGGTGAGACAACCTTATGTGACTAGTCTTGTTGATGAACATAGTGCAGATAGGGTTGCCATGGGCAGGTTGGCAGAGATTACCTAACTGTCATTGGCCTTTGGGCATCTCATGTATGACCTTCTTGAGTCGAGACCCCACATTGTAGCTACAGTGGGAGCATTTGTAGTTGGGATTTTTGGTCAAGTAGTGACTGAAATTGGCAATGAGCATGATGGAGCTATACATGTTATTCAGAGATACCTACAAGATATGCATGTGGATCTTGGCGGTGCTACGCAAGTTACATTGGACATGATACAAATGCATGCACGTTTTGAGAGAGAGACAGTGGGTGTAGACTGAGAGTCGACACATTCCTCTCACATTGTATTTATACTAGTAGGCGTTACTAGTAGGTCCCCTTATTAGGCATATCGCCTTTAAGTCGAAGTATGTTGGGGTAAAGGTGTTATGCCTACTATGCTTGTGGCCAGACAATTGGCCACCCATCCACTAGGTGTGTACACTTATCTCCTTATTCTTTATACACCAAAAGAATAAGGAACTCTCTCATTATCTCACACCAAGAGGAGATACAAGCTCCACCCACACTACCGTGTTTGTCTTCGTGTCTCCTCACCGCACACACACCGCACGCAACTGCAGGCGCTTGCACACTCTTCTGTCACAATAATTAATTTCTCTAACTTTTCTAAATGATTTTCTTATCTTAAACTAGCTATTTAAGAAGGGAAGATGCCAGGACCAAGGTTAGAAGATTAAAAAGGTTATCAACTATGGTCTAGTCGCAAGGAGTGGAGAAAATGAGACATAGCCTAAGAACTAAAAAGGGGAATCCTTTGTGGATTCCAATGAAGCTAAATGGCCGAGGGGCAAGCTTCATATGCCTCCAAGAGACTGTACACAAGTCACACAAGAGAGCTTTAGAACGGAAACAAGGAAGGTAAAGGTAAGTTCATTGTTTGTGCATGTAAGCTGGGGGACTAGCTTGTCCATGTTGCTAATATAAAAAAAATATAATTATTCTAATTGTGATTGGCTTAGGAATAGAATCAGCCTTGCCTCATATTCATATTAGGCCTAACATCTTTGGAAAAGCTTCATTCATGGTTTGATTAGTTCAAGGTGAGTTAAAATATGCATTAAGGTTCATGGCATGTGTAGCTAGGCCACTCACAAGGGACACCTAAGTCAAATTTGAATCCACGTTTGTAGGAATGTCTATGTTCAATGTACCAAGTGTCTCAAGCCTCTCACTCACTCAAGGTATCTAGGACACATGTCAAGTGTACCATCAAGTTTCTCTTGGAAGTAGGGGGCTAGCTTAAGCAGGGGGCCAGCTTAGCTCCATCAAGAAGGAAAGGAGGACACTTGTTACCATGCTCTCACTCATGCCCAAAGTGAAGAAATCCATTCATTGGCTAGTCCAAAGTGAGGTCCAATGAGTTGATAAACTTCTAAGAAGGGGAAAACTCAAGGGGGGTCTCTCTTGTAGGTTTGGGAATCTCATTTTTGCATACACACATGCTACATTCAAGAGTGACAAGTTCCCTCACGTGTGAAGAAGCAATGGTGCCTTCATCAACACTTCATGCTCAAGTGCAAGCTTATCATCTTCTTCATCTATTATGCTATATATGCTAGCTATTCAAGAGAGAAGCTCTCTTGAAAGTAGAAGTACCGGATGCCATACTTCTTTCTTGTATGATACTTCTTCTTCCTCTCTATCTACCTCAATCCCCTTAGCTCTCTTTACCTTTCATGGTGTTGAGGCCTTGGGATAGAGGCCCAATCAAGAAGAATCAAGAGGCACATGTGATTTTCCATATCCATGTTGCCAATGCTCTTGTGAAGTACATCATGTGCATTGTAAAGATCTCTCTCTTCATGGGAAAAAGAATAATGCAAAGTCTCTTTGGAGGGGGGACTAGCTCCAAGTAAAATCCGGTCCTTAACTGTTGTCAATGTGCATGTGTGCAATCTTTTCACAATTTTCACTTTATTTGGCTAAGTGTGATTCTCTTTTGTGAATATTGCAACCCCACACTCTCTCTCTTTTGTAATCAAGTTTCTACTCTTCTAGCTAAATTGATTAGAGATTCCTCTTCTTTCTACTCTCTACTCTAATTTCCGCTATGCCTAAAAGGAATTAAGACCAATTCTATGTCATTGGTATTAGAGCACTAGGTTTATTCTCTTCTTGCTTAAGAGGAAAAGTCCTAGGAGAAGCTACAAGAGTAGGAAAATTTTGTGCATGCTATCTAGTGAAAGGAACACACACTATAAAACTTTGCACCCAATGGCTCAAAATAATCAAGGAAATCAAGTAGATATGGATGCTCTTGATTTAACACATGATAATGTAACTAATGAAGGTTTAGGGCTTGTCAGCTATCTTGTGCACAGAATTCAAGAGGCTATGCGTAATCCTGCTCTTCAAGCCGAAGTACAAGACCAACTCCAAGCCAACAACATGCTCAACAAGCATATTTCCTTTGGTTGGGTAGATGCACACCGAGTTGCCCACCATAGCAAACTAATATGCTTACCTCTTTGTCGGTTATTCTCAAAACCTGCCATACGCACACATGATGACTATGTGATCGATCTGCAACATTCTATTGTAGAAAAAGGTTATCGCCACACCATAGCCAAGTTTATTGTGACTGAGTGCATTCCGAGAGAAGATCACATGTGGTTTGTTCGTCGTGGGCATCCTGCTCGAGACTTGCAGATGTCTTACCACTTGGATGAGGAGCTCTGCTTGATCCCTGAGCTTAGTCATATGGCTGAGACTTTGTTGTTTGGGATGGGAATCACAGATTGGAGGCATGGATGCGTTGGATGAATGAAAACAACATCCCTATCGAAGAGGCACCTCGGGTGGAGTGTGTGCTCGTTGATTTCAAACCAGAAGAGAAAGCGGAGTTCTTGTTGGTGTTGGGCATGATAAACAAGTAAGTTTTTTTTATTTACGCATGTTTTTATGCTGCGACATTCGCAGTCCTTGTCTTACGCACATTCATTTTGTAGGGCCACGAGGATTTCAGTGCCTCACACAACTGCGCACGAAATATTCACGATGCAGAAAATAGGTACTACAGATCCAAATTCCCTTCTCCATAAGTTCTTTGACAGTGATAGAGCAGCGGCTGAGAAGGCTTTGCATTTCAGAGGCCCCAATAAATCAAAATGGCTCAAGTTTCCCATGCCTCTTCTAGCTCAACTTATTTGGAAGATATGTGTAAGAATCATAGCCGATTTGTGTGTATGTTTTCATTGCACTCAAGTTTTGAGTATACTATTGTCCAACCACAGGATGAGTTCAATGCCATGTACAATGGCAAAATCAATGGCCTGCCATCAAACGGGAGCTTTGACTACAATTTGGCACCAAATGCATACGAGGGGAGTTTTGCTTTGGCATTGTCTCAAACGGAGCAACATTTCACTCGCAAAGGCCTTGAGATAGCCACAATTGCCAATCCAGAAAATGGTCATGAGTTTTTTTGGAGGTGCATCTCATACAATAGTTGGGATTAGAGGTCTACAAAGATGACACGTTCAGAGTGTGTGAGGTCGCACGAGCACGCATCACTTTTGAAGAGTAAGTTAGGATATTTTTCTTGCACTTATGTTGACTCTTCGTGCTTTAATTAATTACATTTTCTTCGTCACTATCTGAGAAAGTGCCGATTACTTGACATGCTCCAAGCCGGGGAATCATATCTAAAGGAGGTGGGCATAGGATTATCGGAGAAGACTTGGAGCCAATGGATTTGTTACCATGTCTATTGGTGGCAACTTGAAAGGTGAGAGTAGCATTCTATTTTGGTAATTAGGATTGTTGATTTTATGCAACCATTGTTTTTACCACATTCTAATTTGGCAGGTGAGTGCTCAAGATGGTGGAGAAGATGGAGTCTGAGAAACAGCATGTTGTCAAGCTACACGTGAAAGCCAAATAACAAGGTGGTTGCTCACTCACTCAAGCATTGAGGACCTATCGTATAAAGCATTTTGACAAGGCCTTTAGGAAATGGAATGAACAGATCAAGTCTACACACGAGCTGGAGGAGCAGTCCCACTTCGCCTGCACAACACGCCGCTTGTTCTATTGGTTTGTCTTTTGCGTATATGCTAACTGAAGTATCTTGGTTATGTGAATCATTGTATTTAACATACTTGAGTGTCAAATAGGTGGTGGAGAGAGGCCCTGGTATACCCCATTCCCGAGCACCTTAGTGATTCATGGTGACGTTTGGAGAGAGAGAAGACATGCTTATACCCGGATGCATGGATAGATGATCTTCGCTCTAAAACATCATGGGGAATTGTCCCTGGTGGCTTGATTACCCGGACAGAGAGTATCCAGTTGAGGAGGCAGAGCTAGACGCAGGTAAAGAACTCTCTAAAATTTGCCTTTGCCATCCATGGATTAATGGATATAACTAATATCTCTATTTTGTCAATAGCGAAACATCGAGGTGCACAAAAACAGGTTGCGGAGCCTGAAGATGCCCTTTCTCCCAACACAAGCAAGCAACCTCCGACCAAGAAGGGTCAGGTAGCTAGGCCCCCACGATTGTTGATCTGCCTAGTAAGAGGCAAAAGAGAGCTAGAAGGAAGGAGGACTCTAGTGATAGTGAGCAAACTCTATAGAGGACAACCGTAGTGATTGGAGTGCGTGGAGGTCACCATCCGTGTCTCTCTCCGTTCCATCGCCAGGGACTATTTTGGAGTCTCCTCCACCTGCACCATCAGAGGGTAGACCTCCAATAGGGCTCCCACAAACTGTTTATGGACAACACTACATGTATTCTACCAATGTACATTTTGATGGTCTTCTTTAACCTTGTTGTATTTCCTAAATCACCGTTATATCCTTACCATACAGACATGGACATCAGCCGCACCATCTTGCAGTGCATGCCAATGTGAAGAGGCTTGTAGATGTTATTCCTGATGTGTTCTGCAGGGATAGGTAAGCCATGCCCCAAACATCTTAGCAATGTAATTGAAGGTTTCAGCAGTGCTAAGTTAGAGTTTGTGTAGGTGCCTCTGTACTGTGCGTACATTCCTAGGATCTCTGATGGAGAAAGGATGGATGGATCCGAGCAGCAGGCTGGGTGGTGTGCATTTGGTATATACGGCCTTTCCCACCCACACGAGGCCACATATGCCTGGTACCGGCGGAGTTCCTTTGTGGAACCAGTGGGATAGCAACTTTGTGGATGCTGCATTCTATATTGTGGCTGAGTTTCTACTGTCAGGTGGCAAGATTGTAGCGACGTTTTGTGCAGAGCATCTTGTCATCTTAGTTTGGAGGCAGATTCAACGAGTCTTTGCCTACTCAGGAGTCTACACATGCGGCTTCTAAAGGCTAGCTACACCACGATTGAGGACTATGTAGAGGCGGTGAGTTACTGGTTTAGGGTTGTGACGCGTCAACTTGTTTCAGTCAACAAAGTGGTCTACAGTTAATGTTCTTTGTAGGTTGGCACTTTGTTATTGGTCATATTCACACCCCCCAGGAGTGTTGGGAGCAGGCTTCCTAGATATGATCGCGCAGCTAGAGAGATTGCAACTGATGTACGTGGCTTCTCACATGATGACGATATCATCTAGGAGCAGGTGCCAGGGGGCGCAGAGCCCACACCTTGGATGATTGATCACACTGGCAAACCATTCCGTAGAGGCACTAAGAGGAGTCCTATGTTTTCCAGGTAGTTTGAATCCTATTCTCGAGTTTTAAGTTCAATATTGTCACCAAAAAGACTTAGGCTTGGCATGGGTTTGCAGGTGGCTAGTAGGGATCTTTACAGAGATGGGAGATGTTGTGTTGGATTTGTTTGTAGGAGAGAGAGAGAGAGAGAGAGAGAGAGAGAGAGAGAGGGGACATTTTGTGAGTGACTGAGGAGGGAAGGCAAAGTGAGTGAGGGAATCTGCTCGTCCGATTCCAAAAAGTGCTCGACAAAAGCAGCTCGCCCAAAAAGTAAGCTCTTCCCTCTTTACCAACAGGCAAAACAATATATGTGGTAAGCATGTCCACAGGGGAGTATGAATATCCCCAACGCCTCTTCGTCATACATGAGCAAGCCACATCCACTGTAGCTATTAGGCACCTGCAATATCTCTGCATTAGGTGGTGGCACTTTGGAGGGGGGGGCCTGCAAATGAACCGGGCTTTTCCTGCGTTGCATGATGTTTACAAAATTTGAGCATTCAACTTTCCCTCATCTATAGCTTGGCATATCAGTCATTACATCTATAACCGTATGGAAACTTTCCCTCATTCCCATAATCACTATGGACTTTCTCTCATCTATAGTCTTGTTATAGACATGGTGAAAAACTTTCTTTCTCAAAGACTATTTGTATCCGTATGGAGACTTTCCCTCATCTTCACAATCACTAAGAACTTTCCCTCATTCTCAGTTTCGAATCACAAACATTACAAAATGTAAAAATGAAAGTTTTCAATTAATTTATTTTTCTTGTGTTGTAACAATTGCAAGAGATTATTAATAACGGTAGCAAAATTTATAAAAAGAAATCAATATATGACAGCAATAGTATCAGATAATCAACAATCTCGTAAAATAGATTTAATGCTCCTTCGCAATGTCCTCATTGAGCTTCACATTCAAGATGAGTTGTTTGCCACGATGTTGAAGAGTGATCTTTTTGTTGTGGGCATCCAAAATTGCTCTAGTATGATAAAACCAAGGCATTCCCAATAATACATCAAAAGCAGGTAGCTTCATGATGTAAAAACTAGCTAATCCAGAAAATCCTTGAATTTTTAATGGTAGAGCTCCAATGAGTGGTGTAGCAAGGGTTAAATCTCCAGTTAGCGAGTTGAGCATCAATGTATCCATGATCAGTACAAGAAATATCCAAATGCTTAACAAAATCCTGAGAAAGGAAATTTTATGTAGCTCTAGGATCAAAGAAGATTAGAGCTTTGATATCTTTCATCGTGCAAAAGCCATAGTATGGAAAATTCCACCCAATAATGAAGGTTCTGCAAAAGACACAGGAGTTGGTATTCCGGTCGTGGTACAGATAGGGAACTGGGCACTATTGGATTCATGGTTGGTATAGAAGTAGGAAGGGATGGAAGTGGTATAGTGAGAGAAGAAGGTTCCATAACTGATGAATAGGGAATTGGTGGGTGAGGAATCCCAATTAGTGGCAAACAACATGTTTCCACAAGCACATATACACCACTAAGATATTCTTTATCACACTTCAAAGTAGTCACCATTCCCCACAACTCCCTGTTGATCTACGGATAGTCTCTTTGGCGAGCATTTAGAATCTTAGTGCCAAATGTCACCACATGCCTATTTCCTTCTTCATCATCCTATTTTATTGCCCATCTAGTACTTGTAGGGCTAAAGTATCCACTATTACAATCATAGGTCATCCACACACATAATCCACCTTCCTTAAATTTGGTGATGAAAGCAATAACCTTTTCATTTTTCTCATAGTATACGTATGCATTTCTTCCCACTAAAATTTTTTATTCTTCCGTCAAGGTCGCTGGTCGCGGGGCAGGGGATCCTGGCCCTCCATCCCCTGGCGTTTCCTGAGCGGAATCGACTCCACCAGCCGCCCGATTGCTGCCAGGTAAGCACACAGAATGTCCTTGTCATGCATTCAATTAAGCTCTGCCAACTCAGCTCAAGGAAACATACAGGCTGCTTAACAAGTCAGCGCACAGAATGTTTTCCAGTCATTGCCAATGAACGTGAGCCCCATCAGCACTCGTAATAAATTCGTCAACCTCCTTGCAATCATTGCCAATGATTGCACGCCCTGTCAGCACCCGTAATTAACCACTGTATCAATGAAAATATGCCAAGTCAGCAACGGGAACTCTCTATGAAGGCAAGTGGGCTCTACCTGACATGTGTGCTCTGACATTGCTGCGCATGCAACCGGTTGAGCTCGTTGACTGTAACCTACTGCAAACTATACGTGGGCAATGGTAGTTTGTTGGCCCCCCTCCCAACGACCTTGACGGCCGGGAATGGTCATTTACTGACCATTCCCATAATATTGACTCCCACCATGGCTCCCGGCCTCCGCCGGTCACCATGGGGTCGTCAATATTATGGGGAATGGTCAGTAAATGACCATTCCCTACCCCTTGAAAGCTGGTAAAGAGGATCCACTACATGTGCATAACGTGAAATCCATATAAGGTAAAAGACGCATGCACCAAGAAATCTGCGAACCATAGTCATAGATGTATATGTCTCTTTCATGCTCTGAAATGGCATCAACCTTCATTAAAAAGAGACTTCTATCATATGTCTAGAGCAGATTCTATCTCTATTCCAATCATGTTTCATGTTGGCATCTCTCAACCATGACCTTCCAAGCAACAATCGGATCTTTGCGTCACCTATTATTAGGCATCGTCGAGAATAGACGGATTGGTTATACCGCAATCAATGGCAGCAACAATAGCATACACTAGTGTAGAATTCTTCCTTACTAAAATAGAATTGTTCTCATAATTTACCACTTTACTCGAACTGGTTAACGAAACGATAGAGGAGCAAGAGGATCCTTACTCAGTCCTTAGATTTAAGACTGGTTTAGAAGGAGGCTCTGAAGTTTCGTTCGAAGCAATCAGAAAATCGTATCGACAAAGAGCTCTACTCTGTCATTCAGACAAGAGGCGCGATGACCCCTTCGCAGCTGTGGAGTTTCAAAGGCTCCAAAAGGTTTATGATATTCTAAAGATTCGCAAGGCTTATGATAAATTACTCAATGTTAGAAACATTCTAACACAAGGATGGAGAAGCACAACCGGACAGATTTCAACCGACGTAAGATGATGGAGGATCTGAAGAAACGAAAGAAAATTCTTTAATCCCAGGAGAGAGAGAGAGAGAGAGAGAGAGAGAGAGAGAGAGAGAGAGTGGAGGATCTGAAGAAAGTTCTTTAATCCCAGGAGGGGAGAGGGGGAGAGAGAGAGAGAGAGAGAGAGAGAGAAGGGTCTGTATCAGGGCTGCACCCCACCTCTGCCTCCGACGGCGTCGAACTGGCCCTGCTCCTTCCTGTGCGCAAAGCACACACAAAAGACATGCGTCTCCCCCCCCTCGAACTGGCGCAAAAATGTCTGCGTCTGCCGCCCCTTCCCTGATATGACACCACCATCAATGAGGGAATCGTGAACATATATGCAGGATATTCATTAAGGAGAATCCTATTGGATTCCCCTCCCCCCTTAAGGCCAGCAAGTCACAACGTTTCATCTCATCACGGAAAGATTGAAGACCACTTCAAACGTTTAGCATCTCTTCACCTTATCTTTTTTAGAATGCCGATAAACACTTACATGTCAGGGAAACCCCCAAGATAAACGGAAGTTCAAGAATTGAAACTGCTACTTAAGCAAATGCAACCACCCTATTTAAGGGAGAAGGAAAGGATATTGAGAATGAAGTAGTGGCTTGGATCGAAGCTATGGATGATTACTTCATGGCAGTAAAGACTACAGCTGCGAATTGATCGATGTTAGCCTTGTTTCGACTTTCAGGCGAAGCCATGCTCTGGTGGAAACATCATTGTCGTGATATGGGTATAGTTGAAAATTCCCAGAGTTGGATCGAGATAAAGCAAGCAATTAAAGGAAAGATATTTACCTCCTGCACATGAAGCTTTGAAGATGAATGAGTTCTTTAGGCTGAGACAATATTTGTCGACCTTGGAAGAGTATTACTGCAAGTTGTGACCTTGCAACGTTATGCCAACCTCGGTTGGTGACATTTTCATCATTTGGGAAATCTAAGCATACTAGACGGTTCTTGACATCATAAGGACTCCATATCAACTTTCCCCATAAAGTTTGGACAAGTGGAAGAGCTCCAAATAGCCCAAAGAGCAATTCAGTGTCTTAAATAGTATCTTGACCCAAAAACTGCCTAAAAGGGGTCCAAATGCTTAGTGCATAGGCTCGTGAGACTCAACATAAAATCAAGAATCACAGAGAATTGACTACACTTCAAACTGGCCATTTTGGCACCAATCGCGGTTGCTACCATATTGACAATTTCTAGACTGTGACCATACTAGGGCATAATACTCATTGAGAGGGTCCTATCAGTAACTTGTTTGTTCAAAACAAGCTCTAGAATCATAGTCAAACACTCCGTGAAAGATTCAAGACCAAGTGCACAGTTTTTGGTCTAAATTCTGCAATTTTTTGGTAATTTTTGTACATTTTTGTGTGTAAATTGCAGTGAGTACTCTTAAACGGTTAAGAGGAAAAGTTTTTATCAATTTTCCTAAAAATAGGTATCAAGAGCATTCAAAAGCAAGGTGACGACGCGAAAGACTGCTAGCCGACCTACTAGGTAAGAGGTTGGGTTTGCAAAGCAACTTTTTCTTGTCAATTCATGTATTTGCAGTTAGATAGACTTTTGCCGAGAGATCTCAGGGCAGGAGGTTACCAAGTTAGCCTAGTGTCCACAGAAGAGAGCGTGAATCAAGCAGGGTTAGATCCCCTTGCGTCGATCATAGAATAAGGTAATGAGACACCTTCGGAACACTCGCTCTACGTTATGGCTGACCCACGCATAGGAAACCAATTATCGACCATAGCGGAAGGAGGTAGTACCTTCGCAAGCATGTATCAAGTGCCAAGGTACACCACCATTTTCTTTGTAGGGACAAACACACATGGAGCCCGTATTTATGCTGATGGTAAGGGTCGCAAGTGTGTTTGCATTGAAGAAAAACCTGCTAGAGGTCTGGTTAATGTTCAAGTTTATGACAATGGCGATAGGTATAAAGAAAATGAGGGAGTACACTATCTTATAGTCAGAGACCCCGAAAACTACAATCAGTTTGGTGACAATGTCGCAAGAGGGAAGATGGTTATGGAGCAAGCGGACATGCCACCACATGTGGATCTTCCCAATGCCATGTGTATCTTCAAGAAGAAGGTAAAACATGTCATGACGGACCTAGGAGAAAAAGGAATCTACAAGCACGAAGAGGGACGTACCAAATCCTATTTTCATTGCATAGAACCTTATCCTAGAGAGTCGGGTATGGAAAGTGTTTTGTACCTATTTTCCTACGAGATGTTCCATGGAAGCAATATCATTTATGCAGACAAGTACGAACATGAATACAAGCCCATAGATCTTAAGGAGATGGAAATAATGCCTATCCAAGGAGCACTAGGATTTGCTCCAAGATTAAGATCAAGAACTAGACCAACACCCATCCAAAGTACTAACCCTTTTGGAGATGAGATGGATATTGTCACGAGCCAAATGGAGAGGAAAAGAGTAAGTCGCCAAGGCATACAATGCATACACCTTTTGAGCCTATTGTAGACACGCAATTGTTGAACTCTTGGTTGCACAGAGATGACACACCAGAGAGAAGCCACATTAGAAGTTGATATACAGTCATGTCAGGGCCACAAGAACCACCACCACCACCATCATCGTACAATTACCGTGGTGAAAGTAGGGCCTACGTGTCAGATATGGCAATAATGGGTACACCACCAGTAGAAAGAGCTATGGCAGAAAGAACGCCAAGGCTAGAAAGACCCGTTGCTAGGCCACAAAGAGGACATGGATTGGAGGATGAGAGAGAAATAGATCCAATCCAAGGAATAAGACCAGGAGTACCAATGAGAGGAGAATTGGGAGAGCAAATGATGAGGGTAATAGACCATAGGAGAATTAGGCCTTCCCAAGTCCAAAAATGGGTCAACAAAATATATTCATGAGATAAAGATCCAAGGGATCACATAGCAGCTTTTGTAAGAGTAATCTACACAGAGGAAGTCATTGATTTTCCCATGTAGTTTCCCGGATTTGGTTTAACGTTAGAAGACGACGCTGCTACATGGTTTGATTCGGTCGAGAGGCGTGAGTTTGCGATGATCCGGGAAATGTTTGACGAATTAATAGAGGAATTCTCCCAATAGGGAATCGCCCACAATACGGTCTCACAAATATATAAGTTCAAGGAGGGAGAAACGGTAAGAAAAGCAGCCTTGAGACTCAAGAGATACGTGAAATTTTGTCCGAAAGAGGAACTACCAACGCAGTCAGGGCTGATGCTTATTTTTACCCAAGGGCTCAGAAATGCGGGTCTTCAGAAAGATTTGCATATGAAACAATGTGCCACCTTAAACGAGTTAGTGAAAGAAGCCCTATACCTAGGGGACAACTGTGCAGTTTACGGCAGTGGGGATCCATGAGACATAGATGATGATGCATCCTCACAAAACAGTGCCACTAGAACTACCAAGGCAACACCGAAAGCTGAGATGCCAATTAGCCAAGAAAAGCTAATAGAGGAAGTGGTTAGAAGGATGTAGTCACCTCCTAGACAACCAAGGCGATGTTATATGTGTGGAGGTGATCACCTTACACAACATTTTCCAAAGCTCCCTCAACAACCATTGAGACCGCCCATGAAGTGGTGTGCGGTAGAACAAAAGTGGACAAACCATACGATTGAAGAGTGCTATTACAACAAAGGGTACGTATGAGAGCGACAGTATGTGCCACAGGCCCAAGTAGCACAAGCTCATGCACCACCACCACCGAGATATGCAATTAGAAACTTGCCAGGACTTGTAGGAATAGAGAGCCCCCAACCAGTGTTAGGGAAACAACCTCCCTTACCAGGAGAAAGGCCTGTTGTAGTTAGATATGCGCCTACAATGGAAGAATCAAATGAGCAGTCATTAGTAACTAGTCCAGCATACTACGAGGAATCGAGTGGAGGACATCATGGATATCACTCCTCTAAAGAATGTTTTACGCCAGAACCTTGGAGTACGACTAGTCCTATAGCACGTCTGAAATAATTACAACCAGGGAAGGTAGGTACCAAACGGATGAACGGACATTGCTATTCATAGCAAATGGTGGAGTCATGAAACTAAAACCTACTTATCCACAAAGGCCGATGTAAGGGGCATCCCCACCAGTTAGAGGACCTTGTTTTAAATGCAGTGGCTTGATGAAGGATTGTCCTCAAAAGAAAATCGTGAGAATAAACTCCTATTTCACAGATTGTGGGGTCACCCACATGATTATAGATTGCCAAAGCACCGAGATCCAAGAAGGAAATCCACATTGAATGTCATAGAGGCTATTCCATCTACGAGTGGTTCAGAGAACAAAAAAGCGATACTAGTCCAGGTAGTGACTAGAGCACATGCCCAAAAGCGGTAGAAGAGAAAAGTGAGGCATCCCCAAGGGAAGAGACACCTAACCAAGGGACGAGAAGTCACAAAAACACATGGAAGGCTAGGAAAAATAGGATGAAAGCTAGGAAGGAACACGAACAGAAAACCCTAGCAGAGGAGCTTGAGAAAACGAAGGAAAAGCTCAAGAAACAAGAGGTAGAAACCACGCCAAGGGTGAAAGAAGTTCTTCCTACCCCACCAGGGCGGATAGCGATAGAAGGGCCAAAAAGTGCAAGCTCAAGAGGATCAATTCTAGTAGATAAAGTGCACGAGCACATGGATGCCCTCCTACAAGCGTACAAAACTAGGCTCAAGACAAAACAAACGTAAGCACAGTAATGGAAGACACATCCATATGCGGAACTAGAAAATCAAAGGCTAGAAATGTGTCAAAAAATGGTGCAAGTAGCCCAAGCCTTGCTAGAACCTCTAGTTGTACCCCCTAGAGAAAAGGTAGTCATCCCATCACAACCACTAGCACCAGAGCCTTCAAAGACAGAAGAACCAAGAGGGAAAGAGGTAAAAGACCTAAAAGAACCTAGGCAAGAAAATAAGGAGCCAGAACCAAGGCTAGAGCTAGAGGATCCAAGGATTGTTCCTAACACTATGGATGAATCATTTAGGGATTTTCCTCTGTATGAACCGATAGTAGAGGATCAATGGCCAGAGGAATTGTGGAGAGCAGTTAGAGACGCTAAAGATGGAAGTGCTCGACATTGCCTTCTGCTCCCATAGAAGAGTTTGAAACAAGGTCACAAATGAACCTTGAATTATAGTCGTATTATGGAGATAAAGGTTCAGAGGTATCCATGGAGAGCAGATCACATTTGTTGAGGACTTTACCATCCTACATGGGTGAGTATGAGGTCAAATTCAAGATTAGAGTTGTGCCCTCTCACAGACATCTAGCACCTAAAGTCATAGATTCTAAGGGGCTAGTGGATATCCTATCAACATCAGTGACTTGCATGATTACATTGGCAGAATTATTGAGAATCCGACCAAGCATGTGTTCAAATGTGAGAGAATGCCTAGAGAAGTTTGGAGTGACGGATCCAACATTGAAAATCAAGGAAGGAATGCAGGAACTCGTGAAGTCGTATGCAAATACAAATCCAATACCTCTAAACAAGGTAGGAGATTATTGTGAAGGCAAAGAAGGAAATACCACACTTCCGGTAGAATGTGAAAGTGTAACAAAATTGGCAATCCTAGATAGAGGGGTAGGAGTTTCCATAGCCACCAAGGAAGTATGGAAAAAGTGGGAAAAACCTGCACTAAGGGCTATAAGAATGAAGCTGCAGCTTGCAGATGGATATATGAAAAAACCCTTAGGGCTCCTACAAAAGTGGTAGTTTCATCATGTGGAATCGAATACGAAGATATGTTTGCAATTGTGAATTTTGGCAAGAAAAATAATTATGACATCATCTTAGGACGACCCTTCATGCAACAATTGAAAATGGTCCTGGATTGGGGTTATAATTATATTAATTTGTTTGCGCCACATGGAAACGACCACTATAATAAATTTGAAGGACCACAGAGACTTAACGAGAACGCCGGTTGAGGATTTTGATTCAACTACCGTGGTAGGATAAAAAGTTCCCGCATGGCTAGGACAACCAAAAGAGTTGTAGATGTGTGGAGCTTTGCAATGCGCAAGTCTGAAATGAGAGGAGTGTATCTTGAGAAGGGCAATTAAAGATAAAGACTACATCCTAGAGCCTTTCCCTGAAGATGCATTAAAGCCGCTAGAGTGGGAGCAGATTTTAGCTACCCTTGGTGTGTGTGCCATTGAAGCCAAGCCAACAACAAAATTTTGTTACGAGAAAGCCTATGATTTGGTACCATATTATATGGTGAATACGGTATTGGATTCCGAGGAAACCACTCCTGAAACCAGCCAAGAGGACAAAATAAAAGAGAAAGAGGAAGAAAAGGAGGTAGATGATGAGTTCTACTACTCCTTTGAGCTCCTAGATCCTAAGGATGAGGGAGATGACAAGTGCTCAGAAGGCCCCAGTGACTTAGAGGAACCAGTAGTAGAGCAGATATAAAGTTTTATGATTTTCCAAATCAAAAACCTAAACACCAACGTCACTAAAGGAGCAAAAGGATGGTAAATCAACCAAGGCCAAACCCTATGCCCAAAATTCAAGGGAAAACACAGTTCTTGATGCTAGTAAATGCAACTGATTGTGCCAAGGATAAAATAACAGGAAGATTCCTAGGGCTTAAGGATGCACCAACAAGGGAAACCGCAAGGAACCAATGGAAACAAGCAAGGGAAACAAGTAGGTCAGAATATGGAGGCAAGAAACCAGGCAAACCAGAGGTGATCAAGATTGGAGATCCCCCATGGACCAAGGTGGAGAGATAGAAAAAGTACAAGGAGCTTAATAAAACCTTAAGCGAGGTGTGGACAACGGAGATGGAGAGTGAGGAACACAAAAAAGACAACATTAGTGTACCCTCACACTTCAAGAAGTTCACCATTCAGATTATTCTTTTTTGGATGAGTTTTCAAGCTACTATCTACTTGCCATAGTGCAAGAAGATAAGCACAAGATGGCATTCACCACACAATTTGGCATATACGCTTTCAGAGTAATGCCTTTTGGCCTTACAGATGCCCCCGCGACATTCCAAGGCTTATGGGCCACGCTGTCAAATAATATCTACCGATATTCTTGGAAATCTACATGGATGAACTTTGTGTATACTCTATTTTGAGGATGGAACACATAGAGCATCTAAGGAAGGTTTTTGAGAAGTGCAGGACTTACAAGATCTACCTAAACCTATAGAAATGTGTCTTCATGGTGAGACAAGGTAGAATCTTAGGGGACATAGTGTCGAAAAATGGCATGTCGACAAATCTCGATAAGATCAAGGTCATCATAGAAATGCCAAGGACAAGAAACATGAAGGAAGTACAGTCCTTTATGGGACATTGTGGATATTACAGGAGGTTCATATACTTGATGCCCATGTGCACCACGTCACAATTTTAGTCAAATAGTCCAGAAGTCTTAGAACAAGGAGCTAGATATAAGACTTGATTGCGGAAATTTTGTGACAATTTTAGGGGAGCAAAGGTGACAATCGCACGACAACCAGTAGAAGTGGTGCTAAGACCGAGCAAAGCACGAACGCCAACAAGAGAATTGAGTGAAAATCTTTCTGCTTCCATGAGTGCTTTGAAAATCGGTTCTGACTTGAGAGGTAAGGGAAAGATTCTTGTAGAAAGAGGGGAAACAGCAAGGATCAAGTCGGCCGACCATGACCACAAGTCTAATTGATGCTCTGCTGCACCCTGGTAATGTCCTAGTGCAAATCGTGGTGGTGGTGGTGCTACGGGGCCCTGTGGCATTGCTGCTCTTTCCCTAACATACCCTTTGTTATAGTAGCACTCCTTCGTAGTATAATTCGTATATTTTTGCTCTATGGCACACCATTTCTGCTTTGGAGGAGATAGATAGGCTTAAGGAAGCTAAGTTTATCTATGAGATAGAGCATACCGACTGGGTGTCACCAATCGTGATTGTGCCCAAAAAGAACGGAAAATTGCAAGTATGCATCAATATCAAGAAGGTATATGCCGCTACGATAAGGGACAATTATCCCTTACCTATCACGGAACATCTTCTCAAAAGAGTAGCAAGGAAACATGATTATTCTTTTTTGGATGAGTTTTCAAGCTACTATCTACTTGCCATAGCGCAAGAAGATAAGCACAAGATGGCATTCACCACACAATTTGGCATATACGCTTTCAGAGTAATGCCTTTTGGCCTTACAGATGCCCCCGCGACATTCCAAGGCTTATGGGCCACGCTGTCAAAGAATATCTACCGATATTCTTGGAAATCTACATGGATGAACTTTGTGTATACTCTCTTTTGAGGATGGAACACATAGAGCATCTAAGGAAGGTTTTTGAGAAGTGCAGGACTTACAAGATCTACCTAAACCTATAGAAATGTGTCTGCATGGTGAGACAGGGTAGAATCTTAGGGGACATAGTGTCAAAAAATGGCATGTAGACAAATCTCGATAAGATCAAGGTCATCATAGAAATGCCAAGGACAAGAAACATGAAGGAAGTACAGTCCTTTATGGGACATTGTGGATATTACAGGAGGTTCATATACTTGATGCCCATGTGCACCACGTCACAATTTTAGTCAAATAGTCCAGAAGTCTTAGAACAAGGAGCTAGATATAAGACTTGATTGCGGAAATTTTGTGACAATTTTTGGGGAGCAAAGGTGACAATCGCACGACAACCAGTAGAAGTGGTGCTAAGACCGAGCAAAGCACGAACGCCAACAAGAGAATTGAGTGAAAATCTTTCTGCTTCCATGAGTGCTTTGAAAATCGGTTCTGACTTGAGAGGTAAGGGAAAGATTCTTGTAGAAAGAGGGGAAACAGCAAGGATCAAGTCGGCCGACCATGACCACAAGTCTAATTGATGCTCTGCTGCACCCTGGTAATGTCCTAGTGCAAATCGTGGTGGTGGTGGTGCTACGGGGCCCTGTGGCATTGCTGCTCTTTCCCTAACATACCCTTTGTTATAGTAGCACTCCTTCGTAGTATAATTCGTATATTTTTGCTCTATGGCACACCATTTCTGCTTTGGAGGTTGTGGCAACACGGGACAATCCTTGTTCAAGTGATCTCCACCACACGTGTAGCATCGTCGCAAAGGCTTTTGAACTTGCATTACCTTCTTGAGAAGCTCCTCAGTCAACTGCTCATAATCCACCGCTCCTGCCCTTGGATTTGACTTTACTTATGGAACCTCTGTCGTCTTAGTGATTTTTTGATCTGAATTCGTATCCAAGATGTCTTCCTCGTAGATCTTGCAGTTGTCAAACAAATCAATAGCAATTTTGGTGACATCTTCTAGTGTTCGACATCCCCTCATGTACAGATCTTTCTCGAGCATCTCACTTCTTAGGCCCTCAATGAACCTGCTCACTCATCTCTCTTCCCTTGGAAGTTCTTCCCTAGGATATCTCTTTACATATCTTTTCATTCTCCCCGCAACATTCTTAACCGACTCTCCCGTTTCTTGCTTGAAGTTGTGTATCAGAGAGAAGGTATTATGCTTAATACCTCTCCTTGAAAACTCCTGTGTAGACTCTTCAAAGAAGATCGTTAAGTCATAGAACTCATCAAAATGCAATGATTGAAACCAATCCACCGCATTTCCTTCTAGAGTTAGCCCAAATTCTTGGTAATACGTCCTAAATTTGTCGATGCTCTTGACCTCTATCACTTGAGCAAATGTTGACACATGGGAACATGGGTCTCCTGATCGCGAAAACATTTTCCCCACCCACTTAGCTATTTGTGAAGTCCTCAGAACCCTCTCATGAAACATTTTGTCTCCACCTAAGCCTCTTCCTCATAATGCAAGCATTGCAAGATATAGAGTATCTACGCCATGCCCCATCATAGGTCCTCTAACTAGTCCTCTAACTAGTCCTCTATCTAGTCCTCTAGCTATGGGTACCAACGTCTCAATTCTCCTAGGCTCAGGCCCTGTTGTTTCTGATACCATCGATCTTGCATGTGGAGACATGTTCATCTTCAAGTGACTATATGTCCACCACTCTCGTACATAGGCTCATCTATCAGACTTGTGGTCATGGTTGGTCTAGCTGCCTTGACCTTTGCGGTCTCTCCTTTTTCTGTAGGTATCTTCCCTTTCCCTCTCGAGTCTGAACCAATTTTTAATGTACTCATAGAAGCAGAAAACATTTTCATCAATTCTCTCATTGTTGTTCGTGCTTTTCTTGGTCTAAGCACCACCTCTGCTGGTTGTCCTGCAATCGTCACGTCTGTGAGGTCCTCCATCAGGGCTCTGGTGTACTGTCGTCGGTACTTATCTATCATCAGCGTAGCTTCATCTGTACGACCCTCTATAATATACACGTACAAGGTCTTCTCTTTCGTCAGCTCATGGATTCTAGAATCCAAGCACCTGTAATAGAAGGAAGTAGACGTTCGAGGATCAAAGTATTTGTAAACTCCTACATCCTCCTGGTCTATATCCACCCTTACCACATGGCTCATGTTCCTAAATTCACCCTCTATAATCATAGGTGGTCTCTCTTCTGGCTCTGGATTTATCAATGATTCTTGAAGTTCACCAAAAGAATCTATTTCATTAGGATGTGGAGTCCTAAATAAATTCCTTCCTTGATTGTCTACCCACCTATCACCTTCCCATGTTATAGGAATCATAGGCAAGATCTCCAAATTGGTATCTCCTACAAGATAGTAGTAGTAGTTCTCCTCGTCTTGGTAAATATGAGCATTATAGTCATTTATCTTGACATACAACAACTTCCTTGACCTCCCCTCAGCCATTCTAGAAGGTCTTACCGCTTTGTTGTCACTTACAACCTTGACTCCTGGCTTAATGCTTGTCATGACTCTAAAGGATTTTTTTGAAGAAGAGTCAGACTCGTCTTCTGGGATAACAGTCAAAGGTCTAGGGTGGGTCTGATTGGTTTACGCTTCCCTCCGTTGATACCTTACCACCCTCAGACGCTACAGATCAAGTCTAAATGCTCAGAATGGGCTAACATTTGAACCACAGGTTCCCCTTGATGTTTTGAACTCAAAGCTATCCTTACTTTTTGGTTATGACACCTATAGACTGGCCAAATGATCAAAAATCTGTTTCAGAAGCCAGATGTCCGATCTGATGAATTTTCAAGTCAAATCAACTCCAAATTGGACCAAACTTGACTAGCAGGCTTATATAAGGCTATACAACAGCATGGTATGGTCAAAGTAGGATTTGGGCCTCAAAATCAAGCAGGAGACATCCTATGCGTAGGATGTCTTTTTGCTCAAAATTTACCCAAACCTGAGCCTAAGACTCTCCTTGTGACCAGCAACCCAATGGTATGCTCAAATTTGAGCTTGGATGCCAAAAGCTTCCAAAACTAGCTCCTCTTGTCTTAGTCAAGTCAAAAACGCTGAAGTCCGCTTAATCTTCAATTTTACTCATCCAACTGAGATGAAACTTGTCACATACACTCAATACAACATGCAGACCATGCATATGATGTCAACTTATGGTTTGGTCTCAAAATCACTCCTTGAACACAATTTGGGTAGAATATTTTGCAATTCTCGTCTTTTGCCTTTAATCTATCCAAATAAGGTCAAATTTCTAGTTTGAGAGTGCAAATAGGGTAAAACCTTCCTTCTAAACACCCTGGTAACCTCAGATTTGCAAAATACTACCCAGATCACCTTGTAGACATCCTACACGTAGGATGTCTACTGCTTATTTTTTCAAACTAAAGTGCTCTTGATGCTTCCTTATGGTCTCAACAAGTGCTAGTAAGCTCCACAATTGCAAAAATGTGCAAAAATCACTCAATTCAAACACTTTATGAATTTTTTACGTTTTCTAACTCCGCCTTTTGGCTTTTGGTCAACCAAAATATGGAAAAACACTCAAGTCACTATGTTCCAAGGGTAAAACCTACCCTCTAAACCCACTGGTGGTCTCAGATTTCTCAAATTCCTGCCCAAAAGTCCCCTGGAGACATACTACACGTAGTATGTCCAGATTGTTAAAATGTAGATCTTTTCAGACTGAACCCTTCCTTATGCTCTGTATACCTCTTAGAACTATTCACAGAAATTTTTGATCACCAAACAAGCATTTAAACACTATTTTCCGTCTTTCCAACTTAACGTTTTTCACTCCTATGATGAGCCTAATAGCAAATTTGACATGCATGAAGTGCTCCATATCAAAATCAGGATGTCCTATCTATCCTACTCCTACTCATCATATGTGATGGTGATTTTGGTGTATAAGTCGCTCCCTGGCCTCGCACGGACTCTCAAGCTAACTTCTCACCTCATCTACCACGCTAACTCCAAATCTCCTCACCAAAGCCTATCACCTACCTAATACTACCTAAGTCGGAAGATCTAGGCCAGACACATGCTCCCTAGACTCTTCCTAAGACCTAGAGAGTCCACCACCCCCTCATCAAGTGTAAAATGACTCTGGAAAGCGAGAGGAACCTCTATCCTCTAGGACTAGTCTCGGCCACCTGCCTAAGCGGACATTATCAAAGTGAGAACTCACCTAACAAGATTGTCAACTGAGGACGGAGCTCGACCCGCAGACGTGTGGAAGCAAGAAGAGGGTGTCAGCCTCTACTCGACTGACTAATGACCACATCCTGCTGAGATTTAACCCTATGTCTATGTCCAAGCCACTTGTTCCGTACAAGAGGAAGTCTCCTACGACACTATCTCGAGCCAAATGCCCCTTAAACGGTCTCAAAACGCTATGAAACTCTAGGGATTTCCTCGACACAGTAGTAGACCACTGTCCCTAAGGTCCATGACCCCAAATCCTACCCACATATGCAGGGATTTAATATTTACGTAATTACGTCAAATTTTGTGTGATCACAAGGTCTTATTGACACATTTACATGATCACAACAAACATGATCACACAGAAACCGGTTTAGGGTGACTTGCAAACCCACAAAACTCCCGCCGGGTTAACAAAAAATCCCGGCGGGCCCGTCGGGTTTTATTATTTTCCTTGTGGGCCCGCCGGGAAAGCGGATAAGCCCGGTGGGCTATTTGCGTTATATATACACGGGCCCGATAGGGCCCGCTGGGTCTATTATCGCTTTCGCCTTGAGAGAGAGAGAGAGAGAGAGAGAGAGAGAGAGAGAGAGAGAGAGAGAGAGAGAGAGAGAGAGAGAGAGAGAGAGAGAGAGAGAGAGAGAGCGCAACCTTTGCAGGTACGCCGAGAGGAGAAAGGAGAGAGGGAGAGAGGGAGTCGTGTGGGAGCGTGCTCTGCGTCGCAGTGAGCGGCAGCAACAGAGTACCTGACCACACAATCCGGATATGTGTTGTGTGTGTGTGTGTATACGTTGTGTGGTAGCGTGCCTTTTGTCGTAGTGCGCGGCAGTAATAAGGTACCTTACCACACAATGGGAGTGTGTGTGTAAGCTGTTCTCCGGAACAGTGCTTATCACGGAGGCTTCACCTCGGTGACATGGGGAAGATGGTGTCCTTGTGATAAGTATTGGCTTACTATCTGGGTACTATGTCGGTAACGCGGCGAATCTAGTATCCTTATGGTAACTCAACTTCCCTTCCCCTTTCCCAAAAAACATATGGGCATCGGTCAGTAACGCAGCTAAGAAATGTTCGTATGTAGGCCATTGTTTTTCCTTAGATTCAGGCGGCACTCGGTCGGTAACGCGGCTAATAGAGCGTCATTTGTTAGAAGCATATGTTTTTGCATAAATGTGGCGTTCATGTCGTTAACCCGGCCGTACGAACGTCATATAATTTGTATGTGCATGTGCAGTTAATTTTTTAAGTATTAAGTATATGAATAGTTGGTCGATAACGCGGCTGTGAAGAGTATTTCATATGCAAAATGTATGAATTGTTTGATTTTGTTGTTTTTAACTGTCCATTTGAAATTATATACTAGCTAATCATATTCAAAAGAATACTTTATTCATCAATCATCGCTATTTTAAATGTTCTATTTATATAGAATAGAGCTGGCATCAATCATCACTATTTTAAATGTTCCATTTATATAGAATACTTTATTCATCAATCATAGCTATTTTAAATGTGTCATTTATATAGAATACTTTATTTATCAATCATCGTTATTTTAAATGTTCCATTTATATAAATTACATGTAAAAAAATATTTGCACACAAATTGCATGTTTAATATTTGTTTTTAATATTTTTAAAGGACTCTCAAGCATTATCAATTTATCGCTAGTTTTAATGCTTCATTTACATAAATTCTCCGCAAAAATATAAATACATACAATTTGCATGTTAAATATTTTTTTATATCTTTTTAAAGATCGAGCATCAATTATCATCGCTTTCTCTAGCCAACTCTCCGTACTTGTGCACATGCTCATTACATATCCTATGCTTGCGTAGGATTTGATACTTGCAGAGAGTGCACGAGCATGCAATCTTTTCCTCCATGTTAGTTGATGACGTTGCCATCTACAATGATTATGAATGTTGTTTTAATATATATATATATATATATATATATATATATATATATATACTCCTCACAATGTAAACTACCTCGCATTCTCTAGTCTTGCCCAATCTCCGTACACCTCAATCCAGAGGTGTACAAAGATCAGGACCACCGGGTCAAAATCTCGTCTTTATTGGTCAAATCCTATATGGGTAGACACATACTTGCACTCCCAGGTGTACATGGCAATGCATGTAGCAGGCAAAACCCCTTTGCCTCTTTTAGTTCCATAGTTTCTTCTCTGTCTACATACCCTATCTCTCGTTCTTTCTCTCTCGATCTCGCTCTCACTATCTCTCTTTCTCTCTCAATCTCGCTCTCGCTATCTCTCTTTCTCTCTCTCTCGATCTCGCTCTCGCTATCTCTCTTTCTCTATTTTCCTATCTCTCTCTATTTCTCTATTTTCCTATTTCTCTGCCATAACTCTTGGAGCTCCACTTCCCTCTCTCTCTCTCTCTCTCTCTCTCTGTCTCTCTCTCTCTCTCTCTCTCTCTCCCTATATATATATATATATATATATATATATATATATATATATATAACTCTCTTTCTCTATCTCTCTATTTCCTATCTCTCTCTCTCTCTCTCTCTCTCTCTCTCTCTCTCTCTTTCTCTATCTCTCTATTTCCTATCTCTCTCTCTCTCTCTCTCTCTCTCTCTCTCTCTCTCTCTCTCTCTCTCTCTCTAATGATCGAACAAGCGACTGATCTAGGGAGATCTAGACGCCCACGACTGCGGAGGTCTACACAACATCGATAGAGGCTGCATCAGAGAATCTAGCTAGGTCACTTTGGCTCGACATGCACAATGTCCGGTCAGAGTACTGACCATGGAGGAGATCTACCTATCCCAACTAGCTCGTTTAGCCGTTTAGTCCACACCCAGCAGTTTAGGATTCCATAATATTTTATTTTGTCATCTTCTTACTCTGACTTTGTATCAGATCCATCACATTGTAACTTTCTTGTCTCATGTCTCATAGGTCACTTTGGCCTTTCGAAGACGTTAATATAACATTTCATTTCATTTCTCTCCTTAAATTTTTTTTCTTTAGTTTTAATTTCCTAAGCATACATTAATTCTCTCTCTCTCTCTCTCTCTCTCTCTCTCTCTCTCTCTCTCCTACACACACACACATTTCTCTCTCTCTCTCTCTCTCTCTCTCTCTCTCTCTCTTTCCTACACACACACACCTCTCTCTCTCTCTCTCTCTCTCTCTCTCTCTCTCTCTCTCTCTCGCTCTCCTACACACACACACACACACACACACACACACACACACGATGTAGAGGTAGAGAGAGAGAGGGGTTGGGGAGGGTGGAGATGGACATAATACCTGCGCAGCAGGTTTCGGCCAAGACCCGAGTAGGTGAAAATGGCCCCTGCGCGCGGGTTTCGCTTTTTCCCCCCAATTTTTTTGGCATCGATATACGCGTCGCTATACGCATGGCAAATAAAGCCTTTCCACGCGTATATCGACGCACATTGCGACGCGTATAGCGACGCCCGCTAATGTTGTCGATATACGCGTGGAAAAGCATGGCCGTCGATATAGGCGCGTCGATATCTTTATTTAGTGTTGTAGTGAGAGCATCAATTATCATCGCTTTTTGATTGCTACATTTACATAAATGCTACGTAAAAAAGTGTGTGAACACAATTTGCTAGTCCAATTTGTATACTTCCAATGTTTTAAATGTTTTGAAGATTTTAAGTCGGTGTGCGCTTTGTTTGAATTAGTATGTGCGCACGGAGTTACAAAATTCAATATATGTTGAAATGTTAAAGACCGTTAACATGTATTGTTTGATCTGAATTAAGTTCTTATAAACCATTTGTTTGAACTGCTTTTTACACGTGTAACAGATTGCAATTTTAAGTGAAGATTATATTCAATTTTTATCAATATTTCCATAACATTTGTTAAAGTCTTCAAGTGGTGGTTAAGAGTTTACCTGAGATAGTGTGAGAGTGGTAGTGTCATTCGCAACCATGAATTTGTATTTGATATGTTGTTTTTGTATTGTCCAATGCAAATATGACGCCAGATCAGAAGAAATGTATTATGCGTGCCATTCGTAAAGAATGTATTTTGGAAATCTCATCATGTGCAGTTGACCGAATACAGCAGATTAGTGAAAGCGATGTTTACATCAAAGACCTCACTAGCACTATATGGGAGAACACAGAGCGCGGGTTGCGACTTGAAAGCTAGACTTCCCACATGGGATTTAAGGCACACATATGAAATGGATTGTTCTCTAAGTAACAAATAATGCATACTCTTAAACAACCATGAAAAACTTCACTCATCAAATCAAAACACATTACAAAACAATCCATTAAAAGATTGAACAAAAATAATTATATGTGATATGAATGCACGTCTATGCTTAAGAAAAATGCAACTTTTAAAAAAGCACCATCTGTAATTAATTTTGAGTTTGTACATAAAATATAAATCTTAAAAATTTCATCAGAGTATCCTTTGTATGGAGACCTTTTTCTCCAAAAAAATCAGTATACCCTTTTCTTGGGCTCCCACATGGGATTTTCATAACATAATTTCTTTTTCCAAAAAAAACTATCTACCTCATCTTGGGTTCCCACTTGGGATTTAAGGATTATCTTTCACATTAAAATCAAACACATTTCCAATAGAGTCAAAGTAATCTAACTTCAAAGTGGTGATATGACACATAGACCCAAGGTATGCTAAACGTGTCTTGGCAAGAAACTATAGCTCAAGATAACACACCCGGTCAAGCCATATGACCATGTGGGAAATTAAAAGAACTACATGTAAAAGAAACTAACGATCTTAAAATATTTAACGCTTTTTATCGTAAAAAGAGTCTAGGCTAAATTTCGATCTTGTCTTGAAAAAATGTGACAAGATTTAGCGTAACTACCGATAGATGCTTCAAACTATGATCTAAAAGCCGATTTAGTGCATCGCATAGGCAACGAGAGGCTCAAGGAGTCAACAGTGTTGGCGGCTGTAGTGGCAGAAGTCGAGACTGGAACGCCAGCTCCAACAGGTCGGGACGTCAGGACTAAGCGTCACTGATCAGCAGGTCAGGACTCGGATGCCATAGCTAAAACCTAAGGGCATTGAGCATGCATAAATGAGTCACGACTAAAGTGAACTGAGAACTCACCTTGCGTCTGGCAATCGCTTCGCATCTTACAAGGTGCTGGCCTCCCATCCTGAGCGTCAGCACAAACTCCTCGCATCGTCATCATCCTTACCGAAGAAGTCTGAAAAGAGGAAGCTTAATAAGATAAGGCCCAAGGAAGCCATTGAGAATGCGAACTTGTTGCAGGAGGCAGAGCTCAAAACTACAAAACAAAGGCCTCAAAGAAAGCAGTCACAGATGTAACTGATCCGTAGAGAAAAGCTAGATTTTTCATGAGATGTAGCTATAGCAGAAAGAAAAAACCGTCATTCCAGGTATACAAGACACCATCAACCAATTCATTAGGATTAATGACGCAATGCTGAAGACATTGAAGCTTCTGCCACTACAAAAGCTTTCATCATAGTGTATAGACAAACATCTCAAGCATAGAAACAGTATATAGTTTACAGATCAACATTAATTGAAGAGAGAGTTTGTGGCAAAGCCTTACTAACTTGAAACAAATTTGGAATCCAGCACTGGCTGGGAGTGGCGAGTGTAGATCTAAAGCCAATGTCTACCAAGTGAGGGGGGATACTAGGAAGCTAGAGAAGTTAGAACAGCAGCGGTGAAATTTTCACTTAAAGAAATCTGACAACCTTCATTGAGGATGGATCTGAACATTGTTTTCAACCTTCACTGAGGAAGGATCTGAACATTGTTTTCAAACTAGACGATTGCACAGGCTAGCTACATTGTCAAATATAAACAAAACTGACAATAGAATCATTATACCAGACAGAAATGGAACTGTAACATAGGAGAAATGGCAAAGAAGGCATGACAAAACAACATTTCACAGAATAAAATAGAGTAAATAACGATAGAATGAGATCTTAAAGGCACTCACCTTGAAGGCAGTCGTAGTTTACAGCCTCTTTGTGGACAATGTCAAGGACAGAATCAATGAGCTCCGCGCCTTCGGTGTAGTGACCCTTGGCCCAGTTGTTGCCAGCTCCGGACTGGCCAAAGACGAAGTTATCAGGGCGGAAGATCTACCCATAGGGGGCCGTTCAAACATTGTCCATATAGTACCTAGCTCCAGATCCATGAGCACAACACGAGGCACATAGCGCCCGCAACCTACCTCGTTGTAGTACACATTCACTCTCTCTAGCTACACGTCAGCGTCGCCGCTGTATAACCCCGTGGGATCAATGTCGTGCTCTGTGCCCGCAGCTTACCTCATTGTAGTACACATTCACTCTCTCCAACTACACGCCAGTGTCGCCGCTGTATGACCCCATGGCATCAATGTCGTGCTCTGTGCATACCACCTCCCAGAATTTGGTGCCGCTTTGGCTGCCTTTTGCACCTGTTTGTGCATTCACAAATTCTATGACGAGGAGGTATCCACCTCATAAACGCAGTCCAAGCAATCAACCAACTCGTGACTCAAGTCTCACATCTAGATTTTGGTATTTCATGTCTTTACAGATGAATTTGTATGTATATTCAATGTATAATTATAAAATGAAACCTCTGTTTTGCTTTCTTTGAGCTCCAAAACGAAACGTTTCAGAAACGTCGAAACCCCAAAACGCATGAAACCCCAAAACTTTTCATGTCACACTGGATCATGGACCAGAGAAGAACCAGAATATGACTGGGATGCGGTGCAAGATTCTATGCATGCTTTGACTCAAACTTGCTCGAGGACTATGGAGATTTACCATAGGGATGTAGATTCGATGCGGTTGGAAAGTAAGAGAACAAGGAAGGAACTTGGAGGAAAGAAAGCAATGTTGGAGGACGAGCTCCGCCAGCAAGAGCAGGGGATAACTTGGCTTTTTGAGAAGGTGGCTATGATGCAGGATAAGTGGGCCACTGAGGTAGCAATTGTGAAGGAAGAGATGGATCAGCAGGGGCTGGTTCGAATGTAGGCCACAGATGGCTGTTGGATTCCCCCTCGGCGAGGCGGATTACAAGAGGATGTGAGGCGGGTAAAGTATACTCGATACCATTCCAGGCAGCTAGGAACACGATCAAATGGTCGGGGATATACAACAATCATGGTATATCGGGCTATATATCTAAAGTGAACTGGATTTGGACTTATATTGTGGAATTGGAATTGGATTGGGATTTGATATCTGGTGATTATTATGGCAGTGTTTATGTGATGAGACTTGACATTATGAGATTGATAATGAGTGTGAACAATGATATACTGATTCATCAGGGTATGACATATACTGCTTATTCTAGTGGTATGGGACACTAGAATAGGTAGTATGCGGATGACGGCATGCATAAGCTAATGTTGTTTAGTTTCATATATTATGTGATGTTTTTGACACAACATACTAATCATTGTTTTTGACAAGTATTGTTTGCAGATTTTTCTCTTCGCAACTGAGGACAGTTGTTTTCCAACGGAGAGGCATGTTATAGAATTGATATTTTATTATCCATTGCAGCTGACAGGTGGAAAAGGCTTGAAAGAGCTAGGCTACTGCAAAGGATATCATATTTTATGTACATTTTATTTTCAAGTGCTCTTTATGAGCTTTGGCCATTTATGACCGCCCGGCCAGTTTGTACTCAATTTGACCATTCAAGAAATCTATAAATGAAATACGTGCAAGAGGGAAATGGTCACTCTTGCACGGGGGGAGATTGCACCCAGTGTCTGTGTATTCTTCTCTTCTCTCTCGTCATGCTAGGCGTAGCACTCCACTCTAGGAGGTGCGCCTACACGCGTTCTTTCACTCTCTCCCGCTCTCTATCTCTCTCTGTTCACGTATATCGTCGATTATGTTCTCGTGGATTCGCCAAGTATGGATATTTATCCATTTTATGGCTTGTAGTATATTGTGTTTGGTATTTTGCAGGGTAGCCACGCATCCGGTTGTAGCAATGGTATCAGAGCTAGCAAAACGTCCTTGGCAATATGAGCATCACACCAACAAAGAGAATCACGAAAGCAATCATACCGCGAAGCTAAGTTTATGTATTTTTGTAATTCTTTTGACAATGATTTTGTTGGTGGAATTCACTGTTTGATCATTATGTCGTTTAGTTAAGCAAGATCACCTTGATCCACATATTAATTAGGTGTCATGAATGATACTCTAATTAGGATCTAATTATAGTTAATAAGATTGTTGTGTGTCATTAATAAAATTATTTAATTAGTTCGAGTAAATATTTCTATGTAAGAAGAAGAAGAAGGAGGAGGAAACAAGAAAAGTAATACTAGCCATTTGTATTTTTCTTTCTCTTTTCCATTTCTTCTTTTTGCTGGAAGCAATAACAAGAGAGGGCAAATAGTAGGAGAGGATAGGAAAAAAGATATGACGTCCATAAAACAATCCTATGAGAGTACATACATCTATTTGAAAAGTCTTGTACTCAAGTCGCGTTGCAGTCTTCGCTGTGGGACCCGACTCTAATAATTTTTTATTCGCGAGGAACTCTTAATGTTGTCAACGGCTAGGTCCGACCAGGGGTTCATGCGAGATTGACGACGGTCAACAATAGCGACAAAGTCGTGATGAGATGCCCCTGCTCGTAGCAGCAGAGCCTTGAGCTCCAATTACCAATCTACCCGGGCTGCTGGTCCGCACTGTCGACAGCCTCTTGAGTGAACGACGACAATTTTGAAGCTGCTAAGGTGTCCAACCTTGCGGACGACTGTTCTTAACTCGTTGCACATGCGCGCATGCACTTCTAGGGAAACACAGGGATAGTAGCCACCATTTTGAGCGGCTATGTTCATTCCCCCAGCCCACATACAATGCTTACCAATCTTCTTGTCCACCACCCCATTCCCTTGTTGCATGCGCCTCCTTCTGCCTTTCAACCACTCACCTGCCCCTTGTCCATGCAAAAGCGGGCACGGCACTACTAGTCAGACTCTCTCTCTCTCTCTGCAGTGGAACTCCATCTCTCTCTGTCTCTCTCTCTCTGTCTCTCTCTCTCTCTCTCTCTCTCTCTCTCTCTCTCTCTCTCTCTCTCTCTCTCTCTCTCTCCTAGACCACTGATTCCGGGCATCTCTCTCCTGTACTCGCCGCCATGCAACATTTGCGACTGTGGTCGCTTTCTAACAAGCAGTAGTCGGCAGCCCGCCGACACTCTCTCTTTTTTTTTTTGTCACCCAAGAGTCAAAAACACACACACACACAATCACTTTTGTCTTTTTTTTAAAAAAAAATTTCGTGTTATGCATGGCGTCGACCAACCTCAACAACCAGATAATTGTTCTCTCTCTCTCTTTCTCTACCCCTTTTTGCTTGCGGATGACAATTTCTCATACTGCCAGATGGTATTTTTTCTTTCACTAATCACTGGCGGCATCCACGTTTTTGTCCTAGCCTCGTCCCAACCACAATTAACTCTAGTCATCTTTCTCTCTAGCTTTCTTTCGCCCTCATCAACCACCCTCCTGCAGAAAAATTCTATCCTCATCTCTCTTTTTTGCATGGATGATCCGGGCAGTAGCATGCAGACCCTACCTTTCTCTCTTTCCCTCTCACCAAACTTGACGCCGCATACAGAGGTTCATTTTCTCTCTCTCTCTCTCTCTCTCTCTCTCTCTCTCTCTCTCTCTCTCTCTCTCTCTCTCTCTCTCTCTCTCTCTCTCTCTCTCTCTCTCTACGGACACCAAGCACTCCCATGCAGTGGTTCTTTCATTCCCCTGGCCCGTTCTCACTTTAATCTATTGCGTTAAACCAACTCGGGTAACTGATTACAGGGCCGTCTCTGGTTATGTCCAATGGTTGCATGCACTCCAAGCTGGCCAATACCTCGTCCAACATCCACCACTAGAGTTTTTTTGCAGGGTTGCATCACGCACCCTCCCTCCCTCGTGTTTTTTTCACTCCCACCCCACAATCACTCTCACTCGACTGGTCAATAAAGTGAGCTTTTTTCTTGGTTTTCAACCATACCATAAATGTCGGTCTGCCTTCCTTCCCCGCAGCTCCCAATCTCCCTCAACCTCTCGCGTGGCCAGCCCGGACATACACTGTGGTGTACTCGCAGTAGACTTCTCGCAGGCCAGTCTCTTACTCCCGACTTACATGCGTTATGAAGCTCCAGTGGATGCTCCTTAGACACTTGGTCAAGTTCCTTATAGTGATTTCTGGCTTTGCATGCGCATATATTGACGCAGTGGACACCACAACAGCTCATGGTTGCTGCTCATAGAAAATTGAGGTTGCAGCATGCGAGCCCACTCTCTCTTTTGCAACTACCTCAAATAGATTCTTGGAGGCTTCTAGAAGCTGCACTGTTGCGAAGTCTCATGCAAATTTATGTGGCCACCTTCTAATGGTGGTGGAGGTTCACCAAATGCCTCATCAGTTGTGCAGGGCCTACATGTGTTTCTTGCAATCCGAGTGATGGTATTCCTATCATTTGCTGGCTACAATCGATGGATTATGCTCTCAACATCTTTCGACCATCATCACTTATGGTAATGCACGCCCTTGGTTCTCTAACCGTGGCCTCATACTCAGACCCTTATGTAAATCATTAATTAATTGGTTGTAATTGGGGTAGTCTCTCATGGCTATCTTGTTCGGCTTCTTCACTGATACTTTAGTGATCACAGTAGCAATCACATAATTTCTTTGTAGCATCACTTGCTAATGACCTATGAGATCCAAGTGATACAATATTGGTGGATCTAATACAATTTTTGGATACAAAATAAATTGACGTAAAATTACGGCGCATTGGTTCATGAAGAATGTTGTAAGTAACGGGTCAATAACTGCCTCCATCAATGTAATGGTGGCCCTCGTATAAAACATTGCCGTCTAGCTCTTCCAAGCTTAATGACTCTGTCGATAATCAATATACCTTTGGTATTGCTGGACTCTGAAGTCAGCTGTGAAGCTTGTTCATCTAAATGCCGAGTCTCTGCTCTAAAGAAGTAAATGATCTCCCTCTCTAAATTTCTCTCATTGTCTCATCTCCTCAAGAGACTCTCCTAGTGTCTATCCAAATCTAGCGAAAACAACCCGAGGAATCTTTGATCCTGACTAAATGAACAATGAAAGTGGCCTCATATCTCATAGTATATTGGACACTCACATATGCAACTCTATCTTTGGCTCTTTTTGACACAACTGGAAAATCCTGGCCTTTGCTAGTATTCCCTCCCCCTCCTCTTCCATTATACATACTAGCACTTAGTCTTCAACGTAGGAATAACTTCCATTTTCTTTCTTTTTGTGTTAAGAAACAACTCAATGGGTGTATGCACCTGCTTGCGACATGTTACATGCCTGCTCACACCTCCAATTATAAATGAAAGTCATGTTACCTTCAAAACAAGAGCTGTATGTTTGATCCATTAGCAAGACTAGCACCTCGCTATACACATCTCAAAATGTTGTATGTATTCATTTGTGACATAGAAGTCTTCCACGAGTCTTCCAAATAAAACACTATTGATGTATATTAAGAATGATAAATAATTGTGACTATTTTTCACAAGTATATAACACGTTCCTATAGAAACATTTACTTGTTTTTGCAAACTTTGTAAAATTGATACTAATCTTCAGTCAATAATTTTGCATGCTTCCTTCACAACTTGCTGTTATACAATGTTGTAGGATCTAAACTTTATACGCACTACAAAGTTGTGAAATTTATATTGATCATAATTGCATTGAAAGTGGCTTAACATTTGTATTTTGGTTAGTCTATAAATTTTGTTATAAAATCCAGTTGTTTATCTTGATTGACATTAACCAAATGATGCTTTTTCTACTAACCTTCACTTTTAAAGCACTTGTTTAGGATTCGACAATTTGCCTCCTCGCCATTTCCTTGAACCACCCCTAGGTACGTAATTTCTCAATGTTCTCTATTTCATTTTGATTCCCTTTAACGAGTCAGTTCCAAAAAGTACCTATTGCTATCATTTGTCTTAAGATCTTGTTATTATGACCCATCTCCCCTCTGATTATACTATAACGCACTCGCTTGATATACTACTATGCTAATACTTACCCTCTCCATTTCTTTGTTAATTGTTTTCTTGATACATATATTTAGGGAGAACAACTCAAGCAGTTTTCAATAAGTAAAACATTGGACAATTTCAAAAAATAAAATAAAAAAATAGAAGATCTTTTGTGTGTATATATATTCTCTTAGAGCGGGTGCCATTACCCATCTCTAAATTTATGGCGTGTGCTTGCAGTGCATGTAATTTCTGTTGAGAGGATTTGATATTAAACGATGCAGCTCCTCATATGAGTTGTGGTGCTTTGAGTTAGTGAACAAAAAAAATTGTAAGTACTCTGTTACTCACGTATACTCCAATGTGGTGTCACACAGGTAGTCAATGTTTTGTCTTTTTATGTCTTGTCTAGTCCATTGGTCACATGCACACAGATCCGTCGATTTAGGCAGTGTGTAAATGCTCATCCTGGTGCAGATTTACCGATCTAGGCAGCACAATAACAAACTACAAATTCACACTTTTTCAACAATACCAAATGCAGATTTGCCGATTTAGGCAACACCGATCACAAAATCATGCTGCAGTGATTGGCCACCACTGTAACTGGTATGATTTTGTTATTCGGGTACATAATGAAAGTGAATTGGATTTGGACTTATATTGTGGAATTGGAATTGGATTGGGATTTGATATCTGGTGATTATTATGGCAGTGTTTATGTGATGAGACTTGACATTATGAGATTGATAATGAGTGTGACCAATGATATACTGATTCATCAGGGTATGACATATACTACTTATTCTAGTGGTATGGGACATTAGAATAGGTAGTATGCGGATGACGGTAGGCATAAGCTAATGTTGTTTAGTTTCATATATTATGTGATGTTTTTGACACAACATACTAATCATTGTTTTTGACAAGTACTGTTTGCAGATTTTTCTCTTCGCAACTGAGGACAATTGTTTTCCAACGGAGAGGCATGTTATAGAATTGATATTTTATTATCCATTGCAGATGACAGGTGGAAAAGTCTTGACAGAGCTAGGCTACTGCAAAGGATATCATATTTTATGTACATTTTATTATTCAAGTGCTCTTTATGATCTTTGGCCATTTATGACTGGCCGGCCAGTTTGTACTCAATTTGACCATTCAAGAAATCTATAAATGAAATACGTGCAAGAGGGAAATGGTCACTCTTGCACGGGGGGAGATTGCACCTAGTGTCTGTGTATTCTTCTCTTCTCTCTCATTGTGCTAGGCATAGAACTCCGCTCTAGGAGGTGCGCCTACACGCGTTCTTTCACTCTCTCCCGCTCTCTATCTCTCTCTGTTCGCGTATATCGTCGATTATGTGCTCGTGGATTCTCCAGGCATAGAGATTTATGCATTTTATGGCTTGTAGTATATTGTGTTTGGTATTTTGCAGGGCAGCCATGCATCCGGCTGTAGCACTCTTCAGCACACAACAACCTTTTTTCGTGCGCAGGAAAAGTTGACAAGTAAAGTTGGAAATGTTTAGAACCCTTAGGAAGAAGCATCAAAGAGAATTTATCCCCTTGCTAGTTAGTCCCAAAGGAAGAGCCACCTCTGAAGAAGCTAATCTAGAAGTAGCTAGAGAACAATTCTCACAACTATTCAGGCCTCTTGAGAAACCAGATGAGACAGTCACATTTGCCTGGGAGATCATAAGGCAGTGCATTAAGCGATTAATCCCACCTCACTTGTCTACCCAACTCGATTCTGACCTCTCTATAGGGGAAATAAAAAGTGCTATTGATGCTCTAAAGCCAAAAAAGACCCCGGGGATAGATGGCCTCCCAATTGAATTCTACCAGACCTTCAAAGAAGTATTAGCCCCAATCCTTCTCATAGTATGGGAAGAGTCTGTAAAGCATGGAGCCCTTTGAGTACAACTTAACACATGTATTATCAAACTTCTACATAAAAAAGGCCCAAGGAAATTCTCTCCAATTGGAGACCCCTAACCATGCTCAATTCGGCCTACAAAATCTTTGCTAAAGCAATAGCTCTAAGATCCAATCTTGCAAGACTTATAAATATGAACAGGAACACGTTCGCCAACAAGCACAATACAAGGCCCAAGAGCGCATTGCAAGGCACAAACATTTCTTCGAACAGTTAACATGATCAAAATCAATGAACCGGCTGATAAGGAACAAGAAATGCATCCTCTTCCTACAATTCAAACATTAGAAGCAGATACCAGGAGTGATAAGATTGCCAAGATGATAACGGATCTCATGCAAAAAGACGTGGTTAACATAGAAGACTCAGACCAGGATTGTTCTAGTCCTTACATAAGAGTCTATGCAGGTCTAGACGTAGTGGAAACCTATGCTTTACTTGATACAGGATCAAAGCTTAGTGTCATCAGTTTTGAGCTCTACCAAAAGCTTGGCCCAGTAATCCAAATACCAGAGACGCACAGGTTAAAAGTCACAGAAGGAGATGAAGTAACCACCCTACGGTCTATTATGTTATCAATTACAGTACAAGGACATGTGTTCACTCATAAATTTCATGTTATGCCACCTAATAGATCTGCAACGCCATGTATACTAGCAATACCATGGATGAAAACCAATCGAGTTTTCATTGATTTGGATATTAATAACGCAATTTTCAAGAATCAAAATTTCTTGGAACCATCCTTGTCCTATGATGAGCATGTGTCTATGTGGAGACATGAATATATACAACCGGAACACACTACTCAACAACAACCACAATTTGATTGGCAAGATATGTATTATTAAAAGCCAAAAATCATGTAGGGATCAAGGCAAGTGTGGGTGCATACTCGAGATTTGTCTTGGGCACAATTTCATCAAGGACGCAGATATCAAGTATGGCTACGCAACAAGTATGGCTCCGCAAAGAAACCTTGATTTCAGAATAGAAGACGGAGATACAACAACAAAAAGAACCTATGCCAACAAAGCCTAGATTGACAAGGATGTCCAATGTTCACACCAATAAGAATCTAGAGATATGGTGCCCAAAAGTACCCTATCAAAATAGGTATACAAGAAACATTTGGGCACCGAAGAAGGTAAAAAGCAAGTCGACTGTCAATGCCAATGAAACACCGGCCATCATCATTCAAAAGCAAACAACAAAGATGCAACAATGTCAACCAAAGACACCTCAGATAACAAACCAGGCTATTGGCAACACTATTTCTGTCACAAAGGTCCGAAAACACAAAAAATATCAACAACTCACGAACACAAGAATTGACATAACAACCTTGGTTGTAGACCAGGAAAGTCCCATAAAGCCTCTGATGAATATCAACGAAGAGGAAAATTTTACAGCTTCTCATTGCAAAGAAAATATGCCAACCAAATCAGGTAACAACAAGAAACCTCAATGACAAATGCCAATAAGCATATTTCTTATACCCTTCTCTTGCACCACATAAATTTTTCCTTGCATTGATTGTGTATGCATAATAGGGCTGCAATACAAGGCCTGCATTAACACATGGTTTTTCCCATGCACAACACATACCCTTGAAGATACCTTGTTGTCCGGGAGGAGTTCGACTAGGAGGGGGGGAGGCATTCCAAATGTGGACCCATGCCATATGAAAATATTAGAGAGCAACATTTATAATTGATTTTCAACCAATTTTGCGCTTTATTGTGTGATTTTTGGGAAGTGAAATAATATGCCCTCATAGTTAAGAAGAGTTGGGGACCAAACGATGATATATGAGCCCCTAGGGATTTGTATATATTGTATACTTATATCATCATGAGTAATTCTAGTCAAAATTGGCCAAAAAGTCATCAAAAACAACAAAAAATAGGCCAAGGATGACAATTGAGAGCGAGAATGTACATTAAAAAATGGAAAAGTGAGTAAGAGAGTGAAATACTAATTATTGAGATTTTTCTAGAGTGGATTTGTATTTTTGGGTTGATTCTGCATTTAATTGATTATTTCTAGCTATTTTCTAGCAAAAAATATAGAAAAAAATCCATAATCCAGATGAAAACAAAATAGAAGATATGCCTAAGCAAAGTAATGTAAAGAAAGCACAGAAAAAAATATGGAGTGCAAAGGAGACAATGCAAATTTGGCCATCGTTATGACGGGACTTCGAAAGGACCAAAGTGCAAAAATTGGTGGATTTTGAGCAAACGGAGTCCAAATGAGGAAATTTGTGAGCCTAAGCCGCATCTCACAGAAAGTTATGGCCACATGTAAAATATGGGCAAATTCCATGTCGGGGCCCCAAACACATATAGTTTAGGCTCACCTAAAATCCTCTCGTTTGTGACTTGGAGAGATTGTGAGAGAGAGCTCCCTTCTTGTGGACATCGACTTCCTAGCTCCTGTTCTTCGTGCACTGTCAGGGAGTTAGCACTTTGGGAGGTGAGTCGGATAGGCACCGGGCCCCTGTAACGAGAGCGAGGAGAGAAGCCTTGTTGATGGCGAAGAAACTGGCTTAATAGTGTTTAAAAACACTCTTAATGGCTTAAGTAATTGCTAAACATAATTAGCACAAGATTAGTGGAAGAGGAGAGTCTCAAAACTCATAGCATGGAAGAAAACCGCCAAATTCATGAGCATAAACATGGTGCATGGTGGGTTTAGCAGGAAGTGAAAGCATAAGAGAGAAGATGGAGACGCAAGGAAGCACATAAGGCTCTAATCATAAGGGAGTTAAGTTAATTAGCACTCTTAAGCACTAAGCACAGAGACATAAGGTAGCATGAGAAGAGAAATACCCAAAACCCAAGAGAACATCTCTATTCAAGTGCTCAAGAACTTAGAAATGAGCCATCGTTTTTTAATTACACTATTTTGGCCTTTATATAGGGTAGGCCTTTCAATTTATTCTCCACCGTTCAATGAACTTAATTTATGCATGGCTTTATGCCTCTATATTTAGAGAGAAAAAAAATCTTCAATATGAGCCTCCTTGGTGGCCGAGAGAGCTCACCAAGAGCTCCTCATTTGGGGTATTTTTTGCCCCTTTGTGATGCTTTTCTGTCGCAGGAAACATCCCCTTAAGAAGGGGGGGGGGGGGGGGGGGGGGGGGGGGGGACATGGTCAGAATCTACATCCACACATGGGGGGCCATGCACCACTGCCAAGGAAGGGGGGTGGCTGCCCACCCCATGCGCCCAAGGGAAGGCCCAAAACCTCCACAATCGCAACTTGCTCAAGGCTCAAGAGAGCATTCTCTCTTTTGTTATGAAGACTAAGTGTGCACTCTTTTGAATATATACCCTCTCTTCCTCCCCTAACATTGCCCCAAGTCCCCCCTATGTGGGATTAACCCTTGCCATGTGGCAGCCCACTCCATCTCCCCTTGTTCCCAATTGCTCCCCTTCACTTCCATGTGTTAGGGAATATGACGTAGCTAAATAGACATTTGAGTAGATTACTTAATGGAGAGAGATAGATTTCACACACAAGAGATTATAGAGTAGAGAGAGAGAGTACACACGATATATGTGGTTCACCCAATGTGGGCTACGTCCACGGAAAAGCAGCCACTCAATGGCTTTAGTACTTCAAAACAAGAAGTAGTTTACAAAGGGATTATACCCTTAATAGAGCTCCCGCCTTGCTTCACTCTCACCACCTCACACCCACCTTGTTGCATCAACTTCACACTATGAATGTGTGTAGAAATGGCCTCCTTTTATAGGCCAAAAGGAATGCCCTCTCTCATGAGAGACAGCCATGTGTAGCCACCCTTGTGTAGATAAGTCCAAATTGGACCCTCCAATCCGCCCATGTATGGCCGCCCTTGAGAAGACAAGTCCACTTTTGATTTCGGCCACCGGCCATTGACTTTCGACCACCGGCCAAATGGCCAACCGACCGGTCGTTTTCCGGCGAAAAGGAATATTCCGTGAAAATTTCGGTTTCCGGTGAGTGATTTTATTTTTCGGCGAGTTATTTTCCTTACGCACAATGGATTCTCCTCATAATGGGGGCCTTACAAATGTGCGTTTTTACTACAGAAAATTACAAGGGGTAAATCAGGCTCCATACTTAACAATCTCCCACTTGGAGACTGATCTGAAAACCAAACCTATGACTGCTTTCCATCCTGAATTCTTATCCTTGAATGCCGATTGAAGATGAGAAAAAGCTCAACTTCTCCTTGTTGACTACCTTTGTAAACATGTCTGCAGGATTTTCACTTGTATGCACCTTTCCTAGCTTTAGGTGTCTCTCTTCCAAAAGAGTGCGTATGAAGTGATATCTCACCTCAATGTGCTTTGTCCTTGAATGAAAGACTGAGTTCTTTGCAAGATGGATAGCGCTTTGGCTATCAATGTACAGGACACAATTGTCTTGTTTGAATCCAAGCTCTTCTAAGAATCTGTGAAGCCACATAATTTCTTTGCTTGCCTCCGTCATTGCTACATACTCTGCTTCCGTGGTAGAAAGTGAGACCAATTTCTATAGCTTTGAAGCCCAGCTTACTGATGTGCCTCCAACCGTGAAGACATAGCCCGTAGTGCTCCTTTGAGTATCTTTGTCACCTGCCATATCTGCATCAGCATACCCTTGAAGAAAAATATCAGTTCCTCCAAAATACAAGGCATTTCTTGTTGTCCCTTTTAGATACCTAAGTATCCACTTCACAGCTTGCCAATGCTCTTTACATGGGTTGTCCATGAACCTACTTACAACTCCCACTACATGTGCGATGTCTGGCCTTGTCCAGACCATAGCATACATAAGAGAACCTACCGTTGCAGCATATGGAACTTTAGACATATAGGCTATCTCCTTTTGTGTCTTTGGACACATATTCTTCGTTAGTTTAAAGTGACCAGCCAAAGGTGTAGAAACTGGTTTTGCATTTTGCATTGCAAACCTTTCTAGTACCTTCTTGATGTAATCCTCTTGAGATAGCTTTATTGTCTTCTTCGTCCTGTCCCTTGATATTTTCATACTAAGTATCCTCTTTGCAACACCTAAATTTTTCCATGAAAAAGATTTAGACAGCCCCTCTTTTAGGTCTTTGATGTCCTACATGTTAGCACTTGCTATCAACATGCCATCAACATACAACATTAGGATGATGAATTTCCCATCTCCCAAATTCTTCATGTGGACGTAGTGATCCGAGTTGCATCTTGTGAATTCATGATCCAACATCCATCGATCAAACTTCAAGTACCATTGTGTTAATGATTGCTTTAAACCATACAAGCTCTTCTTTAATCTGCAAACCATTTTCTCCTTAACTTTTACTTCATACCCCTTTGGTTGAAGCATGTAGATTTCCTCCTCTAAGCCATCATGAGGGAATGCCATATTTACATCCATTTGCTCGAGATTTAGATCATGAGCAGCCAAGGCTTAAGACAAGCTTAATTGAGTTCATTTTTACAACAGGAGAAAATATTTCATTGAAGTCAATACCTTTCTTTTGAGAAAACCCTTTTACCACAAGCCTAGACTTGTAGCTTTTCTTCCCACCTTCTTATTCCTTCAGCTTGTACACCCATTTGTTTTGAAGTGCCCGCTTACCTTCAGGCAACTCAACCAGCTCCCATGTTTGGTTGCGATGTAGTGAGTCCATCTCCACTTGCATGCTCTTCGTCCATTCTTCTTTGGATTCGTGTTGCATAGCTTCTTCGTATGATTCCAGCTCTCCAGAATCTGAGATCAAGAGATGGTTGAAGGAAGGATCAAACCTTTCTGGAGGTCTACTTGCTCTTGTAGATATTCAGGGAATAGGTTGAGGCCTCTCATTTGGTTGACGTTGTTGCACATTGTCACCATTTGCTGTCCTTGAGTCTTCACCGTCCTCAAGCTCCATGTACTCTTCACCTGTTTCTTTTGTTTGTTTTCTTTCCAAGTAATCTTTGTACATATTTTGTTCGTTAAAAATTACATCCCTAGTCCTTAAGATTTTACCATCTTCAGGATTCCATAGGCGATGCCCAAAGTCACCTTCTCCATAGCCAATGAAGAAACACTTTTTGGACTTTACATCTAGCTTTGATCTTAGGCTTCTATCTATGGGCATGAAAGCATCACACCCAAACACTTTGAGAAATGCATAATTCATCGGTTTACATGTCCGTGCCTCTTCTGGAACTCCCCCATCCAATGCCGTTGAGGGTGACCGGTTGATTAAGTACACAGAAGTACTTACTGCTTCCGCCCAAAGCTCAAGCGGTAGGTCTGCATGTAGCCGCATGCTTCGTGCTCGCTCCATGATTGTCATGTTCATCCTTTCCAAAATCCCATTTTGTTGAGGTGTCCTTGGGGTTGTCCTTTGCCTCCGAATAGCATTGCTAGCACAAAAGCTTTCAAACGCTTGGCTGCAATATTCGCCTCCATTGTCGGATCTGAGACATTTAACCTTGGTACATGTTCCATTCTCCACAAAGGCTTTCCACCTTTGAAATATGGAAAATACATCGGACTTATTCTTCATGAACATAAACCCATGTTTTTCTAGTCGCATCGTTTATGAATGTTACATAGTACAATGAGACACCAAGTGATGGTGTACTTGCAAGACCCCAAACATCAGAATGAACCAACTCAAGTTTTTTATTTTTTCTCTCGTTTCTTGATTTTTGAAATTTTACCCTCTTTTGTTTACCATAAACACAATCTTCAGAGAACTCTAAGTCCACTTCTTTCAAACCTAGTAGAAGCTTCTTTGTTTGAAGGATTTGCATTCCTTTGGCACTCATATGCCCAAGCCAGTAGTGCCACAACACACTGTCAAATTTTGTAGTTGATGCATAAGCTGAAGGTTGCGTGCTGATAGTACATAAGTAAAGTGTACCGACCTTTTCTCCCTTGGCAATCACCAAAGATCCCTTTGAGATCTTCCACCATTTGTTCCGAATACAATGTTGTGACCTTCATCGTCCAATTGTCCTGTAGAGATCAAATTTTTCCGAAGAGAAGGAACGTGCCTAACATCTTTAAGCTTCCATTCATTTCCATTAGCAGTTTTGACAGAAACTGTACCTGGGTATAAGCATGTTAACTTGTCATGCTTTTTTTGCTAGTTATCATGTGGCAACAAGCATATCTTGTAATCATAATGAGAGTGTAACTTTTCAAACGTGTGGGAATCCATCGAATATTTCAAAATAGGGAGACCACCCTGAATCCACTTTCCTGACCATTTACGCAGTGTTACTCTGAGGGGAGTGGGGCAGTCAAAATGAGTGGAGAGAAGCGGAGTGGGGCAGTCAACATGTATGTAGAGAAGCGGGACTCAGGGGCCAGAGGTACGAGGGGCGCAGGGGCTAGAGGTAAGAGAGAACCAAAAACAAAGTCGACCCCTGAACTTTCTGCTGCTTCTTCTCCGCCCCAAAAAAGGGTGAAGCTCTCTGATTCCCCAACATCCCCAATGGCAAAGACCTTGCATACAAAGGGGAAGGATGACTCAAGTACTCTCTCTCTCTCTCTCTCTCTCTCTCTCTCTCTCTCTCTCGCTACCTCATTATGATTTGCGAGGATAGTAGTTGGTGCTGTCTTGGCTGGAGAGTTGTCCCTTGATGTCGGCTTTAGCAGTAGGACATCTTGTGAATAGTCACTTGAAATACAATCGCTCAAGTCGAAGTCTGGCTCAAGAAGCACAAACCAGTGTTTGATTTGAACCTTGAAATTGGAAGGAAATGCTCAATACTGCACTTTCCTACTGCTAATCTTGTGACATTGGGGGTGTGCAGGCCAATGGAAAGCTCCAAAGTTTACAGTCCCAGTACAGAGCAAGTTTTGTATTACAGCAGAAGAGTTCAATGATGTTGGCCTCTCCCTGGTTGGTGCCAACCCCAAACTAGTGAGGTGGAATCAGATCAGTGATGTGGAGTGGTTCAGTGATTTCAGAGAGTCAAAGAATCGTAGTCACTATCGCATTAAATGCAATTGTTTGCGTACTGATATGTTCGACCAGGTGATGCAGCTGCATTACAAGGTGTAGCACAAGCCCCCAACAAACATGGAGATCAACTCTGAATTCGCCAAGGGGTTTGTAAAAGAATTCAGCCCGGCGGCAATTGCAAGTAGCTCAGCCATGCAATTCAATTGGGCTGAATTTGCTGTCCAGCATTTGCAGGACCTCCGAGAGAAAGGGTACTACGAGGCCCATGTCGAAAAGTGGAGGATGCGCAATGTATGTCTAAACATCGAGGAGGCGCAAGTTGAAATGAAGGAGGATACCAAGGAGACACCCATCTCTCGCCACAGCACTCACCAGCAGGCTGAAAGCTTGTCATTTTTTGGCGTTGAGAATTTGCAGCACATAAAGGCTGCCTCTGAAATTCTCAGCAAACAACTGCAAGATGCTAAAGAACATCTTCTAACTGCAAAATCAGACTTTGAAGCTGCGAGGGTTGTCCAAGCAAGCAATGCTAGGGTCACCCCAATTGTGCTTGCTATGAGACAAAAGCTTCATGACGCTGAAAATGAATTACAGAGGTTACTACAGAGCGACAGCGTGGATGCAAAGAGGGAAATAGAGTGTAAAGTAAAAATAGAGACATTTAAAGAGACATTGGAAGGTTTGGCATTTCGTGACAGTGAGGACACTCTTGCTGCTGACTCAACTTGTCAGTGTGTAAGTGCGTGACTTTTATGCTTCTACCGTATGATTGGAATATGTGCACAACAAACCTATGTACTTACCATGCTCCTCTTTTTTTGGTGTGCAGATTAATGTGGAGGTTATGGAAGCAAAAGTGAATGCATGTGAAGGTCAACTGCAGCTCCTAATGCACATGAGAAAGATGCTACAAGGCTCCTCCATTCCCACTGCCCTGTGTAATATAGCTATGGGCACTTTTATCGAAAGTATAGAAGGGGTATGAGATGGGACGATGATCAACCCGTGCAGTGGATGCAGTTTGCCACTTGAAGTAAAGGGAATCTCCGCCACGGCAAGATGCCCTGTGGGCATAGCTACCACTTTCTCTGCTTTGCAGCTGCACACTCCTTATCGACAAAATGTAGAGTTGTGACCTGCCAGCAAAGGATACCACAAGAATGGTGTTGAAAACCCACAGGGCAAAGACATCCAATCACACCAACATCTGGTAAGATTGTACAGGGTGTGCTAATTAGCATACCCAGTGTGTTAATTAGAGTATTTAGTGTGTTAATTGGATATGCTAATTAGCATATCTTGTATGCTAATTAGCATACTGGGTATGCTGATTAGCATACCTAGTGAGAATATTGAGTGTCCTAACTGGATATGCTAATTAGCATACAAGATATGCTAATTAGCATACCATGTGCTCAATGAACACATTAGAATAAGTTTGGTATATTAGCATATCTAGTAAGTTAACTACCATATCCAAATGCTAACTAGAAAACTGTATATGCTGATTAGCATACTGGGTATGCTGATTAGCGTACTGGGTATGCTGATTAGCATACTGGATATGCTAATTAGCATACTGGGTATGCTAATTAGCATACCCAGTGAGAATATTGAGTGTGCTAGTTGGATATGCTAATTAGCAGACCTTGTATGCTAATTAGCATACCATGTGCTTAGTGAACAGATTAGAGTAAGTTTGGCATATTAGCATATCTAGTAAGTTAACTACCATATCCAAATGCTAACTAGCAAACTGTATATGTTGATTAGCATACTGGGTATGCTAATTAGCGTACTAGGTATGCTAATTAGCATACTGGATATGCTTATTAGCATATTGGATATGCTAAATAGCATATTGGGTATGCTAATTAGCATAGTGGGAATGCTCATTAGCATACTGGGTATGCTGATTCACGTACTGAGTATGTTAGCATACTGGATATGCTTATTAGCATATTGGATATGCTTATTAGCATATTGGATATGCTTATTAGCATATTGGATATGCTAATTAGCATAAAAGATATGCTAATTAGCATACTGGGAATACTAAATAGCACACTGGGTATGCTAATTAGCATACTGAAGATAGTCCTTGTATGCTAGCTACCAGCAGACCCAGTATGCTTATTAGCATACCCAGTATGCTCATTAGTATACCCAGTATGCTAATTAGCATACCCAATATGCTCATTAGTATACCCAGTATGCTAATTAGCATATCTTTTATTCTAATTAGCATACTTGTGCTTAGTGTACATACTAGAGTAAGTTTGTCATAATGGCAAATCTAGTAACTAAGCTACCATCTCCAGATGCAAACTAGCATATTGGATATGCTAGTTAGCATACTCAGAAATTCGAATTAGCATACTGGGCTTGTCAGCATAATGGATTCCAATGTATGCCAGGCCGCACACATAGTCACAGCATATCAAACATTTTCTAGCATACATGACATGCTTATATGAGTCTTAATCCACGTTTTTTGTTGCAGGCCTGGGGCAGTCCCTCCGTGATGCGGGCAGTGTGCATGACACGAAGGGCAAGGGAAAGGCTGTAATGGAGGACCTTTCGATCGAGGAGAGTGATGAGCTGGATACAGGTGAGAACCCTTCGACGGAGAAGGGTGTTGAGCTGGATGCAAGGAGTGAAGGGGTGGATGAGGGCTCTCAGCAGATGCCAAATGAAAGCATGAAAACAACAGAGGAAGGTGGTGATGTGAGCAGGAACTCAAAAGATGAAAAAGAAGATGATTTTTTTGTCATGGCTCCTCGTGTGCCCCGTGTGCCAGCGATGCCTGCTGCAACTGACAAAGCAGAAGCTTCTCAGCAAACAGTGGCTAGTGGCTCAGGGGAAACTTTGAAGAATGACAACATAGAAGATGAGCAAGAAGTTGGTGACAACAGCCCTCTCGAGGGTTTTTTGCGTAAAGCTCAGCTGAAAAGAAAAGTTGGCCTTGAAGAGGTACCCGAACACATTGCAAGCACGGTCTATGGTTCGGACAAGGCTGAAAGCTCCAAAGGTGAAAAGAAAGCCACTCGCTCAAGAGCTTGCAAAAAATTGTGTTACGACTTATTGCTCCCTACCCGATTGTGCCCTTCACTGTATATGCTAGACCATTTTGAAACCCAAATGCGTATTGTAACTGACATGCGTTTTGTTTTCCAATGAAAATGTATTTTTGTGCAATATAAATATGAGCAGCAGTTCATTGTAATAGTTCATTGTAATTTTTGCGGTTTTTCTTTTTTAAACTTGTTCATTTCGTACCGCGGTTTCCCTGCAGAGGAAGAGAAACAGGCATTAATCGCCATGCCTGATGCAACTGCGGCCATGCAATGGCAGAAATTACGGAGATGGCGAGTCCACAAAGCCAGGCAGTTAAGGAGACAGAAAATGGAGATTGAAAAATGCCTTGAACGATATTCACAGATTGTCCGTAGTATTATTGAGCGCCTAAATTATGTGCACCCAAGTGGGCCGGTTATTTTTGCTGAATGGTATCCTCTACCAGACCTAATATGGGTGCCTAAGCATTTATGTGATGAAAAAAGGGCTCTGGTGCTGGACCTGAACGGTCTTTTGGTGGCAGTGGTAGAGCCTCGTTTTGGTGAAAAGCCCCCGGCATATGCAGATGAAATGCTGAAATACGATGTACTTGATAAGCACGTGTTTTGTCGCAAGGACAACCTTTTTTTTTTGGACTGGTGCCTGTAGTTCTTTAATGTGTTTATATGGAGCACAAGCCTCAATAGTAAAGTCATGAGTATTTTCCGTACTGTTTTTAAAGAGCAGGTGCCAAAGATTACTGGGTTTTTTGCTCAAGCGCACTGTACAAAGCAATCCTGGCAGATCCAGAGAAAACATGTGTTTATGAAAGACTTATCCTTGTTCTGGAAACACACTCCGGGGTACAACGCCCAAAACACGCTTATAATCGATAATAGCTTCTACAAAGTGTTTCAGAACCCACCACAAACTTGGCTTGTTACTCCTAGTCTAGAGCACCAGAGTGCTGAGCAGAGGGAAAAGTTCCTTATAGAAACTTTGAAGTCCTGGCTTTTTCTTTGGCTGCAAACGGATGATCGGAAAGCATATGTTGCTGATAATGTGTTTGAGACAGGCTCAGATGAGTTTTCTGATGCAGTCATCAAACGTTTGCTTGACATTCAAAAGAGGGATATAGAGGCTAAAAGACTGGAAGAAATTCGTCGCAAACAACGGGAAGCTAACCTAGAAGCAGAAAGAGAGAAAGAAAAACTGGAGAGGGAAAGAAGAGAAAGTGAGAAGCATAGTGCCAACCTAGAAGCAGAGGAGGAAGCAGAGAGAAGAGAAAAGAGGCAGCAGGAAGAAGACAAACAGCGAGGACAGCCCGATCACTACAAGCGTCCTCCGAGGAGGCCTTAAGGGTTTTTGGGGCGGTGATTGTCATTGTAAAATTGAACCCTATGTAAATAATTTGATGGAAGCAATTAATGTAAACAGTTTGATAGTTAGCATGCTGGCAATTAATGTAAACAGTTTGATAGTTAGCATGTTGACCAACTTTATAATAAAATTGCATACCCTTACAGCAAAGTGGTATATAGAAAATCCAGTGGATACAACTTAAAAGCTGAAGGGCATGCTATTACAGATTGCTTCATAGCTTTCTGGAGTGATTGTGTACACCTGCCTTCTCCTTGGGATGTGCTCCATGGGTATTTTGATACATCGCACCAGATGTGAAAGTAGGTGGATGATAGGCTGCTTGTGGTCTAGCTTGAAGGTGTATGCATCCAATTTCTTGTAATACAGTCCTTGCACAACATATGAGCCTCTGTCAATTACATTGCTCCATTCATCAATGTACCCCTTCTCCACCTTCTCCTTTTCTGCAACACACTTGACCAGATAGAAATCCACATCTTCGGCGTTGGTTAAAGCATCTGGATTTAAAGCAAATGTGTCTCCAGAACATAGAGCGCTACTCAACACATCATGATGACCTTCGTATGTGAAGTCATCATAGCCAACGACTTCCTCTGTCGAAACTTCATCTGTTTGGCCTGGCAATAAGCAACCACATCTGTTGCACACTGCAATATAGCTCCATTAGGTTTTAGTTGTTCATGGGTCAAGGTTCTTTTCACAATTGCTCCTGCACCATCATGCTCGCCCTTGCCATGCCTTGATCCAAAGAAGAACCAACTCATCCCAATCCCTATGAGTCCACCATATCTTGCAACAAAATAGAAAGGCCTGGCTCCCTTGAATTGTGAGGCCGCACCATCTGACCACACCCAATGTTGTTTACAAGTGACACCCTCTTGTTGTAACCAGTCACAGTGTAGCATGAAGCAATGTTGCACAAACAGTGTGTCATGGACCCTATCATTTGATATGAAGAAGTGGATTGTTTTTACTGCCTCCCCTGCCTTGCGGTAGTACGTTATGTGTACAAAAATAGTTATTACTTGACTAGAGTGCCAATGCATTGACTGAATCTCATTTTGCTCCTTGAAGGCGTAATTTTTAGCAAAGTCAACAACTGAGACAATGACATCATCCGGAAAGCGAAGTATACAATCCTTAAATTGTTGTCCTTGCCATTGTGCCACATAGTTATGAGTGATAAAGAGCTTCAACTTGGTCTACAACAGTTGAAGAAACTCCCAGCACTGCATTTCTTTATGCAAAAGATCTTTTCTTTTCTTACTGTTTCCATGCCTGTCTTTTGCTTCTACATACACAAATACTTTCACATTAATACTCTTACCTGGCTTTGCTGTTTCTAAGCAACATAATTCTAACTTCTTTACTCCACATATCTTACAGTCTCCCATCATGCATTCCCTTCTATGGAAAACTGCATCTGCTGGCTTTGGACAGAGAACGGACTCCCACATCTGTGTGACACCTTTGAACGTGTGATGTGAAGCCAGGCAGCCACTGCTAATGTTCTTGCCTGTAGCACAGATATTGCATACACAGTTGCAACATGTATCATGCAGCCCAAAAGCACGAGAGCGCATGTGGTTCAGTGCGTCTTTCAAAAAGGTCATCTGCACATGGTATTCGCAACAGCATGTGTACCTATCCTTCAGCCTCCTTCAAAAGAATGGCTTTAACATCTCAAACATCCTCATGCCAATCTTGCAATCTGGATGTTTTTGTTTGAATCTTTGAAAGAGCTCAACCTGCAATATCCATATTTGATCAGTATTTTTACTAGGAGAAATAATCCAAACAGGACTATACGCATTGCTACTTAATACATCCACCATAGATACAAATTGGTGTGTTAAACAGCACATTGTATGGTCCTAACATGCATGTAACTGGGTATAACATTGTATACTAAGCATGCTAGTTAACATGCTAAGTATGCTAACTAGCATGCTGAGTATGCTAACTAGCATAGCTGAGTATGCTAACTAGAATACTAGTTGTGCTAACAAGCACAATCAGTGTGTAATGTAGCATACGAGGCATACTCATCAGCATGCTAGTTAGCATGTTGAGTATACTCATCAGCATACTGAGTATGCTAACTAGCATGCTGAGTTAGCATACTAGCTGTGCTAACTAGCATACTCATTAGCATACTAGCTAGCATACTCATCAGCATGCTAGTTAGCATGCTGAGTATGCTAACTAGCATACTAGCTGTGCTAACAAGCACAATCAGTGTGTAGTTTAGCATACGAGGCATACTCATCAGCATGCTAGGTAGCATGCTGAGTATGCTAGTTAGCATAGCTGAATATGCTAACTAGTATACTAGCTATGCTTACAAGCATAATCAGTGTGTAATTTAGCATATGAGTCATTGTTAACCACATGAATGTGTGCTAAGAAGAATAGAAGGTATGCTAACTAGCATACATATTGTGCTAACCAGCACACTTATTATGTTGAACAGCATATCCAGCACACTACGAATGCTAACTAGCATAAATCAACTTACCTGTTATGCTAACTAGCATGCTGAGTATGCTAGTTAGCATAGATGAATATGCTAGCTAGCATACTAGCATAAACCAGCTTACCCGTTATGCTACTTAGCATTCTTAGCTGTGCTAACTAGCATACTCAGCATGCTAGTTAGCTAGCTGAGTATGCTTACTAGCATGCTATATTGCTAGTTAGCACAGCTGAGTATGCTAACTAGCATACTAGCTGTGATAACAAGCAAAATCAGTGTGTAGTTTAACATATGAGTCATGGTTAACCACACAAAGTGTGCTAAGAATAATAGAAGGTATGCTAACTAGCATACATATTTTGTTAGCCAGCACACTTGTTATGTTGAATAGCATAGCCAGCACACTAGCATAAAAGGTGTTAAAGTAGCATATATATTTTGCTAACCAGCGTAGTCCTCAAGATCACTAGGCATGCTAGCTAGCAGAAGATTTATGTTGAACACCATACCCACCATACAGGAATGCTAACTAGCATATACCATAAACCAGCTTACCCATTATGCTAGTTAGCATACTACGAAAGGTAGCTAGCATACTCATTGTGTCAAAGAACATACAGAGCATGCTAGTTAGCATAATAGGTATGCTAACTACCATAAAGGGTGTTATAGTAGCTTACATATTGTGCTAGATAGCATACTTATCATGCTAAACAACATACCCAGCATACGAGGAGTGAGACTATGCTAACTAGCACGGCATACATAGCATAACATATTGTGATAACTAGCATGTTGTATGCTAGGTAGATTACTAGCATGCTAGAATGCATAAGTTATGGCGCAAGTATGTCATTGATCACCTGAAACTCATCCAGGAGGTGCACAGGGTGTTTTATGTAGCTTTTCCTTCCCACTCTCTTTCGACAAACATCCTTCTTGTTGGGTGAAACATGAGTCTCCTCTATCCAAAATGTATAGACCAATTCCTTAATTTCATCTGTGATAGGGCTATGACGGTGTTGCTTGTGACATTCAGCCAATGAAAACAGTCGAGCATTGACACCAAACTTCACCTGCCGTGATTTTGCTTTGAACAAGCTGCGACGGTCGACTTTTAGGACCCTGGAGAATTTGGCAATAGGCATGTTTTCCTTTGAATTTATAATCATCTACAATGCTGCATTCTTCAAAAATAGCTCGTCGTTAGAAGTTGGCTGCTTGACGATAGCTAGTGTGTTGCGGACATTGGAGACAATTGCACTCTGCACAGCAGCCTCCTCCTGTAAAGACTGATCACGGATTGCCCGAACAAGTGGATGTTGAGCAACAAGATTCCAGATTTCGCACTTTGATTCTTTGTTGAGACCTTTAGTCCTGCTCTTGAAATCTTTCACAATCTCGAAGGAGATTTTCCTTTTCTCCTCATCGTCGACGGCATGATGTCCTCATTTAGTTGTCATCTATCGGTGCTCCCGCTGTTTACGCTTTCTTTCTGTCTCATATTTCCTGATAATAGAAAGAGCTGGATGCTGGTAGTTGTGATTCATTTCCTGTAATGGATCCCTTATGTAATGGCTCCCTTCTGCCTCCATTTCTAGTGGCAATAATGTTGTCTGCTGGTTTTCCATATCTGCAAGTCTGCTAAGCTTTGACAACTCAACTTCGAGGCAAGAAGCAATGCGAGAGAGAGAGAGAGAGAGAGAGAGAGAGAGAGAGAGAGAGAGAGAGAGAGAGAGAGAGAGAGAGAGAGAGAGAGAGAGAGAGAGAGAGAGATAGAGGGAGAGGGAGGGAGGGAAGGAGGGAGTAGGAACAGGGCAAACTGTAAACTGGTCTGAGAGTGAGACAGAGAGGGAGTCTGCGCCGCGAGAGAGAGAGAGAGAGAGAGAGAGAGAGAGAGAGAGAGAGAGAGAGAGAGAGAGAGAGAGAGAGAGAGAGAGAGAGAGAGAGAGAGAGAGAGAGAGAGAGAGAGAGAGAGTGCGCTCCTTGCCGCACTGTCGAAGCAAGGGACTTGCCAATACACCGTATGCGAGCCACAAACGGCTCCAAGCACACAACAAGCCTAAACTAGCAAGCTCAAGAGAACAAAGGGTGTGTCACTCACCGCTCTACGCTCGCCTTCGTGGTGGATTCCTCGCCGCGATGAAGAAGAAGCTGCAGTCATGCCGCGCTCAACCGCTTCGCCGCCGTCGTGCCTTCGTAATGCTCGATCGCACACACACTCTCCCTCTCTCTCTCTCTCTCTCTCTCTCTCACACACACACACACACACACGAGGAGGTGAAGAAGAAGAAGATGGAGATGGAGCAAGAGCACTCTTCTATTGCACAAATGAGAGAATGAGTAAAAATTAGGTTTAGTTGGCTTTTATAGGAGCTCACCCCATTCACACTTGGGCGCCCATGCTTAACCAACTAATCCCTTGAATGTCCAAGTTAAAGTGCGCCTGTCATCGACGATCACTCTTACCCTTTTCCTATTGGTCCGACAAGCCCGGTACCTGACTCTAAATAATACAACGTTTATAGATCATAGGATGTCCGTGTGCCGTGAGGGTTAACATGCCCCCCTTCCTGATGTAGATTCCATCCTCGGAAGCTATTGAGTTGAAGCTGGTTCGTCGAGGTGGAAGAGCATTTGAGATGAATGTCCTTAGCCTTCTTCAGTCACTGCAAAATCAAACAACATTGGCACAGTAATTGCATTCTCATAAGTGATTAAAAAGCATATGCAGTTTTAGGTAGACAAATTGATTGGTCAAAGAATTTCAAACAAATTGTTAGCAATGAACATTAAATTGCAATGTAATCAAATGCATAAACAGATGTAAAGGTAGAAAATTAAACAAGTCTGGGGTCGCTAATTTGACGGTCGAAAGGCACTAGAGATCGAATATTAATACCATGGGTAAGCTTCTTAATTTTCTGTGGTCAATTAAGTTGTTTAATCGCAAGAGCCAAGTATTCATGTTCGAGGGCTGACTGGAGGCTATACCATAAAAGGAATTTCTCATGAAATCATCGCCTGATTGATTACTTTTTCTTTGACCCTCCAAGGTCTTTTCACATTGATTCAATTTGATGTGTGTGCTTATTTTGTATGCCTTGGGTGTTTTGCTTTTCAAGGAAAAGCGCCCACACTGGGAACCTCTAGGGCTCTAGTACCATAGACAATACATGTGAGTGAAGTACCAAATCAAGCCGAGATTTCTCTTCCAGCTTAAAATTTTACATTGTGGCACTTTGATTTTTTGTTTGTTCATTTTCAGCATTTTAATTTTGTAACTTCGGGGGGTCATATAACATTGTTACCCTCCCCAGGCTCATCACATTAGTAAACTCCCTTTATAATACTTAAGCTAAAGGTCACTAGGGTTAAACCCACTAGAAAGCCCTAGTACATTTCATACAATGCTGCCTAGATCGGATTAAGAACCTAAGTAACCATTGCTTATTAGGAAGGCATTCCCCATGGTATTAAGAGAAGATCTCTAACACCTAGCTTGGTCAAACTAGCTTAGTCGGACTGCTTGATTTTTTAAACCTAGACAAGTGATTATGACAAAACATTACATTGAATTAAATGTTTGATACTAAGCAAATGCGCTGAATATTATGCTACCAATCACAATCAAAGCAGACAAACATGGATGCAAAAAGATAAGGGCAATGCTAATGGACAAGAAACACCTGTTTGTGTTGATGGTCGCGCTTGATCTGAAGTGTGAACGAGAGAAAGGTTCCATGAAGGTCCAAATCCTATCAATAGCAACACGCTCCTGTACACACTATGAAACACAAACAATACCTCTAGGAGGCACATCAGTGGGAAAAGAGAACTTTTCTAATCACTCAACTCTAAAACAGAAACACTCCTATCGTACTAATCTTACCTACCCTCCATCACTCAAGTGATGAGGATCAAAGGTGTTTTATGGCATAGGTTTCTGTTTCACTGTACCAGATGTGACATGTGTAGGTCTGAGTCAATGTTTTGACTTTTAAGGTGCATACTCGTTTGCTAATTGCTCTTGCTCTTTATTTTTTTGTTTTTTGTGAGTATAAAGCTTTATATGTACATTCCCTAAGATCGGAGATTGAGAGGTCAGGGAAAAAGGTTGAGAGGGAAACAAGTGAATGATGGATGTCCACAAACAGTCCCCCCTTCCTTGGGTAGATCATACCGTTTGAAATGAGCTTGTCACCCTTTGAAACCAATTGTTCAAGTTGGTAATAGGTGAGGATTTTTGCCAGTAGTTTTCTATTACCCTTGGCGCCTCGTCAAGTTGCAAGGGTGGTAAGGTACTCTCCCACGATCGAACTTGAAGTGGTTCATTAGGTGATTCTTGAACACTGGGAGGTGTGGATTCTTTTGTAGGTTCATGGAGGTCCACTACTATAGATGGAGGCTGTGTAGAAGCTTTTACCTCTATGGATGTATTACATGAGGAGCTAGAAGCTTCATGGGACTCCCCCCTTCCTGAGCTAGGTGGAACAAATCGTTCTTTCTTTGGTACCCAAACTAGCTCGGGAGCGGGTGTGTAGCATTCTGTGATTTTTTTCTTTCCACGATCATTGATTCGTTTTGGAGCTACGGGATTGGGCTCACTTGGGCTAGGTGACAGGTAAGAGTACACTTTACGTTTGGGCACCCAGATTTGATCATTTCCTTCATAGTATCCCTGGGCTTCCAATAGTCGTTTAGGAATCCAACGGAGCGTTTCTTTACATTTCTTGGAGTGAGTGGTATGGTTCTTACTAGGTTTCCGTTTTTTAGCACTAGTTATGGTCACTAAAGAAGCTTTAGGGAACCACTTGTATGTTTTCTTCGTTACATTAGGATGAGTCTTGTTGGAAGCGATATGCATTGCTTGTAGCATATTTAAGGGTACAGGCATTTCATCCCCCTCAGGTGTTACCCAGGTCGTCCCCCTATTTCCCCAAGTGTCTATGGTTGATGCTAGGTGGACCCAATCCACATTGTCTGATTCCGTCATACCCGGTAACACATCCATGTAAGGAGAATCTTGGCCAATGTCTGTATCCTTCTTACAAGTGTAACAATATTGTAGTGGGGCCGAGTGAACTGTGGTGTCAGAGCGATGATCAATAATGGTTTTACTCCCTAAGGGGTGTACCTTACCAGTCACCAAATCCACTCTAAGGACAGAGTCTTGGAATTGCAAATAGACATGATTTTTAGACCAATCATGAACCATTTGTGCTTCCCTCATGAATGGTCGTCCTAAAATCATTTCATATGACATAAGGTGTTTAGAGAAATCCATTACAATGAACGTATGTCGTACCTTGTGTCCTAGAACTTTGATCTTAAGATCCTTGAGCATCCCCATAGGTTTGGCTATGGTACCATTTTCCATCTTTACCACAATGTTAGTAACACTGAGGCGGGGTTTTCCCATGGATTCCCAACAATCTTTTGTAACGATGCTAACTCCCGCACCACCATCAAGAATTCCCTTTATAGTTAATCCCTTGGTAGTGATGGGTAGGGTCGCATTAGACTCGTCGCCTTCAAAATACTGCCCTAATTCGTTAATGGGTACCTCGATCACAGACTCGTGTCCATCTAAGTCAAGTGATTGCACATGATTTTCCTCATCAATCATAATCGAGTCAGGCCTATTTGGTTGCGCAAACTGCGGTAATCCCGTTCGTAGCTCTCCGTTAAGGAATGCTCGAAGTGCAAGGAATAACTCAGGATCTCCATACAGCTTTGCTATGATCGTGGTTCGGACCTCAGAAGACATGAAGTCCACTAGTTTGGCAACATTCATTGGCGTTTTGCAGGGTGTAGGTCCTTGACTAGGAACTGGTGAGGATGGAATCTCATATTCCTCAATGGGATTAGATATTCTTTCGTTAAACATCCTTTCCAACAAGAAGGGTGTATGCTCACTTTCTGATGTCCCGTCCTCACTCCCTTCTTGGATGATACTAGATATGGCTAACGGTCTATGGTTCATGTGGGGTGGATGAACTTGCGTGGGAAACACTGTGTCATGAATTTTGACCTGCATGGGTTCTGGTTCTAGTTTCCTTTGAGTCTCCTCCACTAAACCTCTTAGATGTTTCACCTGCTCAATCTCTTCTACTGGGTTTGGGTACGTCCCAATCTTCTTTTTACGATTCTTCCCTTTTTGCCCCTGCGGTTTATCTTGGGGGTCTTGGATTGGATTTGGAAACACTTGTGGTGTTTTCAGAGGCTCTTTATGATTTTCTCTTATTCGGTTTTCATTTGGTTCCATGTTACGGTTTTCTTTGTCGGTCTTTCTCATTGTGGTATTGGTTCTAGTCTCCATTGTCTCGACTGAATCTGAATCATCCTCGAGGTCATTCATATACACGGGGTCATCTCCTGTTCCTATGTTTGTTTTCGAACTTGGCTTTGAATTTTCCGTATTCTGCGACTTCTTCCTTCGTGTCTTCTTTTTCTTTGCTTGGATAACTGACGCGGTATCTCTCTCTTTGAGGATATGTCCTGGCCCTTGAAGCATGGACCGTGTAATCGCATAAGCGGGTGCGACGGGTGGTATTGGCGATGTCACACTAGCAATTTCGACCAAATTCAGGGGTGTGATTTTAGGCGCATTTGGGTTATAGGGGCATTGGGCAATCAAGTGATCTATGCCACAACGATTACATGTGAGTATTGGCATTGCAGACGTGCTCCCTTGATTCATTTGCATCTGTGCAGCATTCTTTTGCAGCCTAATAGGGCACTCCGCTGCTCGATGTGGTCCACCATACTCGTAGCATTGAAGAGGTGGCCTCCTAGCCTGGGTGTTGATATTTTTACCTCTGGATGCGAGAGCAGCAGCTTGATAAACCGGCTTGACTTGCCCCCAACAATCTTCCATGTAGTATATAGGACACTCTTCCAATGTATCAAGTCCGTAGGCAATACTAGTGTCTATTTCCTCCTCACAGCCATCTGGATAAGCATTTGATGGCTCGCAACCCACTTGGTTCATAGGGGCGACTCTTGGATGCGGGGGCTGCGGTCCTAGCACAGGAGGTGGTAGCGGTGTAGCTTGTACAACATTTTGAGATCTAGGGACCATGTGTTGCGGTAGTTGCTCAACAGGTGGAGCAGGCATCAATACAGGAGCTCGAGGTGCATCCGTCCAGGCTACAGGTGGTCTATTTGCCATCATACGTTTGATCATTAAAAAATCCTTAGCTTGGTGACCATACCTACCACATGCATTGCAAGTTCCATTAAATTTTACTCTAAACGTAGGGCACTCACTAGTGCTATGTGGACCTAAGCAAATGGAACACCATTGTTGCTCCCTTCTTGGATACATGTGACTATTTTGAGGGGGTCGATTATCCTTAAGAGACTCTTGGATTGCCTTGGTGAGGTCTGTCAAGAATGTCTCAAATACCTTTGGCTCATTGGAAATGGGCTTTGCAGTCATGGGTTCATACTCAATGGCTTGTGAGCTAGTGGATCTCGTGTCAGTAGACACCATCATGCCTGCTATCATCAAGTTGTCCTCTAATTGGATTGCATTGGCAGTGACATCTTCCCAGGTTGTGATACCTCTAATCACTAGTCCATTATAGATTCCTTCATTCCTCAACCCTCGAATGAATCAATCAAGCAGTTGGTTATTGTTGAAGCGCTCATTTACAGGGCAACGAGAGTTTAAGTGCTTTAGACGACTAATGAAGTCCCTTACTGACTCTCCTTCCTTACGTTCGGCCTTCTGTAGCTGAGATGCTACACCCCAAAGCACACCTTCTCGTATGTACTCCTTTAGAAACAACCTTCGAAGGGTAGGGTAGATTGTTTTCTCGTCCACCCTTAGGGTCCTATACCAATCTCCAGCCTTCCCACTTAATGTCAAGCTTAAGGAATTGCACTTATGTAGTTCGTTGCGTTCCCCTAAGGAATCACATACTTGTTCAAACACTTCAATGTGTTTCCTAGCATCTTCATCCCCATTGAATTTTTGCGTGAGTTTGGCAATTTGTACTGCCTTACTTCTAGGCTCTCTATTAGATGCATGACGCATATTTTCCACGATAGATCGACCTATGGTTTGAGCAAACGCTGCCAAGTCACCTATGTGAGGAGGCAGGGCCGGTGGAGGTACTCTTGGAATCATATGTGGGAGAGGAACGGGTACCGGTCTTGGCATATGTGTGGATGATGCAGGATATGGAACATAACCGGGCATAGGTCCACTCGGATAAGGGCTAGGGAGCGGCACTCGAGGAGCATAAGCAAGTGGTACAATTGGAGGTGTGGGGGCCATGTGTGCATAAGGGGCTAGAGGCACATATGGTCGAGGCCCCATATTAGGTACTATGACACTAGGTAGTGGCACTGCGCTAACCGTAGATGTCATCGGTACATTCTCTGTCAGGCTTATCCCTGGAGTGAGCATTTGTTTTCCTTAATAGAGGGTTGAGCCAAGTTAGGGAAGGTAAAGTTTTCGCTCGGAGGCTCAAATTGCATAGAGACCCCAAGTGAAATGACGTAAGATGGGTCCATGGGGCTCATTAGAGGAGTCTCCATTTGTGATAGAGTAGGCTGTTGAGCCTTGCTCGTATCCAGAAATCTCATGGGGCCAGTTGAGAGTATATTTACCCCTCGGTTTTGCCTTTCTGATTGAATAATGCCATGGATAACATTACAGATCATTTTTTGTTGATCTTCGATGCTCGTGGCACTAGAGGTGGATTGGACAATCTCTATCCATCCTACATGGTAGGCGTGGCCAGAGTGTAGATCCGTCAACACCTCAGTGTGGAGGTCGTATGTCCAATGATCATTAATGAACAATCCTTCTAGAGTCGACGTGTTAACGGTTTCTTGTGAGGTAGAAGCAATGTTGCTCCCCGTGGTTTTACTTGTCAGCAACGGTACTCTAGAGGGAACTTCTGAAGGAGGCAGCTCAACAGGGCCTTCTTGGTAAGAAGTTGGTAGGATATCCACATGGACACTCTTTGGGGGTGTGGGGTCCACGTGCGATGTGAAAGGAGAGTCCACTTCCCCACCCCCTTCGTGTGCTTCATTTGCATCAGGTTCCGAGCGAGTAGCTCTACCTAATGTTTCCATGAAACGGCTAAACATACTAGTACTAGGCTGTGGAGCCTCGGGAGGTGCATGGCCTTCTCTCTCAGTGTTTTGGGTAGGGTATGCTTCCATGATTTCTGAGTCGGAGGAGGAATCACTAGCGGCTATTTTAGGGTCTTGGGTGGTGCTACCTTGTGTCCCCGCTGAGGGTCTAGAGCTTATCGTGGATGGGTAATGGGTGTCCGTATGAACAGAGGCACCCTCAATATGCTCGTGTTCTAACACTCGCCCAGAGCGTAAGTGCATGTGCTTTTGATACCCTAAGGTGTCAAAAAGCTGCTCTAGGAGGCCTTGTGACTAGTTTTTAGCGTGTTTTTTGTTTGTTTTTTTGCTAGATTTTTTAGAGCGTGTCGTGGAATGAGCCGTGTGATAGCTCAAAACGAGCGTATCGGTCAGAGGGTCGTGCCGTGCTTTACAGCCCTCCGTTTGGTCACTCTATGCCCTCGGAATCCCTAAAACTGTCAATTTCTAGTAGGGAACTAGGCCCAAACTAGAAAGTCTAAGGGTGCAAGTGGGAAGAGAAAGGAGGAGAGTGGAGGACTTGTCCCACATGCTCTCATTCTCTCTTGAGGGAGTAGGGTATATATATAAGAGTGAGTCTAGTATATATCATAAGACTGAGGACTGAGGCCTGGGCTTGGGCTTGGGGAAATGATCCCGATCTATCTTTTATACAAACCAACCCGTCCGTTTTAAGAGTCACGTTTTTTATTTTCGAAAACGCAGAAATTCAAAAATGCAGAAATTGAAGATGCAGAACTTGAAAACGCAGAAATTGAAATTGCAGAAATTGAAATTGCAGAAATTGAAATTGCAGAAAATTAGAACTTGACAGAAAATTTAACACAGAAAACGCAAAAAACAGAAATCTCCACACACTCCTTCCCTGCCTTTCCTATGATAGAAATTGCACCACAAGGAAGCGTAAAGTGCTAACCGAGCTTAGTGTAGGACATATCCCCGGCAGCGGCGCCAAAAATGTGCGCTCCTTGCCGCACTGTCGAAGCAAGGGACTTGCCAATACACCGTATGCGAGCCACAAACAACTCCAAGCACACAACAAGCCTAAACTAGCAAGCTCAAGAGAACAAAGGGTGTGTCACTCACCGCTCTACGCTCGCCTTCGTGGTGGATTCCTCGCCGCGATGAAGAAGAAGCTGCAGTCGTGCCGCGCTCAACCGCTTCGCCGCCGTCGTGCCTTCGTAATGCTCGATCGCACACACACTCTCCCTCTCTCTCTCTCTCACACACACACACACACACACGAGGAGGTGAAGAAGAAGAAGATGGAGATGGAGCAAGAGCACTCTTCTATTGCACAAATGAGAGAATGAGTAAAAATTAGGTTTAGTTGGCTTTTATAGGAGCTCACCCCATTCACACTTGGGCGCCCATGCTTAACCAACTAATCCCTTGAATGTCCAAGTTAAAGTGCGCCTGTCATCGACGATCACTCTTACCCTTTTCCTATTGGTCCGACAAGCCCGGTACCTGACTCTAAATAATACAACGTTTATAGATCATAGGATGTCCGTGTGCCGTGAGGGTTAACAGAGAGAGAGAGAGAGAGAGAGAGAGAGAGAGAGAGAGAGAGAGAACAGAGGCCACACCCCACGTCGTCGTCGTAACCGAAAATAGAGTCCACACCCCATATGGGAGGGAACAAATAATATATCTTATGGTTATTGAAATTTCAAACTTCACTTGCTCTTTGGTTTTGAATAGATGCTAACAAGCACCTCTTACTAGCATTGTCCGGGACACCAAAAATCATGACAAGTTAGCATGCTTATTCCCACCTTTGTCAAAAATTTCACAAGCTTCATCATCTCCCAAGTATACATACCCAAAATTACCTTTGGTGTAATCTTGGAAATGTTGCTTGTGTGGTATCGCATGGAATGAAGCCCCAGAATCTACTATCCAAGAATTATACACATTGTCTAATGAGAGAATTAGAGCATCTTTCTCTACTTTACCTGCCACATTGGCCTCCGATGTTGGCTTGTTGTCTTGAGACTCAGTCTCCTTCTTCTTCTTGGACCAGCAATCCTTCTTGACATGGCCCTTCTTGCCGCAGTTCCAACATTCAAGAACTGACTTTGTGTGTGACTTGCTCCGTCTTGAGTGATCACGACCCTTTTGGTTTTTGAACCTCTCCTTAGGCCTTCCTCTTGTTTCCACTTATAGTGTAGTACTTGATGATTCTCCTGTGCTTCTCCTTCATATTTCCTCGCTTAGGAGAACACCCACAACATCATCAAACTTAAGAGTATTTATGCCAAAAATAGAATTACTTACAGCCATCACAGGCTATCCCAACTATCCGGTAGAGATGATAGTATAACGAGAGCTCGCACTTCGTCATCGAAATTGATTTTCACCGATCGAAGTTGACTTATTTTTGTGTTAAAGTCATTTAGGTGTTCTGGAACAAGCGCTTCATAAGAAATACCTTATTGGATGCCGATGGTTTCTCTTAGAAGTCGTCAAGTGACTTCATCAAGTCCTCTGTGGTCTTCATCTCCGAAACATTGAAGGCCACCGTTGACGCCAAGATTAACCAGATTGTTCCCAGTGCCTTTCAATGAAGGACAATCCATGCTTCATCTGCCATTGTTGTGGGATTTTTCGCAAGACCTCCTAGTGGCAAATATAGGTCCTTCTGGTAGAGATAGTCTTCAATCTGCATCTTCCAATGTTGGTGTCTCTGCGTCCCCCCCTGGGCGTTAGTATATGAGCTTCGCCCTCAGCCGAGCCCGACTCTCTGTCGCTTTCGCCCTACTGTCGAACCCGCTCCACAGTTGGCCATTGAACTTGTCGAACCCGTTCCACAGGCCTAGTGTCGAACCCGTTCCACAGCTTACTGGCGAACCCATTCCAAAGGCCTAGTGTCAACTTCAACCCCGTGTCGATCTGCTGCCGACTACATAGAAATTTCTTTTGCTAGCGACTATACAAAGCTCTCAGGTTTTTTAATTAAACCAATAAACCCCTGTTCCCACAGAGCCCTAAGGTGTCAATACACAGAGCATCTTAAGGCCTAAGTCATTGTCTGAGTGCCTACCATGGCGACTACTCGGGCTTCATCTCGAGGAAAACCCACATTCGTCGGGGTCGTAGCAACACCCCCAAAGGTGGAAAGCATGGTTCATCTTCGAAGTGAAGTTGAAAGACTTCGCAAGGAAAATGAAGATTTGAAGGAAAGACTCGTAGCCATCGAGTCTCGACTTAGCGCAGTGGAGAGCTCCAAGAAGGAAGAGATGGAACAGATAGAAATCAAGCTCCACAAAACAAAAACGGAGGTAGAAACCAAGGTCAAGACTCAAGTGCAAGATGCCGTCTTTCGCAAAGTCGAAGATCGTGTGGCGTCTACGCTGCGCGAACGACAGCGACAAGATGACATTGCTCTCAATGTTTGCATTCGCGGGCTTCCAAGCGACTGGCAAGGAGAGGGGGACCCCAAGTTCCACGAGGCTTTCGCTCGCATCCAAAGAACAACCCACATGGTACAATGGGATCCAGCAACAATCACCACTCTTGCTCATGAGCATCGTACCAACCATGCAATCCTCACCTTCAAAACCAAAGCGGATCGAGTCAAGATCCTTGAGCAATCGAGGCTTCTCAAGGACACAAAAATCTGGTTTGCTGAAGATCTCACACCCACCCAACTCAAACAGAAGAAGGCCGAACTCCAAAAGATGCGAGAAGCGCGCATAGCAGGGAAATGGGCAGTTTATCGAGGAGATAAAGCCATCATCCAGGAGTTCCGAACTCCCAAATCGGCTCCCTCCTTATCACCTACCCCAACTTAGGTCACTCCACCTTATCTTCAATTTTCCACCTTAGCTGGACCGTCAGTCCTTAACTGATATGTATCAGAAGGAATCTTTTGTAATGTTTTGTTTCTAGTCCCATAGGTCATATCTGACCTCTGTGGAGGATACTTCAATCTATCTATCTATCTCACACACACACACACACACACATGCAAACACAAAACACTTTATGAAGAGAGAGACACAGAGACAAAGAGAGAGAGAGAGAGAGGCAGAGATATCTCCCTCTCTCTCTCTCTCTCTCTCTCTCTCTCTCTCTCAAAAAACGCAGCCGTTTTTTGACCTAGTAGACAGCAGTCCACTCTTTTGATCATAACTTCTTCATCCGAACTTCGATTTGGGTGATCTATAGCCTCAATCGAAGAGCACAAAGTCCTCTATGCATTGATGTAAAGACAGAAATTTCCAGAGTTATGAAAGACGTTTTTGTAGCAGCATTTTCGAAGTGAACAGGTTCAACAAAATTGATTCTCATCTCCTATTTTACATACAATGTCTTCCGGCACTCGCAAGGGTTCTTCTTCTTCAACAAGGTCCACAACCATTGTGGAAAATGATCCAAAATCTCCTAAGTGTGGAGATAGCAACACAACCACCCAACCAACGACATCGGAAACCATGATCATGGCGTACATGGTATCATTGCAAGAGACCGTAAACAAACAAGGCGAAGACTTACGAGCACTTGCAATGGAGAATGGCACACTAAGGGTACTTGTGGTTGAGAATGAGAATCTCAAGAGGACACTTGAGATGCAAACAACACTTGAAGAGGAAGTCAAGGAATGTAAACACTCTCTTGTGGACTTGAATGCTTTGAAGGAGCGGGTGAGCAAAGTAGAGCATGACCATGTATTGAAACAGGAGAAATTTGACACTATGAGCCGGGATGTATACGACATGAAAAATGTATGCACAAACAAGTCTTGGGCTGATGTATGTGGTAGCAATGTGGTTTCTAATTCCTTACTCATGCAAGCTATGGTTCAAACAAAGAATGTTGAGAATGTGGATGTGGAGGAGTTGAAGGAACGGGAGCGACATTCCAAGAACATTGTTATTCGTGGAATTCCTGAAGAGAAGTTAGAGACACCTCCTTCTCTTGCCATTGTTATTGAAGATTTCTTCAAAACCCACTTTGGCATGTCCGGAGTTATGGTCTATGGAGCACATAGAGTGGGGAAGCAAGGAGCTCCTCGCTCGGGAGAACAGCCAATTGTATGCACCATGCCGGATGAGACCAAGCGAAAGATTATCCTTGATAATAGTTGGATCTATTTGAGGGATACAAAATGTTTTGTATGTGAAGATCGCACTATTAAGCAACAAAATATGCGTCGCAAGGCATATGAGGAAAAGAATAATAAAAACAAGGAGATCTCTTATGAAGAAAATGTGCCCAAGGAGGAGGCAAGTCTCTCAAGCAAATAGGGATGCATGACCTATGAGACCGAGTTACAATTGAAAATATGCTTTTGGAATTGTAATGGATATCCATGGAATGTGGGGGTTGGCATTGATGAACTAACAAGCAAAGCCGATGTTGTACTTCTTGTTGAAACTTGGGAGCATGATACACTAAGGATTGACGGCTTGGAGGATTACAATGTACATTTATTGATGTGGTCAAAGAATCTCAAGCAACGAAGAGGACAAGGAGGGTTAGCATGTATGGTTAAGAAAGGATTGGAAGATTTTGTATCAATTGTGAAAGATGACAAGTACAAACGTTATGTATGGCTGAAAATTATGACACCAAAAAGAGCACCCATTTTTGTAGCCGGTTGCTACATTCCTCATCATGATTCTCCCTTTTATGCTTGCATGGATAGAGATCAACCATTTTTTGATTTGGAAGAGGACATTGCTTATTTCAAAGGTGAAGGTGATGTTATTGTATTTGGGGATATGAACGCTCGCACAAAAACATTGCAACATGATACTCAACAATTTGATATGCCATACATTTCAAGGGAGTTGGAGAAAGTTCGCTTGTATGATCGTACTTCAATGGATGAGAAAGAGTCGGATCACTATGGAAAGTTACTTTTACACATGTGTAATAGCACGGGTATGCTCATTGCCAATGGTGTATCTTTGTGGAGTGGAACCAATGGATTTACATGTAGGAGACATAATGGGGATAGTGTGATTGACTATATGCTACTCTTTGAAGCCATCATGTATCGCATAAAGAGTTTTATGTTTGGTCAATGGACCCCGGAATCCGACCATCGCACCTTATGTATTGACCTTTCATGTGGAGAAGCAACTAAGCATGATAATCTCAGCCAAAGGAAAGAGAAGTTATCACTATGTATGGATTTCAAACGGGCACCAATGTACATTGAAATGGTTGAGCAAAAATAATGGATGACAAAGCTTCAATGTGATGCACCATTGGAAACTAAATGGGAAGCTTTCAAGAAAGCTATTTGTTCTTGTGCGGAAGAATGCTTTGCCATAAAGCATCTCCATGGTATCAACAAAGATAGATCACGCAAAAGGTGGTTTGATAAAGAATGTCAAGATGCTCGAAAGTCCTTGATAAAGCTTGATGCAACTATGGACAAAGACAACTATCAAAGTCATTTGCATACATACAAGGCATTGATTCAAAAGAAGAGAAGAAGATGGGAAGTAAAGCAACAAGAATTTCAAGTCCAAGAAAAGGCACATGCATGTGGAAGATTTTGGAGAAACTTGAGAGGCAAGCGGGTTGAGAATTTTGGTAACTTGAGTCTAGTGGATATGTACACACATTGTAGGCAATTATATGAGCAAGCAAATACTGAAAAAATTCCATTTTATGGTTCACTCCCATGTATGCCGTCTTTTTTTACTATTGAGGATGTATGCGGTGGGCTTGAAAATTTGGCCACTTGCAAAGCGGGAGATCTTCAAGGTATCAAGCCGGAGATGATCAAATGGACGGGAGATTTTACCCATGAGTGGATGTGTGATATGTTCAACCTTGCACTTCAACATGGTATGCCTTATGATTGGAGTACTAATTGGGTTAAGCCTTTGCATAAAGGAGGGGATGTAAAGAATGTAAGCAACTACTGGACTATAATGATTGGGTCTCTTATGGAAAAGTTGTTTGGGTGCATAATGGAGATGAAATTGAGTGATTGGTCTGAAGAGAATGACAAGCGTGCAAAGGGACAAGTGGGTTTTCGTCGATGCCATAGCACCATTGATCATCTTGTCACTCTTCGTGTTCTCATGGAGGAAAGTCGGTTGAAAGGCAAGCGATTGTATTGTTGTTTTGTGGACTTTAAGAAAGTCTTTGATATGATTCCACGTAACAATTTGTGGAAAAGGATGGAAGAACTCCAAGTGCCAAGTGAGTTTATGCTTGCGGTTTCTCGAATCTATGAGAAGGTGATTTGTCAATTGCGCATGGAAAGAGAAATTTCAGAAATTTTTGTAAGCACTATTGGGGTTAAACAAGGATGTCCATTGTCACCAACTCTCTTTGGTCTATGCATCGATCAATTGGAACAAATGGTACTTGACTTTATGCAAGAAGAAGGCATTGAAGAGGTCACTATTTGCAATGCGGTAATCATGATTTTGTTGTATGCGGATGATGTAGTGCTTCTAGCACACACTTTAGAAGATGCACAAAAGCTTATGGTTGTCCTTGAGAACTTTTGCTTGCATAGTGGGCTGATTGTAAATGAATCCAAAACAAAGGTTATGCTTGTGAAAACCAACCATAAGGAGAAGCCATGCATTGTGTACAACAACGAGACACTTAAAGTTGTTGAGAGCTTTAAGTACCTTGGCCTTGAGGTTCCATCCAATCACAAGTGGCATGAATGTGCTATGCGTCGTTTGGAAGCGGGAAAGAGAGCATATTATGCATTTGAGAACATGTGTAATGCAGGAAACATCAAGTGTTGGGTTCTCAAGAAGTATCTTTTTGATGCATTGGTGACACCGGTTCTTCTTTATGGAGTTGAAGTGTGGGGCGGGAGCATCTCAAAATCTACTTGGAAAGAGTTTGAGAATGTCCAAAAGTGTTTTCTTACAAACTTTCTCCAAGTTAAGACACAAACACCATATATGCTCCTACTTCTTGAGTCGGGATCTCTTCCAATTGAGGTTATGGGCATGGAAAGGGTTGTGGAGTACATGATAAAGATGCGTCAAAACCCCTCACATCGACTTCCTACAATTGCATGGGAAGCAAGCAAAAAAGTTCAAAAGACGCATAAAAGCAAGATCTTGAGCACGGGATGGATGCAAGACATATAAAAGTGATTTGGGAGATGGGATGCATTACACTTGCTACATGATGCTTCAATTGACTCTCAAGTGAATGAAGCTTTTCTACAACGCCAATGTATTACGGCTTGGGAGAAATCCGGTGGGTCACGCTTCATACATTACACCACCTATATTGCCCCCAACTACAAAACCATGTTCTTCGCTGAGAGAGGAAACCGTACTCACACTTACATGCTTGAGTCTATTCCCTTGTCCGCGATACGCACTATCGCAGCAATTCGGCTTAGCTCCCATTTCCTTCGATGCGAGATAGGGCGTTGGTGCAATGGAGAAGAGTCAAATCGATTGTGCACATTATGCTCACTTCAAGTTCGAGAGTCTGAGTACCACACACTACTAGAGTGCTCAGCTTTTGATCACATCCGAACTTGCTTCTCTCACATTTTCAGCCATAACTTAGACCTACACACTTTTCTCTCCCAGCCAAAGTGTGGGCTCTCCATTGCGACTCTCATCACTACAATTTTGGAGCATCGAGAGTCAGCCATACACATACTACATCACATGTAACTTTGGTCCCATAGGTCATATTTGACCTCCGAGGACGATAATAAAATCTATCTATCTATCTATCTCTGTGCATGTGTGTGAGAGAGAGGGAGAAATATCTCCCTCTCTCCCTCTGTGTGTGTGTGTGTGTGTGTGTGTGTGTGCATGTGTGTGAGAGAGAGGGAGATATCTCTCCCTCTCTCCCTCTCTCCCTCTCTCTCTCTCTCTGTGCATGTGTGTGAGAGAGAGGGAGATATCTCTCCCTCTCTCCCTCTCTCTCCCTCTCTCTTTGTCTCTTTGTCTCTGTGTCTCTCTCTTCATAAAGTGTTTTGTGTTTGCATGTGTGTGTGTGTGTGTGAGTGAGAGAGAGAGAGAGAGAGAGAGAGAGAGAGAGAGAGAGAGAGAGAGAGAGAGAGCTCTCTTTCTGTTTTTCTCTCTTTCTCTCACACACACACCACAGAAAGAGAGAGATGTGTGTTAAAAAGAGAGAGAAAGAGAGAGGGAGAGAGGGAGAGAGAGATAGAGAGAGAGAGAAAGAGAAAGAGAGAGATAGAGACAGAGGTGTGTGTGTGTGTGTGTGTGAGAGAGAGAGAGGGAGAGAAATTCCGGCAAGTTCGATCGGCGCAGCTCCGAGACGATGTCGTTTCACTTGTGTGTGTGTGTGTGTGTGTGTGTGTGTGTGTGTGTGTGAGAGAGAGAGAGAGAGAGAGAGAGAGAGAGAGAGACAGAGAGAGATGTGGATGAGAGAGAGAGAGAGAGAGAAATGTGGGTGAAAGAGAGAGAGAGAGAGGGGGTGTTGTGTGTGTGTGTGATCTCTCTATCCCTCTCTTCACATACACATACACAAACGCACATACACAAATGCACATCGCATACAAACACACACATACATTGCGTGCACAGACACACACACACACAAACGCACATACTCACATACACAATGCACATACGCTGTGAGCGAGATGAAAACACACACAAAGCCTCTATAATGACCCGACACACACTCTTGGGAAGATACACACACACACACTATGGGGCACCACTCGGCTTAGACAACACACCTGGCCGAGACAGGGAACACACCTCTGGAGTGAGAGGAGAGAGACTATCCACTTGCCCACTCCACACAGACACACACATACAAAAAAATCAGCTCAAAAGAGGAGAATTTCTGATGTTTAGATACAATTGAGCTTGGGCCAACACCAATGGGGAAAATAGCTCACACAATATGGGTAAAATAAGCCAGATACAATCACAAACTAGAGCAGAAACTTCGCTTATAAGAGAAACTTACACAGAAAAATAGCAGGAAAAGAGTGAGTAATTTGGCAAAATGGACAGCGCCATCGTGTCCGGAACGGCCCAAAATCCCAGTCTACAATGTCAAAGTGCTCAAATCCGACCTCGAATGAGCAGTTTACGGCCAAAACAGGCTCCAAAATGAGCAAAAAAACACCTGCGGCTGTTCCTCCTCTCTTCTCCATGTTTTTTCTGGTCTTCTCTCTATTTTTTCAGTTCCCACACTTAGCTTTTTTAGTTGGGCACCCGTGGCCTTTTAGATGACCTCAAACGGACCCCGAACATGCCAAAAACTGACCTCGCAGTGCATAGTTGTCACCTTTTTGCATCATCCGCACACCTGGCACTCATTTCTTTTCAATAATGCATCCCACCACCACGTGAAGTGGCCCCAAAAAGTGGTCCTAATGATGACCTTTCTGCATAACTCTCACAAGAAAACACCCACGTTGTGTCCGTATTCATCCACATGCAAATATTGACCCCATTCGGCCTCCTTACGCCACTAGATGCCATCTGACGCACCTGCTTACATCATGTCGTCGGCCCGTGGATAGCTTCCTCGAGAAGTTTTACGCGCTACCAACTCCTCATTATTGTAGAAAAAACACACTGGTACTGGTAATAGTGAAAATCGTTGCACTATGTACACCCTGTCCTACCTGTACACATGTGGGCCCCACGTAACCACCTGGCTTTGAAAAATGGGCAATTCTTTATTTGATGCACCATGCATATATATGTACATATGCGCAATCCCTTGCTCCAAAAAACTCCTGACATAATTTGCCCATCCCCTAGCCTGCTAGATCATTCATGATCAGCAGCAGCAAAGAGAGATATGAGACTCGCCGCATCACAGGTCTCCTCATCCCTCGCCAACACTGCTTGATCCACAGACAGCTCATCTTGCTCCACCATCATCAATCTAGCATGATAAAATTTAAGATGCAATCCATTTACCCTTGACTTATGTAGAACACCATCGAGGTTAGCCAGCTGATATGTGCCATTTGGGAAACACTCCACTACCTTGAAAGGGCCTTCCCACTTAATTTGAAACTTCTTTTGGAAGGTGTTGTCTAGCTTACTGTTGTAGCGCAAAACCAAGTCATGCTTCTTGATACCCTTACTTTTGACCTTTTCATTTATCTTTGCCAAAGCCTTATCCTGCATCTGCCCATAATGCTCCAATGCACTCATCCTATCCAGCTGAACCTCTTGTAACTGCAATAGCCTCTCTTTGAATGCATCACTAGGCGGCCCAAGCAACTTCTCTAACATCTTGACCGCAGGCAACTCTACCTCCACAGGCAATAGTGCTTCTTTTCCATACACCAAATGAAATGGAGTAAACCCTGTACCTGTCTTCACCGAAGTACGGTAAGCCCATAATGCACTAGGCAATTCCAAATCCCAATTCTTTCCTTGGTGCTCTGTCACTTTCGAAAGAATCTGTACCAACTCACCATTGAATCTTTCATTTAAGACATTACACTATGGGTAATAAGGAGTGGTATGTTGGTGACTAATCTTCATCTTTGCACATAAAAAATCTAGCAGTTTAGCTCTAAAGCCAGGCCCCTTATCTGAAAGTAGCTCCAGTGGCACCCCAAACTTGCAACATATTTCATCATACACAAATTTTGCCACATCCTTTGCAGTGATCTCTTTTACTGCTATAGCCTCTGCCCGTCTAGAAAGATAGTTCACTGCCGTCAAAATATAGCTTTTTCCCCTGCTTGTGATAGGTAACGGGCCTATTGCATCAATCCCCCACTTTTCAAACACATCAAACGCCATAATGGTTTTTCGTAGCTCTGGCTTCAACACTCTCTTCCCAAATGCTTGACACCTATTGCAAGACCTACACCAATGGTGAACATCCTTGTGCAAACTAGGCCATACATACCCCTCTTGCAAAATCTTATGCAAGGTGATCTTTAGAGAAAAATGGCCACCACATGCGCCTTCATGATTCTTTTCCAACACTCTGTAAAGCTCCTCCCGCCAAGGTACACGTCTCAACACGAGATCAGCCCCTTTCATGTATAAGACATCACCAATCAATTTGTACCTGTATGCTCTACGCACAAAGCCATACTTCTTAGACTTCTGAATCTCCTTTGGAATGATTCCTGTTAGCAAAAACTCCTCTTCTTGATCCAAAATTTCCCGGCCATGATAAAGAGGTAAATTGGTCCTCAACACAAATAGCTCCCCAATCATGCCTTGAGCTGCTTCATGTGCCTCTCCATTTAGAGCACGTTCAATGTGTCTGATGATCCATGCTTCGAACTTTTTTAACAGGCCTTTAATTTTGAAGCACATTTCCTTCAATGAGGTGTTCTTGCTCTTCCACACACCCATCACTTGCTTCACCACTAACAAGGCATTGACGGGAGCAAAGCGAACCCCGAACCCCGACGGCCTCTAAAACACCGGGGACCGAATGGCGCGCCTCGAGCCTGTCATGGTAAAGCAAACAGGGGGCACCACCTAGCTTCAGCGGCTAGGACGCAAACAACACACCACCATAACAAAGTTTTCATCCAAGAGAGATGGATGCTTGGGAGTAATGATGAAAAGAAAAGGGAATGAGATCAAGTGAGAGAGAGAGAGAGAGAGTGAGGGAGGGGGTATAGCGGCTTAGTACTTAGGCATCACAAAAGGATGGCGAATCCGCACACCCTTCACACATACACAAGCTCACTCCAAAACACAAGACTAGGTGGCGATTCCGCACACCTCACATGGGCAAAACATTGCAAGAAAACATACTCACAAAACCTCAAGCTTTATTTAGAGAATTAGGCGATGAAATGGGGAGCATAGGGTAGGGGAATGAGAAGGGAGAGAGTGGTAGAGCACATGGAGGATAGGTGGGAGTTGATGGCAAAGACTCGCACGAGGATTATGGCCATCATCCTTCATTTAGTTGCCCTTCATCTTCCATAGCCAAGGGTGTAGAGGTCATGCTCAAGACAAGCATGGTGATTGCGGTGATGGTGATGGTGTGGGTGTGTGTGTGTGTGCACTAGGCACACACAGTGCATAGTGTGTTCTTTGGTGATGTTGTGTCCTTAGTGTGATGGTGACCCCTCTTTATATAGGGGAGGAGGGGGGAGAAATTCTAGAATTTAGAAATGAAGAAATCATTATCTACATAGGCCATGTGACTGTGGGCCCCACTTGTCTGGCTGTGTGTATATGTGCCAAAACAGCAGTCTCATGAGAGAGAGACTAAGAGAGAGAGATGGGTTGATGAAAAAAAGTGAGAGGTCACATGGAGAATAAAGTAATTACAAGAGGGGAGAGAGGGGAGTGTGTTCAGAGGTGAATCTGTGTGCAGATGTGTGTGAACAAATGTAAAATCAGGTAACCACCGGGTGGGGATGGGTCTGTGGGCACCTTTTTTAGTGAAACTGAGTGTGTGTGAGTGTGGGGGAGGTTATTTAGCTACAAGACAAGAGACATGGCGCCCTTTAGAGAGAGGGGGGGGTATTTGGGTCATGGGATATGATAGGAGAGAGAAAGGGGGGGTGGGGTATACTATTTTGGAAGATAGGGTAAGTTGCATGTGAGTTAGGGTGCATTATTGGTGAGAGGTAGGGTAGCTTGAGGGGAGAGAGAAAGGAGAAAGGACAAGGGGAAGAGAGAGGGGGTTGAGCTTTTGAGTGGAGGAGAGGAAAAGGGACACACGGCGGGGCAACAGTGAAGAAAAAGGAGGCAAGGTGGGGATGGGCTACCCCACAGACATGAGGTGGCCTATTTTAACTTTCTTATATATTTACATAATCATACTTTATTTTTTTCTTACTTTTTCCAATGCCTTTTATCACTCCCTCCCTAAGAGGGGGTTTTCATGGAGTGGGGACGAGAGAAGAGGGGTATGGGAGCTTGGCTTGTGAAAAGCCCCCATCATTAGCCCTCCCCTTTTGGCTAGAGGCATTCATGTCTCTAGCTCATCTGTTTGATCATTATTGTCGGAGGTGGTGGCTGATGGTGTGTTCTCATCTGGAATGTCAATTGGTGGAGCCTGGTCAAATCGAAGAAAATAAGGTTTAAGTCACCAACCATTTACCCTGGTTTTATAAGTTTTCCATCAGCCTCCATAAGCTGGTAGCTTCCATTGGCATACTTTTTCCTGATGATGAAAGGGCCTTCCCATCGGAGTAGGAGTTTCTTATCCTTGCGCGTGTCGAAGTGATTGTCGTAGCAGAGCACCAACATTCCTTTCTTCAATTCTTTTTTCCGGAGATGCTCGTTAAAGCTAAGCCGTTTATGCTCTGCTTGTGCTGCATAATAATTTATTGCTTCTTCTCTGTCTAGCTGCAGTCTTTCCAAGTTGATGATGTGATCTCTCAAATGCATGTTGGGTTGTTGAAGCTAGCTTGCCATTACTCTGAGACTTTGTAGTTGCACTTCAATGGGCAAGATTGCTTCCTTACCAAATACTAGATGATACGGTGTGAATCCCAAGGATGTACGAAATGAAGTTCTGTAGGCCCATAAAGCTGGTAGTAGATACTTATCCCAGTTTCCAGGATGATTGTTTACCTGCTTGGTAATAATTTTAGAAACCATTCCATTTACCTTTTCAACTAGGCCATTACATTGAGGGTAATATGGTGAAGAGTGCCTCCTTGTAATGCCCAGTTTCTGCATTAATTCTCCTACCAAGTTTGCTCTGAAACCTGGACCTCTATCAGAGATGATCTCCAAAGGTGTGCCAAACCTACAGCATATGTGCTCGTAGATAAATTTAGCTACCTCTACCGCTATGATTCTAGTGGTGGTTGTAGCCTCTGCCCATCTAGTCATGTAGTCGACCCCCATGATAATGTAGAATTTTCCTGAGTTGGCCCTAGGTAATGGCCCAATGGCATCGATACCCCATTTTTCAAATGGGCCATATGAGAGAATAGGTGTCTGTGGTTCAGGCATAAGTGACCTAGTGCCGGCCTTTTGACACAACTTACACGTTTTGCACCAATGGTGTACATCACGGTTGAGGCTAGGCCATATGAAGCCTGCCTACAAGATTTTCCTACTTGTTATGTCTTGGGCAAAGTGACCACCACAAACCCCGTCGTGACAGCTAGCAATTACTCCCGTGATTTCGTGAGAGAGAGGGACCTTCCTGAGTATTTGTTCCTTACCCTTACAGTACAAACCATCATTGATGAGTCGATACCTTGTGGCCTTCCGCGTCAGCCATTGCTTCTGTCCCTTTGTTAAATCTGATGGGCATTCCCCTGTTTCCAAAAAATGCATGATGTCAGGCAAGGCATCACTGCCTTGAAATAGAGGGAGCTTTAGTTTTATTGCTCCAACCACCACTTCCTGTAGTCTTTCACTTGCTAGGGCATCTGCTTCTTGGTTTTGAGCCCTTAGGATATGGTGTATTTGAACTTCTTCAAACTTACCCAACAAGGTTTTTACACCACTTAAGTGAGTCCTTAAACTAGGATTCTTGCATGTCCATGCTCCATTTACTTGCCTTACCAGAAGTAGAGAATCCTCAAATACATTAAGGCGTTGTACACCTTGTGAGACGCACCATTGTAGACCCTTGGTTAGTGTTGCATACTCAGCTTCATTGTTAGAATGTGAATCTAAAAATTGGCCCAACGAAAATACCTTTGTCCCTTTGTCATCAAAGAACACTATGCCTGCAGCTGCTTTGTCGGACGCTCGCTTGTAGGCTCCATCAAAGTAGAGAGAGTATGATCCTTCTACCATCGGTGGTACTGGAGGTAATCGGACTTCTCCTTCCTTAGATTGCTTCTCCTGCCTTTCAAAGACTTGGTAGGTCATGAGTCCCCCCAAACTTGCCCTTGTTGTGCTTTCTACCTGTACCGTGTAGTCAAACTCTTGCAGACGAACTAGCCATTTAGTAATTCTAGCAGACACATCCATGTGTTGTACAACATAGGGAAATATTTCATCCGTGGTTAGAATCACAAATTGCTTAGGCAGCAAATATGACCTAAACTTTGTAGTTGCAAATCTAAGAGCTAGGACTAAGTGTTCCACATGGGTGAAACCTTTCTCTCCTGCTGTCATCATTCGACTAGAGAAGTAGATTGGCCTCATGAAAGATGTCGTCGTATCCTTTTGGAGTAGCACAGCCCCCAATGAGTCATCACCAACACTTGAGGTGACATAGAATTTTTCATCCCACTTAGGTGGTGAGATAGTTGGCAGAGTGGCTAAGACCTCCTTTACCTTGTTGTAGTGATGTTCGCTTTCCTCGTCCCAAGTGAAAGTTGATCTTTGAGTGAGTTGTTGCAGTGGTAGAACAAGTTGTGATAGTAGATGTATGAATCTACTTAAGTACCTCACCTTCTGTAGAAAAGAGACCAGTTGACGTGCGGTCGTTGGTGAAGGTAGGGCTATGAGTGCGGACACCTTACTTGGGTCGGCGTTGATACCTTTTGCTGAAATTTCATGGCCTAGTAGAATGAAATTACTCTCCCCAATGTGGCATTTATCCACATTTAATTGCCCACCTAGGCTCTGCAACCTGGCCAAACCTTCAATTACTTTTTCTAAATGTGAAATACAGGAGCTATATATACAAAAATCATCAATGAACACTCTTATGGATGTTCCAAAGAACGGTTGAAAAACATATGTGACATATCTTTGCAATGTGGCAGGTGCATTTGTGAGACCAAATGGCATAACCCTGTATGCAAAACAACCCCATGGCGTGATAAAAGTGGTTTTTAGCTGATCTTTCAAGGCTATGCGTATTTGAAAGTATCCAGAATAACCATCACAGACGGTATAGCATTCAAAACCCGCTACTTCATTCAGAATTTCATCCAAGAAAGGGAGAGGAAAGTGGTCTCTCTTTGTAGCTGCATTTAGTGGTTTGTAGTCAACACAGACCCTCCACTTACCATTCTTTTTAGGCGTCACCACTACGGGTGACACCCATTCTGAGTTTTCTACAAGATAGATGAATCCCACCTCCACTAGTTTCCTTACCTCGGCCAAGAGTGCCTTTTCTTGTATGACCCCCAATCGTCGTAGCTTTTGCACAACTGGTTTTGCCCCTTCCTTCAGCTTAATATGATGTTCCACCACTGTAATGCCTGTGATTCTTTCATAGTTGTCAATGAACAGGTTAGGAAATCCCATCAACATTTGCAAAAAACTATCTTTCTCCTCAAGTGTTAATTCCGTAGACAACATACCCTTCAACCTACTTCCTCCTAGGCCAGGTGATTTTCTCTCCTCTTCATTGGGTTTCCATTTTGGTGATGGATCACCAGTTGTGCTTACCCTTTGTGGATCCTTCATAATGATACCCATCACATCAATGGAACTGTCACTTTCATCGGTGGATGTGGTCTCCTCCTCAGAACTGGAAGATTCGCTAGTGGTTTCATCTGCCGATGTTTCCAGATTCATTTGCTTCTGCTTGCCAATCCTCATGTCGTAGTAGATTGTCTCCCCTTTCTTACCGATCATGCGTAGAAGGCCAGTACCCCAGTCTTCTTTTGCCTTGATGGCCATCAACCATGGCCTTCCCAAAATTAGTGGATAGCCCTCCCCCTTAGTAGGCATTACAAAAACATCTACCTCTACCTCAGTGTTGAAAGCTTTGATTTTCACGGCACTTACCACACCCACACACTTTACTTTTGCATTGTTTGCCATCTTTGCCTTGCATGGAGAAGGCCTGTCAACCTCGAGCCTTAATCGAAGCATCATAGCTTCACTCATTACACAGATTTGTGCACCTCCATCAATGTAGGTGTTTCCAACCCTCTTTCCTTTTATGTTTACGTCGACAATTGGAAGGATGTCATCCATGTTGCATCCCAAAATTGCTCCGGCTACCTTTGTTTTGGAGCGTCTTGTACTTACCATTTTAGACCATTGTCGCCTTACTTTTGGTGCAAGATGTAGCAGCTATGGCCATGTAATCTTCGGTCCTTCTCTGCCACATCCAATGTTAGATCATAGGGCTTAGAACTTTCCCCTAGCTGGAAGTCGATGATGCCCAATTTCCGTCGTGGCCTGGATGGCCTCTTGCCAGTTTCTCCTCTTATGCTTCTCTCATCATCTGATTGTGTAGCTTTCTCCCTCCTAGCTCTTTTCATAGTCATGGCTTCAAGTGGTTCTAAAAAGGTTACCTTCTCCTTACCCTTGTCCCTCTCCTTTGCTATGGGTGGATCCACTACTACGGCTTTTCCTTTCTCTTCTAGCCTTATGATGTTTACAGGGCGATCAGGTGGTGGGGCTGGTGGAAGAGGTGGGATGGATGCTTGTAGTCGTGTCTGGGGTGGACGTAGAATTTGTGTTGGTGGGGGTGGTGCTCGGGGTGGGGGTGTTCTTTCTCTAGGGGGTGACAATTGGTTCCTCCTACCTCCTCTATTATAGTTTTGTCGTGGTTTGGGATAGTAGTACATACCGTGACCGTCTTCTCCGCAGTTGTAGCAATGATACTCCCTGTTTTGTCGTCGTTCTCTTCCAGGGTCTTGATCTCTTTCTTGACTCCTCCCTTGCTGTATTAAGTGGACAGACAAATTCTGCAATTGGTCAGTAATATGGGCCAACATATCTTGTTGGTCATCTCTTACCCCAAGAGCCGGTGGTGGTGGTGGAATGGTGGTTGTCGTAGTTGCTGGTCGACGCAATGTTCCTGATTCTGTTGACTCGGTTTCTTTGTCTTTCATTCGCAGCTTCTTGTCTTTAAGGCGAGCAATCTCAATGGATAACTCGTACGTAGCCGGGAATCTACCTTTCACCTTCTCCTTGAGAAGCGGCCATAAGCCATGCGTGAACCGATCTTTTTTTAGGAAATCGGGTGCAGCTTCCCCCCTAGCCAGTGACTCAACCCACCGTTCCCACAAATCCACAAATTTGGACTCATAGGTGGCATATTCTAAAAGACCCTCCTGCTTCAAGTCTCTCAACTTTTCTGAAGTGGTACCTCCCCCAAAGCGACTCTTAAAAGCGGTTTTTAAGGGTTCCCAGTCATCCTTGGTTGCTTGTGGAAGTGCATTGTACCATGATCTAGCTTCTAGCTTCATGAGATGCTTAAAGATTCTAACCCGGGATTCATTCGTATCTTTGTTGCTCACTACACATGCTACTTCAAAGTCATCTAGGAAGTCTGTTACCAAATCCTCCCCCTTCTTTCCTTTAAATGTTGGAAATGCTACACTTGCCATGATTACTGAGAGAGCTAGAAAGACACACTGCTTAACTTGCAAAAGTTTTTTTCTTCTTTACAAGGAGGCGTGTATACCCTCTTATACTAGGACATAGATTAAAACTTCAAACGGTACATTGCCTTGTACCAAAGGTAAGACAAATGGTTGATGTGATGCCAGAACCTCCAAAAACCGCTCCCCACCCGGCATGGTGTCAATGACGTGCTGGTAGTGAGCCTTCAAATCTAGTATTACCTTGATTGAGCGTACATGTGTTGGTATGTGTGATCTGTCTTGAGGTAGGTTGTACTGATTCATGTGAAGCTTAGAGGTGCTTAGTCACTATCCAAGCTTGTGGGAGAGGGTGGTGTTCTTTCCTGAAACAAACTCAGTAGATCCCTAGTTTCTCTAGTGAGAGTGTGAGCCAATGCTTCCGTTATCTGTATTGCAGCATCAGGTGCGAATTGAAAACTGACTGTGATAATTACCTCGGTGACTTGAGTTACCCGATTCTCAAAGTAGAATAGTGTTGATTCTCTATTGTGTAGAGCTCCTTCCATTTTGTTGTTGTGGGTTGGTTGTAGGTTGCGGACATGGTTTCGACCTTCTCCTTCTTCTTCTTGGCACTTGGCCTATGTATATCCACTGGGTTTGGCGTGTTGGTTGACTCTCCCACTGCAAATCGATTACCGTTACGCCTAGCACTCGAGCTTCGATGGAGATGCGGAGTTCCTCTAGTTGTGCTTGGAGCTCTTCTTCTTCTGTCATCCAATTAGCAAATCCTGCTAGCCATTCATCCATTCACAATAGTTTAAGGGTTTCAGTCTTGTAAAATGAAGGGTTTCATGAAAAGATCCTCAATGGGGGCACCAAATGACGGGAGCAAAGCGAACCCCGAACCCCGACGGTCTCTAAAACACCGGGGACCGAATGGCGCGCCTCGAGCCTGTCATGGTAAAGCAAACAGGGGGCACCACCTAGCTTCAGCGGCTAGGACGCAAACAACACACCACCATAACAGAGTTTTCATCCAAGAGAGATGGATGCTTGGGAGTAATGATGAAAAGGAAAGGGAATGAGATCAAGTGAGAGAGAGAGAGAGAGAGAGAGAGAGAGAGATAGAGAGTGAGGGAGGGGGTATAGCGGCTTAGTACTTAGGCATCACAAAAGGATGGCGAATCCGCACACCCTTCACACATACACAAGCTCACTCCAAAACACAAGACTAGGTGGCGATTCCGCACACCTCACATAGGCAAAACATTGCAAGAAAACATACTCACAAAACCTCAAGCTTTATTTAGAGAATTAGGCGATGAAATGGGGAGCATAGGGTAGGGGAATGAGAAGGGAGAGAGTGGTAGAGCACATGGCGGATAGGTGGGAGTTGATGGCAAAGACTCGCACGAGGATTATGGCCATCATCCTTCATTTAGTTGCCCTTCATCTTCCATAGCCAAGGGTGTAGAGGTCATGCTCAAGACAAGCATGGTGATTGCGGTGATGGTGATGGTGTGGGTGTGTGTGTGTGTGTGCACTAGGCACACACAGTGCATAGTGTGTTCTTTGGTGATGTTGTGTCCTTAGTGTGATGGTGACCCCTCTTTATATAGGGGAGGAGGGAGGAGAAATTCTAGAATTTAGAAACGAAGAAATCATTATCTACATAGGCCATGTGACTGTGGGCCCCACTTGTCTGGCTGTGTGTATATGTGCCAGAACAGCAATCTCATGAGAGAGAGACTAAGAGAGAGAGATGGGTTGATGAAAAAAAGTGAGAGGTGACATGGAGAATAAAGTAATTACAAGAGGGGAGAGAGGGGAGTGTGTTCAGAGGTGAATCTGTGTGCAGATGTGTGTGAACACAAGAAAAATCAGGTAACCACCGGGTGGGGATGGGTCTGTGGGTACTTTTTTTAGTGAAACTAAGTGTGTGTGAGTGTGGGGGAGGTTATTTAGCTACAAGACAAGAGACATGGTGCCCTTTAGAGAGAGGGGGGGGTATTTGGGTCATGGGATATGATAGGAGAGAGAAAGGGGGGGTGGGGTATACTATTTTGGAAGATAGGGTAAGTTGCATGTGAGTTAGGGGGTTGACCTTTTGAGTGGAGGAGAGGAAAAGGGACACACGGCGGGGCAACAGTGAAGAAAAAGGAGACAAGGTGGGGATGGGCTACCCCGCAGACATGAGGTGGCCTATTTTAACTTTCTTATATATTTACATAATCATACTTTATTTTTTTCTTACTTTTTCCAATGCCTTTTATCACTCCCTCCCTAAGAGGGGGTTTTCATGGGGTGGGGACGAGAGAAGAGGGGTATGGGAGCTTGGCTTGTGAAAAGCCCCCATCAGCATCACCTTTTATGCTCAACCTTCGAACCCCATGCTTCAAACAAATGTGTAATCCGGCTTCCAGAGTAGCATATTCAGCCTCGTTGTTACTATGAGCATCCAATTTGAACCCTCTCTTGCATACTAGCTTCCCCTCTGGATCATAAAGTGCTATACCCCCTGAAGCTGCATCATGGCTCTTTCTGTATGAACCATCAAACAACAACACATGTGCATTGCTGATATGTGGCACTTCTTCAACTACCTTTCTCACCACCTCTTCCTTAACAATAAGGGGATTCTCCTTGTAGGTCAACAAATCAGCTAGGGTAGCCCTTGTACTATCTTCCACTAGAAAAGAGAACTCAAACTCTTGCAGCTCAATTACCCATTTCTTCACCACATTTGACATGTTAGTACCATTAATTAACTGTGGAAAAAAGGCATAACTCGTCAAGAAAACAAAAGGCCGTGGTAGCAAGTAATGACGAAATCGTCGACAAGCAAATATTACACTGTCCATCACTAGCTCTACTTCCGAGAACTTTCTCTCCGCTACCAACTTCACTCGGCTTGCACAATACACTGGCCTTCCCCTTTTGCAATAGCATGGCTCCAATGGAATCATCTCCTACTGAGGGATTTACATAAAAAACTTTCTCCCAATCAGGAGTCTGCATGGCTGACAAACCCCCTAACACCTCTTTCACCTCTTGAAACACTTCTTCACACTTGTCATCCCATTGCAATGGATCATGCTTTGCCACTTGTTGTAATGGATAAAGAATCTGAGAAGACAATGGAATAAACCTTGCCATGTACTTCACTTTGTGTATAAAAGTTGCCAATTGCTTCGTACTCGTAGGTGATGGAAGAAGAATAATAGACTTAACCTTGTCTGGATCAGCCTCAATGCCATTTTCTGACACCATGTGGCCCAATAACTTCACCCTTAGCTGTGCTAGATGACATTTCTTTGGATTTAGTTGTCCTCCACATTCATCATATCGCGCCAATACTATCTGCAGCTTCTCATGGTGTTCAGCCCTACTGCTATAGACACAAAAGTCATCCATAAAAGCTTTAACACAACTACCAATGAATGGTTCCAACACCCAATTTGCTCTCTCTTGATAGAAGGAAGGTCCATTGGACAACCCAAATGGCAATACTATGTAGCAATAGCAGCCCCATGGCGTAATAAAAGTTGTCTTTGTGCGGTCTTTAAGAGCAATCTTCAATTGAAAATAGCCTGAAAAACCATCACACACACTGTACCTCTCATAACCTGCCACTGAATCCAAGATCTGATCAATGAATGGAAGAGGATATGGGTTCTTCTTAGTGGCTGCATTTAAGGGTTTAAAATCTACACAAATTCTCCGCTTCCCATCCTTCTTTGGACTGACTACAACTGGACTCACCCATTCTGTGGTCTCCACAGGGACTATGAACCCTGCCTTCAATAACTTGTCCACCTCTTCTCGCAAGGCTTCCATTTGCTCTTGACCCATCCTTCTTAGCCTTTGCCGCACTGGCTTAGCACCTTCTTTCAGCTCTATATGCATCTCTTCGTCCTTGAACCCTCTGATCTCTTCATATGAAGTAATGAACAAATCAGGAAAACTAGCCAGCATGTGCAAATATATATCCTTCTCCATAGTTGAGAGGTCTCCACTGATCATTTGTGTCATCAATTCATGCTTCTTTGACAACTCAACCTTGGTTTGCATCAGCCCTTCAATCACTTCATAAGGCCCTTCACTTTCATCTTCAACCTCATTCGCAAATGCAACTAAACCAAACTCCTGGATTTCTTTGTCCATCAAAAGAAATGCAACATCAGCATCCTCATCACTGCTGGTAGTGCTATCACTGTCCTCATCTGTCACCGTGGAAGAGTCTTCATCACTAGACTCATCCTCATCTTCATAAAGCTCCTCTAATCGTTTCCTTGTGTCCATATTATAAAGCTTCTTGGTACATGTCTTTCCATAGAGGCTAATCGTACCATGTCGCCAATCTTGAACAGCTCCCACTGCATGTAACCATGGTCTGCCCAGTATAATAGGATATGCTCCCAACCCTGCTGGCATCACATGAAAATCAACCACTACCTTTGCATCATATGCCTCCACTTCTAAGCTCTTTACAACACCCAAGCATTTTACTTTTTGATGGTTTGCCAATCTGATCCAAAAACCTGACACCCCAGCCACTGTGAGACCCATCTTCTCAACGCATGAGTGTGTTATGACGCATATTTGGGCTCCGCCATCCACATAACCTTGTCCCAAATTTTTCCTTTTATGCCACACATCTACTATTGGACAAATGTCTGGTAGCTCATCCATTGCCAACACCTTTACTGAACCTCTCTCTGGCTCTTTCTCCATTGGGTTAACCATCCTCTTCCACTGTCGCTTTAGCTTAGGCACCATCTCTATAAGCTGCCCAAAAGTAACATCTGCCTTCCTGCTCGTCAGATCCTCCTTCAAGTCATAGCTTAATTGCCCATCCCCTAGTGGAAAATATGAAACATGAAACTTACGACGAGCTCTTCTTTTCCTCTTGGCCTTGACATCCTCGCCTTCATGGCTCTTTCCTTTCTTCTTACTAGGACCTGGGGCACTTCTTCCTTCCTTTTCCTCTGTGGTCCTCTTCCCAATAGGCATCACTAATGTATCCTCTAGCTTTGATGCCTTCTCCAAGGTGACTACACTTAGCACTTTTGTCTTTCCTTTTTCCTCTTGGGTCAGTCCACTGGTTCCTTCGTCTCCCTTAATTTCGATGCCATAATCATTTGACCTAGTTAACACCTGTCTTGGCAATGGATACATGTCTCCCCCCATCCTTGGTGGCTTATCACATTGCGGACTGATGTGACCCAACTCTGCACAATTGTAACAGGTGGGCGTCTGCCTCCAAAACCTACCATTGCTTTGTCCAACACCATTCCTAGGTCTTTCTTCACCTCCTGGCTGATTTGCATACCTCCCTCGACCTCGATTATTTCCCACTTAACCTAGCATGTTTAGGCTGAGATTCTTCATCAAATCTACCATTTGCCTCATGTCTTTCCTTAGCCCATCATCTTGCACTGCTGTAGTGACCACTGCTGGCATAACCTGAGTAGTAACAGGAACCACTGGTTCATGATGAACCCCTGACATGCGGCCTTGTAAAGACATGCCTTAGATTGTCCCAACTCAATCTTACAGGTGGATCCGTTGCACGCAACTCCTCTTCAAATGCCTTGGACCAAACTCGTGCATCACTATTCAAACAAATTTGGAGAAGGCGTAACATTTGCGTAGGGTCATGAATCTGGTTGCTAATGCACGCAACCTCCATCTTTTCCAAAAATTCTTCCACATCTTCATCACTTCTTCCATGAAACTCCGGATAAGAGAAAGCCATGGCTACCCAAGTTTCAATGCTTTGAGAACCCCTTTGAACACACGTGCAAGAACCCAAAACTTTTGACTACCCAATCCCCAGAAACTTCTATGGAGCTCAACTTTAGATAAGGACAAACACATGCACATCAAATGAGTTTTCATAGTTGATCATCGGAATTACAACAGGCAAAGGACATTCCAAGATCTCTCGTAATCTTCTTGGCCCAAACATAAAGACTATGCGCTGCTGGAAAAAAATCGTCCTGGACACATGAACATTTATCTGGATTCTTTGAGTTAAATGAAATGGAGTGAATTGAGGGCCATTTTGATCATCCATTAAAGCCAACCATGAAGCTCCCAAGAAGGCACACCTGACTTAACCTCTGATTTTGCCAAAATTTCAGCAGCATAACAGCATAAATGGCTCAAAAGACCAAAAAACCAGCCATCATAACTTGGAAAGATTTTGGCAGAGTTTCCCCAGAAATAGAGCAGTAGGAACCCAAAATATAGACTGTATATGTATGCATAAACTGTCAACAATAGAACCCGAGCATCAAGTAGGACTCACTAGTACATAGCCTATGGTGAGGTCACAAAAAGGGTGCTCCAGCTACCTGTATCACCGAAAGGATCTCTACATTTGAGAATCCACCAGCTCAATAAAAACCTCACGCTATCGACCCTCACACGAAGGCTAATGCAAATCGCGTATAGTCAAGTCTCAGAAATGACTATCTTCCAGACCAATTCTCAAAAATGGCTGGGACTGCCAAATACAACCAAGTATGGCTCCACAAATGCGTACAATGGCAGTTTCCACAAGTAACGTACAATCCAGCAGACAATGCGCTCAAACAGGCGCCAAGTGATGCATACCCACAACAACTGCAAGTGACATCACTGCTAGTATATCACTGTAATCCAGCTACCTGTACCTGTGTGAATTACCTGTACCTGTACCTGTACCTGTACCTGTCCCTGTAACCTGTAACCTGTAACCTGTAACCTGTAACCTGTAATCTGCAACCTGTAATCCCGAAGCTCGAAGCTCGAAGCAGAAGATACTCGAAGAAGATCCTCTGTGGGGGCACCAAAAGAATGTGAGCGGGATGAAAACACACACAACGCCTCTATAATGACCCGACACACACTCTTGGGAAGATACACACACACACTATGGGGCACCACTCGGCTTAGACAACACACCTGGCCGAGACAGGGAACACACCTCTGGAGTGAGAGGAGAGAGACTATCCACTTGCCCACTCCACACAGACACACACATACAAAAAACTCAGCTCAAAAGAGGAGAATTTCTGATGTTTAGATACAATTGAGCTTGGCCCAACACCAATGGGGCAAATAGCTCACACAATATGGATAAAATAAGCTAGATACAATCACAAACTAGAGCAGAAACTTCGCTTATAGAAGAAACTTACACAGAAAAACAGCAGGAAAAGAGTGAGGAATTTGGAAAAATGGACAGTGCCATCGCGTCCGGAACGGCCCAAAATCCCAATCTACAATGTCAAAGTGCTCAAATCCGACCTCGAATGAGCAGTTTACGGTCAAAACAGGCTCCAAAATGAGCAAAAAAACACCTGCGGCTGTTCCTCCTCTCTTCTCCATGTTTTTTCTGGTCTTCTCTCTGTTTTTTCAATTCCCACACTTAGCTTTTTTAGTTGGGCACCCGTGGCCTTTTAGATGACCTCAAACGGACCCCGAACATGCCAAAAACTGACCTCGCAGTGCATAGTTGTCACCTTTTTGCATCATTCGCACACCTGGCACTCATTTCTTTTCAATAATGCATCCCACCACCACGTGAAGTGGCCCCAAAAAATGGTCCTAATGATGACCTTTCTGCATAACTCTCACAAGAAAACACCCACGTTGTGTCCGTATTCATCCACATGCAAATATTGACCCCATTCGGCCTCCTTACGCCACTAGATGCCATCTGACGCACCTGCTTACCTCATGTCGTCGGCCCGCGGATAGCTTCCTCGAGAAGTTTTACGTGCTACCAACTCCTCATTATTGTAGAAAAAACACACTGGTACTGGTAATAGTGAAAATTGTTGCACTATGTACACCCTGTCCTACCTGTACACATGTGGGCCCCACGTAACCACCTGGCTCTGAAAAATGGGCAATTCTTTATTTGATGCACCATGCATGTATATGTACATATGCGCAATCCCTTGCTCCAAAAAACTCCTGACAACGCATATACACATATACGAAAATGCACTGATAGATGCATAGTTGCACAAACATATGCACACATATGCATGCACACATGCACACACATACACACATACCCACATGTACACACATGCACTCTCATTTAAACATACACTCTCACATACACACATTCACATAAGTATGGTTGAGTCCTATGCATTATCGGGGTAAAGACCCACATGGATCCACGGGTTTCCCCCATGCTCCATGTTTTTGATACAAGAGAGGAGAGAGGTAAAGGCCCCCATTGTGGCCCATGGGATGTTCCCCATGCTCTGGGTACTATTTGAAAGCCATATGTATTGCGTCGAGGTAGAGGCCCCCGTTGTGGCCCATGGGACGTCCTCCATGCCCCAAGTATTGTTTAAAAGCCGTATTGCATCTAGGTTAAGGTCCCCATTGTCCCCCATGCTCAATTACTTTTATGCACCTACTAGTGTTGCTGCAAAAGGTGTGTTTGTCCATAACATAGCCTAAGGATAGTAGGAGTTATTACTCCATCTTCCATTGGCCTAGAGAGAATGTGGGAAGCTATTGTCTTAATAGTGTACTCCTATGGGAGGTACCCATGGTTTAAGCACTATTGAGCAAGCAGGTAATCCTCGTAGCTCTTAACGCCAAAGGATTTGGCATTATTAACCCTGCTAGTTTAGCCTATGTTACTAATTTAACACCCACAGACCACAATGGTGTCGGTATGTTATGTAGGCAACCATATAGAGGCGATATGTGCGGACAAGTTACATACATGCATGTAGACTACCCATATGCATGCACTATGTCCACCTATGTCTCTCTCTACATGGTTGCCTTGTAGTCTACTATATGGCAGCCCAATTTGAGGCAATATAGGTAGACATAATGCATGCATATGTCTCCCTCTATATGGTTGTCTTATTCTCCCTCTATATGGTTGCCTCGTAGCATACTATATGACATCCCAATATGAGGTGTTATGTAGGCTTATGTCTCTCTATATATGCATTATGTTCACTTATGTTAGCCCATCTAGAGGTGAGACTTAGGTGTAGGTAGAGGCAGGCCACACACACTCACATTATGATGCAAGCATTGGGATTCTCCATGTTGTTATGGATATTAGACAAGGGGAATTTACCATCCTCTGGATCTTATTTTGGCCTCACTGCCACCACTTTCTTATATACCATACAAAGGAGATGCAACGGAGGCTGAAGAGAAGAAAGAAGAAAGTGGTGGGAGTGACGCCAAAATAGAGATCTACAAGAGTGGTCTATACCCCTCACCATATAATCTATCAACATGTATATGAATCCCAATGCTTGCATCATAATTTGAATGTGTGTGGCCTTTATATGGTGCCTCTATATGGTTTCCTTATTCCCTACTCTTTTTTGTTCTTAGTATGTCCACCTATGTCTCCCTCTATAGAGAGAAAGAAAGAGGGAGAGGGATCTAGCGAGAGATATAGAGAGGGAGATATAGCGAAAGAGATGTGTGTTGAAAATCTAGATAGAGAGAGATACTTATCGTAATGTTTGTATATAAATTGTCGATGGCGAATAGCAATCTAGAGGAAAAAATTCCATGCGCTTGCACATAGTTTAAGTATCAAGTCTCTCATAAGAGACGTATTTGTAATGACCACATACGTCGAAACGGAGTGTTTTATTGGAATTTATTGAAAAACCTTCCTTTTTTATTGCTAAAACCAAAATCAAGGCTCTATACCAATTGTTGACATAGCATTGATGTTACCGCAGTTCTTGCACGAACAGAGACTACACAAAGTTGTCGAAACCTCCACAGAGGTACTGATAGCCGTTTTTCGGCTCTCCGTAATTGCCATAGTGAGTTAACCCACCCTACCAAAATCATCCAAACATTGTGAATATCCCTACCATTTCACTGTATATAGGTGTGTGTGAGTTAGGGGACTTTTCCCATATCTTCTTAAAAAACCCTTAATTAGCTAGTCACTGGGCTAGTTGAGCCAAAAAAATAAAAAATATATAAAAAATATAAGTATATTATGGCCCATTTGTGTGTAAATATTTCATTGTATATAGGGCCTAAATAAAAGGATTTTTCATAATTATTTTGGTATTTATTTAAATATTTCTACCTATGGTGTGTTATTTAGGCTATATACATTGACTCACCATTAACATATTTTTTCTTACCATTTTGCATACTCTTTATTCCATATAAAAATAATTTCATGCAAGCTTCTCTTATTTTTGGTGTAACTCCATCCCAACAAAAATCCAAAAAAACTAGTTTTATTTATGTGTATATTTTTTCACTATTGTGATTTTTCCTTCCTACATCTATTCTCTTTTACTCTTATAAATTAGAACACCAAAAATATTCATCTTTTTATGGTAGAATTATAATGAGAGAGATTTCTTTTGACCCCTTTATATTTTTTCCACCTATATTATTTATATTTGACATGTACATATTTTTTTAGACCCCTAAATATTTGATTTACTTAGTTGTACTATTCACTTATATCATGTTCTCAACAATATCTTCAATTATAGACCTACCAAATAAGATCAAGGGTATGTGGCATGCATGCATGCACCATGGGGAGCTCACTCTTGGAGGTATTCAAAAGAATCATCCAAAGAAGGACCTCACAAGGACCTTGTGCAGTGGAAAAAACAGTCGATTTTGCTAAATTTTTAAAGATCACATGCTCCCCGAATTTGGAAAGGTGATACAAACAAAAGTTGTAGCTCGTGAGCTGAACTTTCACCTCAAATTTTTTTCATATTTTGTTAAGCTAGGAGCTGTGAGCTATGATTTTATTGGTGGACCCCAGTTTTCCCATGCTATGCAGCCACACTCCCTCTTCCACTTTATCATTTTCCTCTTTCACACACACTCCTCCCTCTCCTTCCCACTCCCAAACCTGCAACTCCCATGTCCTAATTCACTCTCTACATATATGTCCATATTACCATACTCTCTTCAACTTTGTAAAGAACTTCAAAAAATCAGCAAAAATCCAAAGATAACCTCTGCAAATGAAGGCTTTTATCATGAATTTTTCAAGGTTTGAAATAACATAGCTTCATCGACACGCGCTGCTTCGCCATGCTGACTGCTTCTTCTCCCAGTGCTGTAAAGAGGTGAATGTCAACTTCTCCAAAGCTTCAACCTCTCTTTACAAGCTCATCCCTTCTCTAACTTTTCTCATCATATATCTCACCATTTGGTGAATGATTTTGTAAATATTTTTTAGTGATAATTACTAACTACTAACCACTAACCTTATTGTAAAATGCACCCTCTACTAGAGTAGGCACTCCCAAATTATTCACTCAATCCTCTCTCCTATCATCCTCAATAATTCTCTTCCCTTGAGCCCACATCCATGTGACTCAAAGGACAAGAGAGACCCACCCTCATTAAAAATAAAATAAAAAATGCATAATCTTTTATTCCTTCAAATAAACTTGATTCTAAAACCTATAAATAGAGCCCTTCTCTCCCTTGTAAATCATCACATGATCACACTACACCACACCATTCTCAACACATAACACACCACTCTTCAAGCCTAGTTGTAAAGAGTGTGTGCATCATGAGTACTCTATTCCATCATTACACATAGGTGCATGAAGAAGCTTGAAGTTAGTTATGCCATCTAGAGGAGTGAAGTGTATGCCATACTCTTCACCACACTTGTAGCCTACTCTTGTGCATAAATAAGATTTATAGTTTTGGGTGCAATTGTATGCTGCAACTACGACTCTTCTCTCCAAATTGACTTGATAAGTTGGCTCATCAGATGGTTGAAGGTATATTGTCCTTGAAGTTTGTTGTGCCATTTCATGCTTGGTGGTTTCAGGGCTTGTTGAATTGTTTGCCTAAAAGATAAATTGTAAGAGGGTGCTCGGTGAGAGGGCTCCCGTGACCCTAAAACAATTTGTGTATTGGCAACAAGGTCAATTTTTGTGTTGTCCCTCTATTTCTCATCAAGCTTTATGTGCATCTAGTCTTTAAGGCTAAGACTGAGTTGCTCAAGTTGATTTGTGCTCTTTACCTCTCTCTACCGTGGTGAATGTTTGTGTTTGGTGTGTGTGGCTATCTTGCATTCCCCTCTCTTTGTGCGTTTGAGTACAAGGAGATATCACGTGCGTCCTAGTTCGCATCTAAAACTAGGTGGTGCCCCTTTTCTTGTTTGGTTTCTGGCTGTGGGTTGTTGTTGTCTCTGATTGTGCTTGCCCCAGCCCCAATTGAGCAGCACAGGAGCCTCGAAGGGTGTTTAGAGGCCTCTCTTCTTGTTGCCCGCCCCGGACCGCCTCAGTACCTAGCCAAAGTTGAGGACAACCGATTTCTTTAGCCAATGCAGTATGAGTGGATTTTAGCCTAGATTGGGCAACAATAGTGACACCAGAGGAGAAACACCAGTGTATGGTTTATTGGATGAGTCAAGAGAACGCTTCCATTCCGACTCCACCAAGCAGCTTCACTCCTAGTGGGCGTCACTTTTTGCGATGCCACTTCTTTTGGTGCCAGTCCTAGCGGAGTCACTCCGTTAGGGACGTCACCGACAAGGATGCAAAGAGTTCACGGAAATCTCACCGGTAGCGTTCGTCTACCAGTGGTGGAGCGAGTGGTAGTGCTGGTGGCAGCGGTAGTGGTAGTGGCGATGGTGGTGTTTTTTTTTGTGGGGATGCAGATGTAGATGCTTCCTCACCAATACGATCACGATGCACCTCATTATTTTTAGAGCAGGGTAAACAGATCAGTACTCCTCACACACCTTGGGGCGCTCAAAACACTGGGGTAACCAACAGAGTTTGAGATGGAGCATCGATCATGGATGCCGCAGGGAAGGCAATGATGGGATGCATTCAATAGCTATGCACCATACAATTTAGGCATATTGTGCTAGTTCCATGGAAGCAATAGGAAAAGAGCAAAATAAACTACATCATTGAGATAATCAAGTCACACTTTAGGCTAGCCCCCGGCAGTGGTTCCTCTTTTGTTGACAATTTTCTTAGGCATCCCAAAAGAGTCTTCATCCGTGTGTGAAAGAATCACCTAGGACCTTGATTTTTCTCATAACCCTCCAAGTGGATTCATGTTATTGATAATCAATGAACTGTAAACATAGTTTTCTTTTAAATCTAGGCATGTAGAATAATAATATGTACATGATAGAATATTTAAAAAAATCACAAAAAAACTATGGTGGGATAGAAATTGGTAGGTCAAATAATAATTGTCAATAATATTAATTTTTTTTCAAAGTGAAAGGCAAAAGGTAGAAATAACATTCATTTGAAGGTAATATTAGGAGAGGTTCCTGCGCAAAGGAGAGATGTGGAGCAAGAAAACTTTAGAAGAGACCCTCTTTAGCCCTCCCCTTTAGGCAAGAGGTATTAATGCCTCCAGCTTGATGTTGAAATCCCCACTTGTTGAGGTAGAGGAGGCATCCTCCTCAATGATATCCATCATAGGAACTTGATCAAACCTCTGAAATTAGGGATGGAGTCTCCATCCATTGACTCTGGTTCGATGCAATTTTTGATTGACATCCATGAGTGTATAACTTCCATTTGTGTAGCGTTTGAGAATGATAAATGACCCAACTTCTCATCTAGGCATGAATCTATTATCCTTTCCTAGTGTCAAACCTGTTGTCATATTTGAGCACAAACATTTCTCATTTTAAGGCCTTGGCTTTGAGTCCCTTGTTGAACTTGTTGCGTCTCTGCTCAACCTGTGCAACATGATCAATGATGGCTTAGTCTTTGTCTAGTTGTAGCCGCTCTAGATCCAAAATGTGATCCCTTAGGTGCATTACATCAGGTTCTACTTCTCTAGCTATCACTTTGAGGCTGGCTAGTTGGACTTCTATGAATACAGTTTCCTCTTTGTCATATACAAGATGAAATGGGGTGAATCAAATGATGTTTTAAAAGATGTTATATATGCCTAAAGTGCAAAAGATAGGTGTTTATCCCAGTCATTTGGTTGATTATTCACCTATTGGTAATGATCATGCATATCATATCGTTTACCTTTTCCACCAGGCCATTGCATTATGGATAGTATGGTGTGGAGTGTTGTTTGGGGATTCCTAGCTTTTCCATGAGTTCTCCAACTAGATCTCCTCAAAATCCTCGCTCCCTATCTAAGACGATCTCAAGAGGAGCTCCAAACCTACAACACATTTGCTCACAGATAAACCCGGCCACTTCCTTGGTAGTGATGCAAGTCTTTGCCACTACTTCCACGGATTGAGTCATGTAGTCAACTCCCAAGATGATTTAGCATTTTCCAAATTGAGCATGAGGGACCATAAATCCCCCATTTCTTAAATGGATCATAAGATATGATAGGAGTTTGTGGCTCATAGGTGAGCCTTCGATCCCCAGACATTTGAAAATCTTTGCATGTTTTGCAACAATGGTGAACATCCCTCTATAGGCTAGGCCAAACAAACCCAGCTTGTAGAATCTTCTTGGTAGTAATGTTGAGTGCAAAGTGCTCTCCACAACGTTGAGATGCCAACATGTTTTAAGCATGACTACATGGGTGCTCTGCTCCTAGCCCATCATGATGTTGTGCTCTTGAGTAATTAATTTGTCTATGGCATCATGCACCATTCCAAGGGTGAAAAAATTAGGCATAAGAGAGAAAGATCCTCGTGGTGGTTGTAGGGGGGGCTGATCTGGTGTTTTATATCTACTCGTAGAATACTCACCCCATGGTGATTGGTTTAGTTGTTTGTTGCTCATCTAAAAGCCTCCATGCATCTCTGGAATCGTGGCTTAAGATAGCTGATACAGATGTCCTACTCAATCTATGGTGCAGATGGAGAGATGGGATATCGTCTTTGGCACCCAAAACCTTGGAAAGTCATTCGTAGCTTGCACGTTATCTTTAATGAGTCGAAGATGCATAAGAAGCCAATCAAGGAGGTTGAGTACAGGAAGGTCACATTCAAAGATGTTGTGTCAGATTCCAAGAAAGAATGCGTTACCTTGCAAGTGGGTCTACAAGAAGAAATTTACCTCTGGAGACACTATGCCTAAGCACAAGGCCAAATTAGTTGCCAAGGGTTTCAAGCAGGAGAAATGAGTTGATTTCAATGAGATCTTCTCACCCGTGGTCAAGATGACTACATTGCGGACAATGCTTGGCTTGGTAGCTCATGATGACCTAGAGTTGGTCCAAATGGATGTGAAGACAACCTTTCTTCACGGTGATCTCCATGAAGATGTTTACATGCAGCAGCCTGAAGGGTTTGTTGAGCCGAGCCGAGAAGAGCTTGTATGTAGACTCCGGAAATCACTTTATGGCTTGAAGTAAGGATCCACGCGATGGAATCACAAGTTTGACACTTTCATGCAGTCTCATGGATATAGGAGAAGTCAAGAGGATCACTGCTTGTACACAAGGAAGCTCAGTGATGGTTAATTGATAATCTTGGTACTTTATGTCAATGACATGCTAATTGCTGGGAAGAATACTGACGAGATTGCCAATTTGAAGCAAATGTTAAATCATAATTTTTCCATGTAGGATTTGGGAGATGCTTGCCATTTTCTTGGTATGTGTATCAAGAGGGATATGGCAAAAGGTATCCTTGAGATTTCTCAAGAAGCTTACATAGATAAGGTCTTGCATTGTTTCAGCATGCAGGGGGGAAGGCATTGAGTACCCCCTTGCCGGCATACTTGAAACTTAGCAAAGAGAGCTCTCCCAAGTCAGATGCTGAGAAGGCCGAGATGGCCAAGATTCCTTGCTCTTCAGCAGTGGGCAATCTCATGTACACCATGGTGGCTACGAGGCTAGACATTGCTTATGCAGTGGGAGTAGTGAGCCGCTACATGTGAAATACTGGCAAGAAACATTGGGAAGCAGTGAAGCATATCCTCAGGTACCTAAAGGGTACGGCTACTAAATGTTTGCGCTTCAAAAATAGTGATGCATCCATAGTTGGGTACACGGATTCAGATTATGCGGGTTGTGCCAACAGTAGGAGATCTATGTTTGGCTATGTTTTCATCTTCGCTGGAGGTGCTATATCTTGGAGGTCTTGTCTTCAGGATTGTATTTCATCTTCCACTACAGAGGCTGAGTATGTTGCAGCTAGTGATGCCAGCAAAGAGGCTATATGGTTGGCACGTCTAGTGGGAGATTTGGACTTGGGGAAGCAGATTCCAGTGTTACAGAGTGATAGTTAGAGTGCCATTGCTTTGGCAAAGAATCCCGTTTTTTCATTCGAAGTCAAAGCACATTGAGGTGCGGTATCACTTCATTCAAGATGTGTTGGCAGATAAGAGGATCGAGTTAGTCAAAGTCCATATGACTGACGACCCCGCGGATGCTCTTACCAAGAGCCTAGCTTCGGAGTGCTTCGCACATTGTGTTGACTTGATGGGTGTCGGGTGAAGCTGGTACATGCTTCACACTTGTACAGGTTGTACATATTTGTATCTTACCACTATGGCACATTGGCCGTTAAGTGGGAGATTGTTGGGTAACAGCACATTGGCCGTGTGACGCCCTTCATATACAAGTGACTATATAAGTCAATTATCAATACAATAAAAGGTTGCTCTTGCAACCCCTAAAAGTCGGCACTGTCGATTGTGTGTCTTCTTGCTCACTCTCTCCTCCATCTCCCCTCCCCCATCAAGTCTCCCTACACTCATCATCATACCAACTCTTCTAGGTCATAGTCCCAGTGTGAGGTACACATGTTACTCGGTAGTGGGGGAATACTTTTCCTAGTGCAATGTGGATGGCATCACTAAGCATACAAGTCAACTCCGTAAGAGGTACATAAGGGTTTACAATTGCTCATGCTCTATAAATCCTAGATGCATATATCCCTTGAGTCTCTCTAAACAAAAGATACTTGGGGTGGCCATGTCTCTCCACTATGTGATGTACTGGTGATCTAATGATGCTGATATGTATGCATGGTCTATTGCAACTCCAATAGGCCTCGACGATACCATTGAATCTCATATCCATGGGATGAGAGTGAGTGGAGTAAGTACATAGTCTATTGTACTAGTGCGATGCTAGTGGGGGTAATATGTAAATCCTTTAGACAATGGCCATCTAGGAATGCCATTGTGGCCAACTCATGTGTAGCTTCCATCTTTAGAAGATGTCTGCCAAACTTAGTGTATCCTCCCGCATCCTGTGAGGATCTCTCAATACCAAGATTTGCTGAGTCATGCTCTCAAAAGTTGTCTGATGATGTGTTAAAGAAAGCCACCTAGCGGCATGCATCCCTAGCATTGAAATCCCCATTCAAAATAACACCTCCTTGTCTAGAGTACTCCACAATCTCCTTATCCAGAATCACATATGGTGACTTCCCACTTGGGCATGCATATCTAGAAGTGGCATGTGCAAAATAAGAAATGGCAATGATTAATGGGCAGAGGTCCTTTGTCTGCACTCTGACCCACATGTATCGTGAGAGAGAGAGAGAGAGAGTATTGTAAAAATCCCCTCAATTATAAACCATATTCTGGGTTTTGTTAAAAAAATCCAAAATGACAAGTACAAATGCTCAATACAATCACTTTGCTTGATCCTTTAAACATTACAAACCACCGAGATGGGAACTTGATGAGAAACTCCTAGCTTTGCGAAGGGAGAAACCTATACTTGCCAACCAACCATTACCGATTGTTAGTAAGAACTGACAAACAGTGAATGGGTGACAAGTATCCAAACGGCTTTTCCCGCTTGTTATTGTTGTCACACATTACTAGAAATCTCTCTCATTTTCCCTTACTCAACATAGGGACTTTTTGAGAATGTTTTGGCTTTCCTAGGTAAAGATTGATGGGTAATATCATCGGACATTGTTAGAATGGGAACAATGTTTACAAGATGGTTAGTTTTGTCAGTCTACCGTCGGCCACAGCCATCCATCCAATCCCTCTTAGCACTAGGCCTAGGTTTCCCATTAGATAAAAACATCCTTTTTTGCAGTATTGGGTTGGTTATATCCTAAGGAGATCTAACATTATGAGATGGAGTGGGGGTCCCATTGTTCAGCTCCTTTGTAACTCCCTGTTATATCATGATAACCATTATCAGTGGTACTTATGGGGAAACTTATGTTAATCAAGGATAAAGCCCACTAGGTCAGCCACAGCAAAGTTAGAGTTTGATCCATGTATAAACACATCAATAGAATAAGATATCAAGATCAAACCTACACAGACCAGTATTGACACATGTAGAGAGAGAGAGAGAGAGAGAGAGAGAAATACAAAGAATGAAGGATAGATAGCGATAGAGAGAGAGAGAGAGAGAGAGAGATTGAGGGAGAAAGAAAATAGAGAGAAAGAGAGAATCATAGACAGATAGAAGAAAGAACAATGGGAGAAAAAGAACAGAGTCAGAGACAGCGAAAGATAGAGAGAGAGATAGATAGATTGAATTATCGTCCACGGAAGTCAGATATGACCTATGGGACCAGAAACAAAACATTACAAAAGATTCCTTCTGATACATATCAGTTAAGGACTGAGGGTCCAGCGAAGGTGGAAAATTGAAGATAAGGTGGAGTGACCTAAGTTGGGGTAGGTGATAAGGAGGGAGCCGATTTGGGAGTTCGGAACTCCTGGATGATGGCTTTACCTCCTCGATAAACTGCCCAATTCCCTGCTATGCGCGCTTCTCGCATCTTTTCGAGTTTGGCCTTCTTCTGTTTTAGTTGGGTGGGTGTGAGATCGTCAGCAAACCAGATTTTTGTGTCCTTGAGAAGCCTCGATTGCTCAAGTATCTTGACTCGATCCGCTTTGGTTTTGAAGGTGAGGATTGCATGGTTGGTACGATGCTCGTGAGCAAGAGTGGTGATTGCTGCTGGATCCCATTGGACCATGTGGGTTGTTCTTTGGATGCGAGCGAAAGACTCGTGGAACTTGGGGTCCCCCTCTCCTTGCCAGTCACCTGGAAGTCAGCCAATGCGAACATTGAGAGCGATGTCATCTTGTCGCTGTCGTTCGCGTAGCGTAGACGCCACACGATCTTTGATTTTGCAAAAGACGGCATCTTGCACTTGAGTCTTGACCTTGGTTTCTACCTCCATTTTTGTTTTGTTGAGCTTGATTTCTATCTGTTCCATCTCTTCCTTCTTGGAGCTCTCCACTGCGCTAAGTCGAGACTCGATGGCTACGAGTCTTTCCTTCAAATCTTCATTTTCCTTGCGAAGTCTTTCAACTTCACTTCGAAGATGAACCATGCTGTCCACCTTTGGGGGTGTTGCTACTGAAGCGGTCCGGGGCGGGCAACAAGAAGAGCAACCTCTAGACACCCTTCAAGGCTCCCGTGCTGCTCAATGGGGCTGGGGCACAACAGCACACAAACCAAAACAACAAACCCCCAGCCAAATCCTAACTACACAAGGGGCACCACCTAGTTTAAGAGCAAACTAGGATGCAAAAGAGGAGAATCGTTAGAGTAACCCACAAACAAGCAAGGAATTTACACTAACACTAACACCAATGGAACACTCTCACACACTAAAACACGAGAGAGAGAGAGAGAGAGAGAGAGAGAGAGAGAGATGGTGCTCGGGCTGCTTTGAAGTGTATCGTTAATGATCAAGCAAACATAAATATATATATGTAAGAAAGAGAGAGAAGGAGGAAGGGGGTGCTTGTTGCACTAATGCCTTCTTACAAATATGTCATGACCAATCAAAGTGATATTAGTATTTGTTCAACATAGCCTGAGTAAATTACACCACAACACATCACAAGAAAAAAGCCACCCCAATCACTGTCTTAAAGCCAGGGGAGTCCTCTCCACCCTGTCGCCCTCTTACAGCATGTGGGATTTATGGCTAAATTGATAACAATACCCGGAGACAAGCTATCAAGAACTTAAATAAAACACCAAGACACTTACACATCATTATTGTCCATGACTTCACGTTGGAAGGGAGACAAGGTATCCATGCTTAGTCCAAATTCACCCTCCTTGATTCAGCAAATGTTGGGCTTACACTAGTAGGTGAAATGATAGATTTCCTACCCTCAATTTAATGATCACTCTCTCTTACAATGGCATAGAGTTCCCTTGCTAATCACCCCTAATACAACACATACATATGCCTAATGCCAATGAGATTCCACTCAAGAGCTCCTTCTCAAGAGGTTGAGCTTGGCTTCTCAAGCTATAGCATAGTGCTCTTTCTTCTCCCCCCTTTTTGTGCTAGCTACACCCTCCTTTTATAGCAATTTTGAAGGCTAGGGTTACTCCTCTAACCATGGTTGGGTTAGATTTTCAGCAATTTATCTAATTTCTTTTGCTTGGAATTATCAAGAAGTTGGTGGGGAGAGAGAGGAGAGAAATGGAGGTGATAGGACTTTTCATAGTGGGTTAGTGTTAGTAGAGTTAGTATTAATTTACAAATGGAATTGGATATTTACAATGGGAGTATCCATGTAGGATACAAATAAGGAAGAAAAACTCTTAAGAGGTAAGAAAAGGTGGATTTCTTACAAGGTTGATGCTCCAAGTGTCTTGAGTAGGGCCAATTTTGACGCTTGTTGACGGTCCACTAGCTTTGACGGTACATTTTTTCTCCACTCTTGACCTTCCTTGAGAGACAAGGTAATTGAAGCTGAGTAATCAACCACCATGATGCTGTCTTTTAAGAGAAGAGGCTGAATTTTGTGGTTTTTTTTATAGATATGGGTAATTTGGAGGAGGAAAAATGAGACTAGGTGGTCAATTTTGGAATGGAATTGTGTGTGGGAGGTATGAGTTCACCATGGTTTCTCTTATTCTTCAAGGTTGAGGAGAAGGTGAGTAGGGTGCAGAGAGGAGTGGTGAGAGAGGTGGGGATGATGAGTGGAGAAGTGTGTGTGAAAGAGGAAAATGATAAAGTGGAAGAGAGAGTGTGGCTGCATAGCATGGGAAAACTGGGGTCCACTAATAAAATCATAGCTCACAGCTCATAGCTCAAAAAAATATGAAAAAATTTGAGGCAAAAGTTCAGCCCACGAGCTACAACTTTTGTTTGTATCACCTTTTCAAATTCGGAGAGCAAGTGAACTTTAAAAATTCAGCAAAACCGACCGTGTTTTTCCACTGCACAAGGTCCTTGTGGGGTCCTTCTTTGGATGATTCTTTTGAATACCTCCAAGAGTGAGCCCTCCATAGTGCATGTATGCATGCCACCTACCCTTGACCTTATTTGGTAGGTCTATAATTGAAGATATTGTTGAGATCATGATATAAGTGAATAGTACAACTAAGAAAATCAAATATTGAGGGGTCTAAAAAATATGTACATGTCAAATATAAATAATATAAGTGGAAAAAATATAAAGGGGTCAAAAGAAATCTCTCTCATTATGAGGCTACCATAAAAAGATAAATATTTTTGGTGTTATAACTTTTTAGAAAAAAAAAACAAACAAAATAGATGTAGGAAGGGAAAAATCACAATAGTGAAAAAATATACACATAAATAAAACTAGTTTTTTTGGATTTTTTTTGGGGTGGAGTTACACCAAATATAAGAGAAGCTTACATGAAAATATTTCTATATGGAATAAAGAGTATGAAAAATGGTAAGAAAAATTGTGGTAATGGTGAGGCAATGTACAGAGCATAAATAACACACACCTAGGTAGAAATATTTAAATAAATACCAAACTAATTATGAAAAAATCTTTTATTTAGGCCCTGTATACAAAGAAATATTTACATACGCATGGGCCATAATATACTTATATTTTTTATATTTTTTATTTTTTTGGCTCAACTAGCCCGATGACTAGCTAATTGAGGGTTTTTTATTTCAGTAAGGAGATATGGGAAAAGTCCCCTAACTCACACGCACCTATATACAGTGAAAGGGTGAGGGTAACCACAGTGTTTGAGTGATTTGATACGGTGAGATAACTCACTATGGCAATTACAGAGAGCCGAAAAATGGCTATCATTAGTCCTCCCCCAGGATGATGGTATATTCATGTACCATCATAAAGAATCTTTTCCAAAGAGAGTGCTTCAAAGTCCTTGACAAGATCTTCATTGTTTGGCCCCTTGGAATTTTGGTTTGTGTTACACTCATGCTTCATGGAACAATACTTACATGGGATAGTTGCCTTTTGCTCTGGTAGATCCTTTGGTAGAAGGCGACTCAAGTAAGGCTTCAAGCGATAGCCGTTTACCTTCCTGGAGTGCTCTTTCCCATTCAAGTCCATAAGTTGATAGTAACTTGAATTGAAAGCCTTCTTGACTATGTATGGCCCCTGCCATCTTGTTTCAAATTTGGCATCAAAACGATTATCGAGTCGATTGTCATACCTTAGCACAAGATCTCCTTCATTGATGCCTTTGTCCTTCAGTTTCTTGTCAAGCTTCTCCTTTGTCTGTGTGGCTTTCCTCTTATAGCACTCGTATGTTGCTTCTCTTTTCCACTCAAGCTCAACTAAGGTAAGAAGTCGATCCATCCATGCTTCTTGATCATCTTGTGCTGATTTGCCATGAAGTCGCATTGTTGGAATGTTTAGTTCAATTGGCTGTAAAGCCTCTTGACCATAGACCAAGTGAAATGGTGTGAACTCCGGGGCTTCCCTATATGTGGTTCGATACGCCCACAAGGCACCATCCAAGAAGTCATCCCACAACTTTGTCTTGTTTTTCACCATCTTTCTAAGGATGCCTGCAATGACACCATTAGCTTTTTCTGCCAAACCATTTGATTTGGGGATAGTAGGGTGTACTGTGACGATGTAGAATGCGAAGTTCTTCACAGACTTCTGTGAGCAATCCCTTTCTAAACCCTGGACCATTATCAGAAACAATCTCCAAAGGTGTGCCAAATCTACAACAAATGTGAGTGTAGACGAATTTGCTCACTGTCCTCTCATTTACCTTTGCCACACTTTGTGCTTCCACCCACCTAGTCATATAGTCTACAGCCACTAGAATGTAGAGTTTACCAATTTTTTGTCCTAGGCAGAGGACCCATAGCATCAATGCCCCACTTTTCAAAGGGTCCATTTGCAAGCACAATTTGCCTTGGACCATAAATCAATCTTCTATTCCCATTTACCTGACAATTGTGACAACTTTTACACCAATGTTGGACATCCACATGCAGACTTGGCCAAACATACCCCGCAAGCAAAATCTTCTTCACAGTTAATTCTTGGGAAAAATGACCACCACATGCCTCTTCATGCAAACCTTTTAGAATGGCTGGAATTTCCACGATAGTTGGTACTCTTCTGCACACTTTATCCTTCCCTCTTTGATAGAGGGAGCCTTCTAGGAAGAGATACATGCTTGCCTTCTTCATGAGTCTCCTCTTCTGAGCTTTTGTGAAGTCTGGTGGAAACTCACCCTCCAAAATTTAGCCAATGATGGGAGCCAATGACTCCAATCCCTGGTACCTCGGTTGCTTCATAGCAGCCGCCACCATGATGACCTGCACTTCTTTCTTTACACATGCAACGGCTTGTTGTGCAAGTAAATCAGCATCTTCATTTTGTTTCCTAGGAATATGATATAATTGCACCTCCTCAAATTGATTAAATAGCCTACGGATGGTATGAACTTTGGCCCTTAGTCTTTCATTTTTGCATGCCCAAATGCTTAAAATCTGCTTTACAATGAGAAGTGCATCCCCTTTTACCATGAGACGTTGTATACCATGCCCAATGCATATTTTTAAACCATGAAGTAGTGTGTCATATTCTGCTTCATTGTTGCTAGCTGAACTTGGTAGATTGAACTTCTCTTTCATGACCACCTCTCCACTTGGGTTGAGCAACACTAGCCCTCCCCCTGCTTTTCCTGTGGCTCGACGAAAATCTCCATCAAAGAACAAGGTAAAAGCATTAGGAATACTTTTTGGTGGTGGCAATGGTAGGGTCTTTACTTCAGGCACCTTAATCTCCTTTTCATGCACCCTATAAGTGAGAATCCCTACCAATTGTGCACGCACACTATCTTCTACCTTGAAAGAGTATTGAAACTCTTGCAACTCCATAATCCACTTTGAGATCCTAGTACTACGATTCATTTGAGATGACACCCAAGGGAACAAATTCTCTGCGATGAGGATTACAAAAGGTTTTGGGAGCAAGTAGGATCTAAACTTCCTTATCGCAAACATGAGAGAAAGCATCATGAGTTCTGCCTCCGTGTAGCCTCTCTCTAAAGCATTCATGACCCTACTAGCAAAGTAGATGGGCCGCATCCTGGTACCATAGGGATCTTGTTGTAGCAAAATTGCACCAATTGTTTCTTTCCCAGCACTAGAGCTAACAAAGAATGTGTACTCCCAACAAGGAGGCATGAGTGTTGGTAGCTCTGACAAAATGGCTTTAATGTTACAAAAGTACTCTTCAAGCTCATCAGACCATGCAAATTCTACTTGTTGTGTAAACTTTTGCAAAGGGTGAAGTAACTCCGAGGCTAAGTGAATGAAGCGTGACATATACTTCACCTTTTGAATGAATGAGATGACCTCCTTAAGACTCTTGGGCGATGGTAGCTCAATAAGAGCCTTTGCCTTTGAAGGATCCACTTCAATGCCTTTGTAAGAAACTTTATGACCAAGCAAGATTACTTCATCCTCACCTATATGGCACTTGTCGGGGTTGAGTTGACCTCCCATGTCGTAGAGCTTCTTTAAACCTTCTTCTACCCTTTGTAGATGCAATGATTTTGAGCTATAAATACAGAAATCATCAATGAACACCCTAATTGACTTTCCAAAGAATGCTTGAAACACCATATTCATGAAACGTTGGAATGTTGCAGGAGCATTTGTCAGACCAAATGGCATGACTCTAAAATCATAACAACCCCAAGGAGTGATAAATGTTGTTTTCAATTGATCCTCCAATGCAATCCCTATTTGAAAGTAACCTGAGTAACCATCGCACACAGTGTACTTCTCATGACCAGCTACCTCATTTAGTATCTCATCCTGGAATGGGAGGGGAAAGTGATCTATTTTTGTTGCCTCATTGAGGGGACGGTAATCCACACACACCCTCCACTTGCCATTTTTCTTAGGAGTGACAACAACAGGAGAGACCCACTCTGAATTCTCCACTGGATAAATGAAACCTTCTGCTAGAAGCTTTCTTACCTCCTTGAGTAGAGCCTGTTCCTTTATAACTCCTAGCCTTCGTAGCTTCTGAGCTTTAGGTGTGGCCTCAGGCTTTAACTCAATCTTGTGTTGACCAACATCTACCCCACGCACGTCGGTGTAGTCTTTAGCAAAAAGCCTAGGAAACTTCCTTAGCACACATTTGAACTCCTCTCTTTCATCCTTTGTAAGTGTTGTTGATAGCATACCTTCCAGCATCCCTTCATCTTGAACACCTTCGTTCTCTTGAGGACCTACCTCCTCCAAGCCTTGACAAGAGGTCTCTTGGTTGCTTGGCTTAAACCTTACCCCCATGACTTTGATGGAAGACTCCTCTTCAGTAACGCTGCCGCTACTTTCTTCTTCTGAAGTGCTATCGGTCCAACCTTCTTCCGTCTCACTTTGAGATGATTCTTCATGGAGCTCCTCTTGGCGTTGCTCCTTCATGTCAAAGACAACCTTCTTATGATTGTCATTCCTGCAAATTAATTTCCCACTCTCCCAATCCTGCAAAGCTCGCATTTTCATTAGCCATGGTCTTCCTAGGATAAATGGATAACCACTTCCCTTGGTCGACATAACATAAAAATCCACCGCTTTCTTAATGCCAAAGGCCTCTACAAAGACATTTTTACAAATGCCTACACACCTAGCCTTGCTATTGTTTGCCATCTTGACTTTGATTTCAGGTGTCTCCTGGATGTGCATGCCTAGTCTTTGCATGAGTCCCTCTATCATGATGCAAATTTGTGCACCCCCATCCACTAGACCTTTCCTAACCAATCTCCCTTTTATGTAACAATCTAGCACAGGTGTAATGTCCTCATTCATTTCAGCTTGTGCAATTTTTACAACAAGCACACTCTCTTTCACCTTTCTCCTAGTGCTAATTGCCCTTGTTAAATCCCTCCTAACTTGTGGACATAATGCAAGAAATTGAGGCCATGAGATATCAGGACCCTTACCTCTCATGTCTTCCAACAGGTTGTATGGAGCCATTCCATGTCCAAGAGGGAAGTCTTGGAGGTTGATACGACGTCGAGTCCTCTTAGCCTCCTTGGTCTCCTTCGCCTTCTTTTCTCGTCCATGGTCACTTTGTGATGTAACTCCTTCTTTCTCCTTACCTTTCCCTCAGCCACGCTTAATGCCATTTGCTTCCATGTCAACCTCTCTTGAATTTGTCACCTCTACCACATGCACGTTTGGATCTGGCAAAGGTGGAACTCCTCCCACTCCTTGTGGAGGTGGTCTTGCTCCATTTGTCCTTTGTATAAGCCGTGGTTGCTGACTAGTTCCTTCACCTGCATTCATCACTGGGTAATTCAAGTTAGGTCTCCCTGGCTCCCCACGGGGCCAAGGACAATTATACATCCCATGTCCAGACTCACCGCAATTCCAACATTGCAAGACTCTCTTAGTTCGTGGCTCTCTCTCTTCTGACTTCTTTGCTTGTCCCTTTGGACCTACAGCTTGTGCAAGGTGAATTGACAGGCTGCTTAAAGATTCATTTAACTTCTCAATCACTTCAGCCGTTACCTCAGGAAGCTCCCTAGATGTTGATGCTTGTGTCTTACCTTTGGGTCTAAGACCTTCTATTGGAACCTCTCCCCTTAAGTACTTGAGTTTCCTATACTTCTCAGCAGCCCTAGTTTCCGCTGCATCAAAAGTAGCAGGTGCACCCGCCTCAACTTTTACCTTAAGGTCAGGAAAGAGTCCGGCTATGAACCTCTCCTTCTTTAAAAATTATGCACCATCACCAGGGCTGGCAACATTTCGTATCCATAGAGCCCAAAGACGTAGAAACTCTTGCTTGTACAAGTAGTAGTCATCTAAGTCTTTTTGCTTATGAGAAACAATGTCTTGCCATAATTTCTGAGTGTTTTGGGGATCAAAGAAGTATTTCTTGAAACGATTCAAAACTTCCGTGTAATTCCCTTTAACTTTCTCAGGCAAAGAGTCAAACCAAGTGCTAGCATCTTTCCTAAGGACCACCTCAAACATTTCTACACGTTCTTGATCAGTTACTATCCTCTTGATACGGCAAGACATCTTGAAATTCGCTAGAAATAATTATGCATCCTCTCCAGGCTCTCCAAAGAAATGAGGATATCCAGACATTTGGCGTTGGCTCTCCATTGAATTGATTTCAAAGTGACGCGTTTTTGTTTTTTCTTTCTTTAAAAGATTTACACAATAATATTTTCTAAATTGCAATCTATTCTACAACAAAATGAAAATATTCACATCAAATGACCTATGATAATCAATAAGAGGTAGAATGACAAGGTTTGGTGATGCGAGAATTTCTCCTACTCTTTGGGCACCAAACATGAATACCATACGTTGTTGAAAATGGATTTTTCTACTAATTGCAATGTTTACTCTAATGTGTGGAGTGAAATGAAAGGGAAAAACCTGTATTCCTGGGCCATTATCCATGGTCTATGCATGACCTAATTCTTAAAACAAAACAAAAATATAGACGTCCAAACTAAGGTCGTACCTAATGAGAGGCAAAATAAAAGGATTTACTGATGCGTTTATCTCTACCAACCTAAGAGGACCTAAAATTCTACGAATTACTCGCTGAAATTGCAACTTAGTACTAACAATTATGTGTACCTTTTGCCTTGCAATGGGAATGAAGGGATCATACAAATTCTCGTGATTCATGCAAGCTACTTGATTATGCTAAAGTTTGAGCCTTCACAAAACATACACAAGCCTTTCCTCCATGGGGGAACCAGTTTGAAGCGGTCCGCGGCGGGCAACAAGAAGAGCAACCTCTAGACACCCTTCAAGGCTCCCGTGCTGCTCAATGGGGCTGGGGCACAACACAACACAAACCAAAACAACAAACCCCCAGCCAAATCCCAACTACACAAGGGGCACCACCTAGTTTAAGAGCGAACTAGGACGCAAAAAAGGAGAATCGTTAAAGCAACCCACAAACAAGCAAGGAATTTACACTAACCCTAACACCAATGGAACACTCTCACACACTAAAACACGAGAGAGAGAGAGAGAGAGAGAGAGAGAGAGAGAGAGAGAGAGAGAGAGAGAGAGATGGTGCTCGGGCTGCTTTGAAGTGTATCGTTAATGATCAAGCAAACATAAATATATATATGTAAGAAAGAGAGAGAAGGGGGAAGGGGGTGCTTGTTGCACTAATGCCTTCTTACAAATATGTCATGACCAATCAAAGTGAGATTAGTATTTGTTCAACATAGCCTGAGTAAATTACACCACAACACATCACAAGAAAAAAGCCACCCCAATCACTGTCTTAAAGCCAAGGGAGTCCTCTCCACCCTGTCGCCCTCTTACAACATGTGGGATTTATGGCTAAATTGATAACAATACCCGGAGACAAGCTATCAAGAACTTAAATAAAACACCAAGACACTTACACATCATTATTGTCCATGACTTCACGTTGGAAGGGAGACAAGGTATCCATGCTTAGTCCAAATTCACCCTCCTTGATTCAGCAAATGTTGGGCTTACACTAGTAGATAAAATGATAGATTTCCTACCCTCAATTTAATGATCACTCTCTCTTACAATGGCATAGAGTTCCCTTGCTAATCACCCCTAATACAACACATACATATGCCTAATGCCAATGAGATTCCACTCAAGAGCTCCTTCTCAAGAGGTTGAGCTTGGCTTCTCAAGCTATAGCAAGGTGCTCTTTCTTCTCCCCCCTTTTTGTGCTAGCTACACCCTCCTTTTATAGCAATTTTGAAGGCTAGGGTTACTTCTCTAACCATGGTTGGGTTAGATTTTCAGCAATTTATCTAATTTCTTTTGCTTGGAATTATCAAGAAGTTGGTGGGGAGAGAGAGGAGAGAAATGGAGGTGATAGGACTTTTCATAGTGGGTTAGTGTTAGTAGAGTTAGTATTGATTTACAAATGGAATTGGATATTTACAATGGGAGTATCCATGTAGGATACAAATAAGGAAGAAAAACTCTTAAGAGGTAAGAAAAGGTGGATTTCTTACAAGGTTGATGCTCCAAGTGTCTTGAGTAGGGCCAATTTTGACGCTTGTTGACGGTCCACTAGCTTTGACGGTACATTTTTTCTCCATTCTTGACCTTCCTTGAGAGACAAGGTAATTGAAGCTGAGTAATCAACCACCATGATGCTGTCTTTTAAGAGAAGAGGCTGAATTTTGTGGTTTTTTTTATAGATATGGGTAATTTGGAGGAGGAAAAATGAGACTAGGTGGTCAATTTTGGAATGGAATTGTGTGTGGGAGGTATGAGTTCACCATGGTTTCTCTTATTCTTCAAGGTTGAGGAGAAGGTGAGTAGGGTGCAGAGAGGAGTGGTGAGAAAGGTGGGGATGATGAGTGGAGAAGTGTGTGTGAAAGAGGAAAATGATAAAGTGGAAGAGAGAGTGTGGCTGCATAGCATGGGAAAACTGGGGTCCACTAATAAAATCATAGCTCACAGCTCATAGCTCAAAAAAATATGAAAAAATTTGAGGCAAAAGTTCAGCCCACGAGCTACAACTTTTGTTTGTATCACCTTTTCAAATTCGGAGAGCAAGTGAACTTTAAAAATTCAGCAAAACCGACCGTTTTTTTCCACTACACAAGGTCCTTGTGGGGTCCTTCTTTGGATGATTCTTTTGAATACCTCCAAGAGTGAGCCCTCCATAGTGCATGTATGCATGCCACCTACCCTTGACCTTATTTGGTAGGTCTATAATTGAAGATATTGTTGAGATCATGATATAAATGAATAGTACAACTAAGAAAATCAAATATTGAGGGGTCTAAAAAATATGTACATGTCAAATATAAATAATATAAGTGGAAAAAATATAAAGGGGTCAAAAGAAATCTCTCTCATTATGAGGCTACCATAAAAAGATAAATATTTTTGGTGTTCTAACTTTTTAGAAAAAAAAAACAAACAAAATAGATGTAGGAAGGGAAAAATCACAATAGTGAAAAAATATACACATAAATAAAACTAGTTTTTTTGGATTTTTTTTGGGGTGGAGTTACACCAAATATAAGAGAAGCTTACATGAAAATATTTCTATATGGAATAAAGAGTATGAAAAATGGTAAGAAAAATTGTGGTAATGGTGAGGCAATGTACAGAGCATAAATAACACACACCTAGGTAGAAATATTTAAATAAATACCAAACTAATTATGAAAAAATCTTTTATTTAGGCCCTGTATACAAAGAAATATTTACATACGCATGGGCCATAATATACTTATATTTTTTATATTTTTTATTTTTTTGGCTCAACTAGCCCGATGACTAGCTAATTGAGGGTTTTTTATTTCAGTAAGGAGATATGGGAAAAGTCCCCTAACTCACACGCACCTATATACAGTGAAAGGGTGAGGGTAACCACAGTGTTTGAGTGATTTGATACGGTGAGATAACTCACTATGGCAATTACAGAGAGCCGAAAAATGGCTATCATTAGCCCTCCCCCAGGATGATGGTATATTCATGTACCATCATAAAGAATCTTTTCCAAAGAGAGTGCTTCAAAGTCCTTGACAAGATCTTCATTGTTTGGCCCCTTGGAATTTTGGTTTGTGTTACACTCATGCTTCATGGAACAATACTTACATGGGATAGTTGCCTTTTGCTCAACTAGCCCGATGACTAGCCCGATGACTAGCTAATTGAGGGTTTTTTATTTCAGTAAGGAGATATTGGAAAAGTCCCCTAACTCACACGCACCTATATACAGTGAAAGGGTGAGGGTAACCACAGTGTTTGAGTGATTTGATAGGGTGAGATAACTCACTATGGCAATTACAGAGAGCGTAGGTGCGGAGGGAGCGCGTGTGTGCACAGTCACGACGACAGCGGAGAGCCAGTTTCATTCTCGAAATCGCGTCCGCGTGCGTGCACTTTTAAGAGTGCAAACAGGGTTTCGACTTCGGCATCGGCAAATTCAGCTTTCCGAGAGCGTTTCCACCAGGTGTCCTGGCGTTTTACCCCCCTTTCGAAGCCATTCGAGCTACGGTTGAGGAGCTACATTTTTCAGCCCTCTTTTGGCAGTTTATGCTGCCTTTTTGGGTCGAAACGAAGGTTTTTGGCATAGCTTTCACACCCGGACTCGGATACATGTGATCCAGGAGGCTACCTTGGGGTTTTGACATGCTCCGGACGCGCTCGTTATATCAGAATTTTAAAATTCTGAACGCTGAATTTTCTGCAGCAGCAGTTGTTTATTGTGTGTCGAGGATTCCACACATGGTTTGCTCTCAGATGTGAGAGTGATATTTGCTGCAAGTTTCCTCACAGGTGGGAGGATACGATGTATGCCTTATGTGGTTTGATGCTCAGGGAGACTAATGTGATTGCATTTTGAGCTCGACAATGTATGCCTCGAGCATGTTTTTTGGCAGTCAAAGGTAGAGCAAATATTTGTGTACTAGATTTGCAGGTGTTTGCAATGATGTATGCAAAGTGTGGAGATTGGTGCATGCATTTGGAGTGCGGTTTGATGCGCTTTGGTTGCTCATGGTTTTGAGCGTGCAGTCAGTTTGGTTACTGGTTTTGTGGCCGTTTTACTCACGAAACTCTGACGAAATTTTCCCAGGAGTTTTATGCGTATCATTTATGCGATCTAGGTAGAGATTGCGGGTTGCACTTAGCATTTGCGTGCGGTGTTCTCTGCAGGTGGGAGATTTGTGTGTGTGTGTATGCATCGATACCGCATAGTGTGGGCTTGGTGATTAGCTCACGGTTTGACAGGCGTACAGTTATCTTGGCACACTCACAGGAGTGAGTATTGTGATGTATGCTTGTTTGGCTACGAGCTAGGTAGCCGGATTCGAGCACTAATGGCTTGAGGTTTTTCAGCAGGTTTCAGCTACAGGTTTACAAGTTTATAGGCAAGTTTGAGGGCTTATTTGGGCGTTGAATTTTCAGCCATTGTTTCCTCTTTGCAGGTGTCCATGTATGGCTCAGTTTGTAGGCTGATCTGGGACACGTTTGTGACTTGTTTATGCGGCTGTTTAAGAGCTGAATTTTGGGGCTGTTTTGGGGCTGATTCGAGCCAGTTTAGGGCTGATTTGGTTGACATTTGCTACTCATTGTTGGTTGCTCTTTTGCGAGCATTATGGCTGATTTTTCCTTTGACTTCCAGCGTTATGGTCTGACACAGTTTGATGGTGTAGATTTTGTTTCTTGGAAGGAACATATGCTTGTTGCATTGGCGGATTTGGGGCAGGATAAACCCTTGCGTGGTTTATCGGCAAAGCCCAAGTCTATGAGTGATGACAATTGGCAGGATCTTGATGAGTTAGCCATGTCTACGATTCGTTTGCATCTGGTTGAGTCTGTTGACTGGCAGGTCTCGAGGGAGACTACAACTCATGCTTTATGGCAGAGTTTACATACTATGTACGCGACATCCATGTCTACATGGAAGTCTAGTCCCACTTCTATGTCCATGGGAGAGATTGATCCCACACGCAAGTCTCGACGGCATAGAGACTTGACATGTTGGCATTGTGGACATAGAGGGCACATTAGGCGTCGATGTTTCAGGCGTTTGAGACAACGGAGGCGACAGATGCGTGATACAGATTTGGGCATGACAGATGCTAGTGAGATCAGTACGGTGGTTACTGAGTATGCTTGTGACGGCGATGTCACATTTACATCTAGCTTGTCTTCAGACGATCTTATGTCTACGGATTGCATATCGGATTGCACATTGTCTTCACCTTGGTTACTAGATTCAGATGCTACATTCCATGTCACGTCGCATCGTGAGTGGTTTAGCACGTTTTCTAGTGGGAGACTTGGTTGTGTGCACATGGCTGATGGTGCTGTGTATAACCTTGAGGGTACAGGAGACGTATGTTTGTCCTTGCCCAGTGGTATGAGATTTACCCTGCGTCATGTGCGTTATGTGCCAGATCTGAGACGGGATTTGATCTCTGTCAGACAGTTACGGGATAGTGGATGTCAGATTTCGCTACGAGAGCGAGATTTTGTGATGCATTTGGGTTCGCCAGTGATTGCGAGAGGTGCCAGGAGTGGTACAGGTTACCCATTGCATGTGGATCACGGGAGAGACGTTGTTGTCTCTGTGATCATGCAGCCAGGTAGAGAGCGAGAGAGCAGGCGAGTCTCTTTTGCTTGTGGGTTGCAGGATGCTTTGCATGGAGTGCAGAGCAGTGACCTTGTTGTGCAGGTTGCGTCTACAGATGCACAGGTAGAGCGGGATAGCTCTAGTGAGTCACAGCAGGATGAGTCATCAGAGGGGATGACAGAGATGACTCACATGGATGCTGAGATGTCGGCTATTGTGGAGTCATTTCTTGATATGCTTATGACAGAGCTTGATGCAGATTCAGGACAGATGGATACTCTTGGTACACATGTGATATGTGGTGGGCACGAGGAGTCACTCCAGAGCTCGGAGTCAGAGTGCCATGGTCTCTATGATAGGGGACAGGATTGCCATGAGTTGAGTTCTGAGTTTGAGGTGGCAGAGGTTGCCAGGGTTGCATCAACGTTCGGTGTCCTCATGTATGAGATGCTGATCTTGAGGCCCGACATAGCAGCGGCAGTGGGAGCATTTGCAGCAGGGTTGATTAGTTGTTCGATGACTGATCTTGGCATAGAGCATAGGGGAGGTTTGCAGGTATTGGACCGATACTTGCAGGAGTGCATGAGCTCTTGTAGACTATTTGCAGAGCTTGGAGCTAGCTCTGTGTGGCTTCTGCAGCGGGATGTTTGTCTATCAGTAGAGCCGGATGCACTAGCTCATCGAGAGTCAGTGGGCATAGGTTGAGAGAATATCTCACCTTCTATTAGTTGTACACTAGTAGATCTTGCTTAAAGGCACATTGGCCTTTAAGTGGGAGGTTGTTGGGGTTAAGGCCTATGTGCCTTGACCGGTCGCCCAGGTCATGGGCGCCCGCCCACTGTTACCCTATACTTATAGTGAGTATACTGTATAGGGGGAGCTGCCACTCTTTGAGTCTCCCCACCCACATCGTATGTGTCTCTCCTTCTCTCTCTCTCTCACTCTCCGTCTGTGGTGCTCCCCGATCCCCTTCAGGGTTGAAGTTGATACTAGGCCTGTGGAATAGATTCGACAGTAAGCTGTGGAACGGGTTCGACACTAGGCCTGTGGAACGGGCTCGACGAGTTCAATGGCCAACTGTGGAGCGGGTTCGACAGTAGGGCGAAAGCGACAGAGAGTTAGGCTTGGCTGAGGGCGAAGCTCATACACTAACGCCTCCCCACAGGGCTGCCCTCGCCCAGGGGGAGACACAGAGACGCAGAGAAGGGCTTAGGAGGCTTAGGGTTTGAGAGAGAGAGAGAGAGAGAGAGAGAGAGAGAGAGAGAGAGAGAGAGAGAGAGAGAGAGAGAGAGAGAGAGAGAGAGAGAGAGAGAGAGAAAGAGAGCAATAGAGAGAGAGAGAGAGAGAGCAAGAGAGAGAGAGAGAGACAGACAAAGAATAGAAAAGAGACATAAAAAGAAAAGGAGAGAGAAGGAGATAGAGAGAGAGAGAGAGAGCATCACAGCAGGAGAGACTGAAAGAGAAAAATAGAGATAAAGAGAGCAAGAAATAGAAAGCACAAGCACAATCATGCAAGATGGTCAGTCATGACACGTATATACTATATTATTTGGGCATATGTTTAGAAATCCATATCTGAGACTGAGAAACCCAAATTTTGGGAAAATTGGGCAGAGTTTCCTCTGTATATTTGATAATTTCTCAAATTTCACAGCACCGAGCAAACCACAACGACCTCACTTTGAGGATTTCCAGACTACAATGTATCTTTATTGTAATCTAGCATATAACATGACCATACAAGAAAAGTAACCATATCTATTGCATTACTTCATGGCGGTGATTACTATATTGTGTTGTGAATATTCCACCACATATGTTTTCTTTTTTTTGAAAAATTTGGGCACAGTTTCCCCTGCAAAACCAATACTTTTTCAAAAAACTATGTGCCAATTAACCATAGACACCTCACATTGAGGATTTTGCAACCCGAATATATCAAAGACCAAACCAATTTCAAAAATAAAGAGACTCTGGACTACTTTGGTTGACCATCTCCATGTTAAAGGTGTACTCTCCTCTATATGAATTAATTCTTAACCTATAAAAAACCTTCAAGATATAATTTCAACCAGCCCTGGTTACTGTGTAAGATCAGATCACATCCTCCAAATCTTGTTATGACATATATACTATGCATTAAGTTACTAAAGAGGTCACACTAGAGCACATCTCAATAAATTCATGTGTGAATTTACCTGATTAGTTGAAGAGGCCGCCATATCACGTGATTTTGTTGAGGAGTGTAGACTGATTGTGGAGGATAATCACATGGACCCCAAGGTTTGTTGAACAATACCTACTTATGACAACACGTATTTATGAGATGTGCATCAAAGTGTGAGACCTATGATATTGTAAATACATGCTACAAATGACAATAATGCTGCCAAATTAATCAACAAAAGCATGCGTTTTTAGGTAACAGGACATTAGGGAAATCAGCTTATTACTTTACTTCCTCCAAACCATGTCATAAATGGACATAACTAACAGCATTTATGAATATATGTAAGTGGAAGAACAATGGCCAGATGAGGCAAAGTTAATAGTAGATTCACAACCAAAGTGGGGAAAAGGGTGCTGACAAAGTACCCACAGTACCTGGTACACATGGTAGAGGCACTCAAAGCCATCAGAGATGATCTTAGCTTATGTCCTCTACCACGAATGAGAACTTGGAAAGAGCACACTCTTATCCGACGCAGCCATCCCACATGGCTCAATTACCCAAGGCTACCAGGCTTGAAGGCAGGAGAGAGAATGAATGAGCAATATATGGTGAAAACCCTAACGGGCACCATAAAATTGTTCACTGGCTCTCCTGACTTCTCTTGCATAATGATGAGAAAAATATGTAAAATCCTCTTGGCGGTTTTTGAAGTCTTCCAGCCAGATCAAGCCTCAGATTCCATTTTCTTCTACAACCAGCAAATGAATATCCGATGCGCCTACGACATGTCAACACAGTCAAATCCAGAGGTCATCCATCAACTTTACCAAAGGATCATGTTTTTGCCGTCCTATCATATGCAAGCCTTCGAAGAGGCGTTCTACACCGGATTCTTCACCATCGACTCTGACATTTTGGGCCCTGCCACCATCACCGTACCACATGCGCTACAAGTAAATCCTCCAAATGAGGGACCACACCCACTGAAGATCTAAAGACTCGGCACGTCATGTCAGGGAGGACATGAGCTAGGAGGGGGGGAGTGTTAACTCTGGACACTAGGACTTTCAAAACTTTTAAATGACAAGATTATTTGTAATATTTTTTTCAATTCACGGAACCCAATTTCTACTTGTAATATTTTGGGGCTTTGAAGAAGCTTTCAAGCTGTACATAATTCTACCATTAGATTAGTATAGATCTTTCATTTTGAACTTTAGGGTTTACAATTGAATGGGTATAAAACCCAAAATGTAACCTTAATAAATAAATAAAAACCCTTATCTTTTAAAACTATAGAGTCTGTGTAAGTAAGTGTACTATGTGTACAAGAGAGAGAGAGAGAGAGAGAGAGAGAGAGAGAGAGAGAGAGAGAGAGAGAGTGTGTGTGTGTGTGTGTGTGTGTTTATCTTGATGCTATGAGCGCTTCCGTGACTGGAATTGCGAACGGAGAGTAGCCATGTGTTGCCCATGGAGAGAGCTACACGTCGATGCCAACATTGTGTGCATTTGGCTTCCCATCGCAAGATTCACTCACGAGCTTACTACACCTGTTTCTACATTTCAACATATCCACACGTTCACAACGAGTAGAGCTACGCATTAGGCACTTCAAGCTTCCGAAATAACAACTTGTAAAATCCGACCTGTTTTACTATGCATTTTCTACACCAGGGGTATCAAGGTAGGATTTGGGGTCAGAGACCTTAGAGATAGTGGCCTACTAGTGTGTGTAGGGTATCCCTAGAGTTTCATGGTATTTCGAGACCGTTTAAGGGGCATACGGCTTGCGGTAGCATCGTAGGAGACTTTCTCTACCATGGAACAGGTGGCTTGGACATAGACTTAGTTTTGATAGCTCAGTAGGATTTGGTCATTATTTGGTCGAGTAGAGGTTGACACCCTCTTCTTGCTTCCACGCGCTTGCGGGGGTCGAGCTCCTTCCTCTGCTGACATTCTTGTTAGTGACTTCTCGCTGTGCTAACGTCCGCTCGTAGCAATCCGCCAACACAGCTTTTGGTGAAAAAAAATTTGTCCCCTTCCCATCCAATTCTGAAGAAACATTCAACACCAAAAATGTAGCCCATAATTTGAAAATTATTCCCATATTGTTTCATAATTTTTTGGGCTCATGGTTGAGAGCTATGAATTTTGTGGTGGACCCCAATCCTGCCCACTTTTCCACAAAAAGTTATCGAAGTTCCTTCTCCCTCCCTTGCACATTTACACACATGCACACACACACACACCCACTTATTCCTCTCCATCCCTCACTCAAACCTGCAATTTCCATGTCCTCTCTCACCTTCTTCACAATTGCCTCTTCTCTCTCATCTCCATAGCTTTCATGCTCCAATTCTACACTCCTATGCACTCCCCTATCTCTCCACACATATCGGAATATTACCATTTCCTCTTTACCCTTTTGAAAACCTAAAAAATCAGCAAAAGAACTCAAGGTTAACCTCTGCAAGTGGAGTTTTTGTCATCAAAGGCTCAACCTCTTCAACTCAAGGGTGGCTTCACCAAAACCGACAATCTCATTGCGTTACAACCGTTCTTCTACCCGCATAGATAAGTGATCTTTTGACTTCTCCAACATCATCATCTTCAATGCTCTTCTCTACCATGCTTATCATTCATTTCACCCTTGGGTGAATGCCATTGTAAATGATACATTAGTGATTTGCTAGCACTAACCACTAACCCTTTGTAAATATGCACCCACTCTACCGTCATTTGAGTAGGCACCCCAAAGTTATTCACTCTACACCACTCTCTCTTTCACCTCCAATAATTCTCTTTCCTTGAGCCTACATCCATGTGATTCATGGATAAGACAGACCCATTCCTATTTAAAAAGTTAAAAAAAATCATAACCCATGATTTGCCATAATAAGATTGGTTAGGTTTAATCCTAATTGGAGCTTCTCAAAGCTATAAATAGAGCCCCTCTCTCCCTTGTAAAGAGGCCCATTGCACACATAATACACCCATCTCCAATACTAGTAGTAAGAGGATTGTGAGCATTGTAGGCACTCTACACACCATACTCTTTGGTGCATAGAGATTCTTGAAGTGAGTTATGAGAGGATTTGAGTGAGCTTTATCTCCCCATCAAGGTTGTAACCTACTCTTCTTCATCAATAATATTTCTATATTGGTGTGCAATTGTGTATAAAGGGCTTCAAATTGCATCAAATTGGTCTTGGCAAGTTGGTTGCATTAAGGTGAATTGTATCCTTGAAGTTGTTGTTCCCTCTTGGTGTTTTTGTTGAGGTTTTGTGTTGATTGTTGTATAGGAACCCATTGTAAGAGGGTGGTATGGTGAGAGGGCTCCCGTAACCCTAAGACAATGTGTGTAGTGGCAACAAAGTCAATATCTATGTCTCTCTAATTCTTCCCCAAGCTCTTTCTACGTCTTTTGTCTATGATAGTTGGTGAGACTCAAGCCCAACTTGCTCAGGCTTGATTTGTGCTCTCTCTCTCTCTCTCTCTCTCTCTCTCTCTCTCTCTCTCTCTCTCTCTCTCTCTCTCTCTCTCTCTCTCTCTCTCTCTCTCTCTCTCTCTCTCGTGGATCTGTGGGGGGTGTGCTCTTTGATTGACGTATAAGGTTTCCCCTTCTCTTGTGTTTGGCTCAAGAGGAGCTCTCTTGCGTCCTAGTTCGCATCCACAAGTAGGTGGTGCCCCTTCTCTTGTTTGAGTTTGGCTGTGGGTTTGTTTCTCTTGTGTTTGTGTGTTGTTGCCTCAGCCCCATTGAGCAGCACGGGAACCTTGAGAGGTGTTTAGAGGTTGCTTCTCTTGTTGCCTACCCCAGACCGCCTCAATTTTGGTGCCCCCACAGAGGAACGAGTGATTGTTGTCTATCATAAGGAAGGTAAGGCTCCAAAACTAGTTGGTTTTCTCATGGATTATCCACCACCTCCTAATCCGCATACAGTTCAATTTCATCAATTTCATTGGGTACATGCAATTAGGATAAACATTCACATTGATAGGAAAATCTTTTTCAGCAACGTATTGTATTCCTCTTTGGTGCTCAAGCATTAAGAGATATTCTACAATCACCAGATCCTATTATACTCCTAATTGTATACTACACTATCTCTTTTGATGTGCATGTTTTTATCTTGTTCTAGTTAAGGTTCATGAACCAAGAAGACTTGTACCGTCGATTGATTTCTTTGGCTAGGCAAGACGTGCACATAGTTGTTAGTACACAGTTGCAATTTCAGTGGGTCATTCATCGTATATTTGGACCTAGGCAAGTTGCATCCATCAATGCCGCTATCAATCCATTCATTTTTCCATTGATTTGCCACGACCTAAGCTTTGACATATTCATTTTAATTTTATTTTGAATTCCTTTTTTTGAAAAAACCAAAAACAAGAAAACAAACAAAAAAAGAGAAAAAAAAACTTGTGTGCATTTACATTTGTGCTTCTTCTTGCTTAAAACATGGATACCACTAGGAAAATGAGTGGTTATCCCCTATTTTTTGGTGAGCCCGGTGAGGATGCTGAGTTGTTCTTAGCCAACTTTTGCATGGCATTGCACATAAAAAAGGTGGTAGGGGATGAGGACCGCCTAGGGATGTTTGAAGAGGTGCTTAGGAAGGATGCTAAGACTCGGTTCAAATCTTTGCCCATTGATGTTAGGAGAAGCTACCAAGAAGTTAGAGAACATTTCAAGGAATACTTTTATAAGCCTAAGAATACCCAAAAACTTTGGCAAGACATAGTTGCACACAAACAAAAAGATCTAGATGATTATCACACCTACAAACAAGAATTTCTACTCCTTTGGGCGGTGTGGGTAAGAAACATTGATAACCCTGGGGATGGTACAGAGTTTTAAAAGAAGGAGAGATTCGTAGCAAGCCTATTTCCAAATCTCAAGGTGAAGGTAGAGACAGGTGCACCTAGCACATATGATGATTTTGAAACAAGGGCCACCAAAAATTATAGGAAACTCAAGTGCATACAAGGAGAACCCCCTGTTGAGGATCCTAAACCTAGGCAAACACCACTCGCACGAGTAGAGCTACCAGAAGTGGCTACTGAAGTGATTGAGAGGCTAAATGAATCATTGAGTAACCTATCAATTCACCTTGCACAAGCTACAGGTCCAAAAGGTCAGACGAAAAAAGAAGAGGAGCAGGAGCCATGACCTAGGCATCTTTTGCAATGTTGGAATTGTAGAGAATCTGGGCATGGGATGTATTAATTGTCCTTGGCCCCGGGGGGAGCCAAGGAGACCGAACTTGAATTATCCAGTGATGCATGCACGTGAAGGTACTAGTCAATAACCCATGCTTTTGCAAAGACCAAATGCAGCAAGACCTCCACCACGAGGAGCGGAAGGAATTCCACCCTTGCCGCCATACCCAAAAGTGAATGTGATAGAGGTTACAAAGACAAAAAAGGTTGACATCGATGCAAATGGCATCAAACATGGGCGTGGAAAAGGTAAGGTAAAGGAGGGAGTAGCATCACAAAGTGACCATGAAAGAGGCAAGAAAGTGAAGGAGACCAAGGAAGTCAAGCGGATCCAACGTTGTATCAACCTTCAAGACTTTCCACTTGGACATGGCATGAGTCCATACAACCTTGCGGAATACATGAGAGGTAAGGGTGCTAACATCTTGTGGCCTCAATTTCTTGCATTATGTCTGCAAATTAGGAGAGAGCTAACAAAGGCAATTAGCACTAGGAGAAAGACAAAAGAGAATGTGCTTATTGTAAATATTTCACAAGCTGAAATGCATGAGGACATTGCACATGTGCTAGATTGGAAAAGTTAGTTAGAAAGGGTCTAGTAGATGGGGATGCACAAATTTGCATCATGACGGAAGGCGTCATGCAAAGACTAGGCATGCACATCCATGAGATGCCTGAAATCAAAGTCAAAATGGCAAACAATAGCAAAGTAGGTGCCTAGGAATTTGTAAGCACGTTCTTGTGGAGGCTTTTGTCATTAAGAAGGTTGTTGATTTCTATGTTATGTCTACCAAGGGAAATGGCTATCCATTTATCTGAAGTAGGCCATGGCTAAGGAGAATGCAAGCCTTGCAGGATTGCAAAAGTGGAGAGTTGATCTGCAAGAATGAAAATAAAGCAGGTTGTATTCGACATGAAGGAACAATGTCAAGAGGATATCCTTGAAGAATCCTCTCAAAGTGAGACCGAGGAAGAATGGTCCGATGACACCTCAGAAGAAGAAAGTAGCAGTAGCACTACGGAGGAGGAGTTTTCCATTGAAGTTATGGGGATAAGATTTAGGTCAAACCACAAAGAGACATCTTGCCAAGGTTAAAAAGAGATAGTCCCCCAAGAGAACCAGATTGTGCATGATGAAGAAATGTTAGATGGTATGTTGTCCAAAACTCTTACTTGGGAGGAAAGAGAGGATTTTAAATGTGTGCTAAGAAAGTTTATCAGGCTTTTTGCTAAAGACTGCATAGATGAATGGGGCATGGAGACCATTCAACACAAGAAAGAGATGAAGCCTGAGACTACACCCAAAGCACAAAAATTGCAAAGGCTAGGAGTCATCAAGGAGCAAGCTCTACTCAAGGAAGTGAGGAATCTCTTAGCAGCCGGGTTCATCTATCCAGTGGAAAATTCAGAATGGGTCTCTATAGTTTTTGTCACTCCTAAGAAGAATGGTAAATGGAGGGTATGTGTCGACTGTAGGCCACTCAATGAGGCAACCAAGCAAAATCATTTCCCTCTTCCATTTCAAGATGAAATCCTAAACGAAGTTGTTGGTCATGAGAGGTACACTGTATGTGATGGCTACTCGGGATACTTTTAAATCAGGATTGCAGAGGAAGATCAGAAGAAGACAACCTTCATCACTCCTTGGGGTTGCTATGCCTTTCATGTCATGCCATTTGGTTTCACGAATGCTCCTGCAACATTTCAGCGCTTTATGAACATGGTATTTAAAGCTTTCTTTTCAAAGTCCATTTGAGTTTTCATTGATGAATTGTGCATCTACAGTTCTAGAGCCTTGCATCCTTCACGCCCTCACCTCACTACCCACCCAAAGCCCTCCTCCTTCCAAGCCAAACCTTTCAAACCAATCCCTCCCTTGGCTAAAAAATCCCATGAAGAATTCACTCACCAACCGTTCAAGAAACCTAAAACCTCCCCTCCTACCTTTTACCCCCGCCACTCCTCCCCCCCTTGTAATCCCCCCATTTTAAACACTCCAAAGAGTCCCTCTCCCACCTCTAATAAACCTTCTCTTTTACCCTCTCTTCTCCAAACTCCCAACTACCCTCTCATTTCTCCTTCTCCCAAACCCTCCCGCTTACCCCATACCAAGCCTCTACATCCCAAGTTTAGCCTACCCAAAGGCTCAAAAAACTTGCAATGGAGGAGGACAAACTAGGGCTAGCAAACTAGGGCTAGAGCACCCTACCTCTTGGGTCCACTTGCTCTTCCCTAAAACCCCCCTTTTTCCTCACCTTTGGACCCCTCCTCCATGTACTTTCCCTCCCCTCCCTCATCCCTCCCACTCGGGAAAAAAGCGTCATAAATTTTGGCTTCCTCTAACTAATCCTCACCTTTTTAAAATTTTGGTTCTAAGCAATCTTTGTACCTTCACGCTTGAAAACAAGATTACTAACCTCTCTTCACACAACCTCTCTAATCACCCTCTCTCTTCCTCCGAGCACAAACTCTTTGGGCTTGGGCTCAATTATATCCCTCCTTCTCCTCCACCCCCTCACTTAAAGCCTACTCTAATTTGCAAAGGAACCTCCATCTTAAAATGTTCTTTAAAAACTCTTCCCCCCCCCCTCCAACCTCTCTCTTTCTATTCCCAATCCCACTCTGAATCCACCTTCACCTTCCTCCTCTCTTAACTTTACCTTCAATCATGTGTTCACTCTCCTCAACTCTCTACTCTCCTTTATTCCTCCTTTCTGTACCAAACCTTCCTTCGTTAATGCCCTTTACTCCTTAAAAAATAACCAAAACATTGTTATCAAACCCGCAGATAAAAACCTTGGACCCGTTGTCCTCTGCAAATATTGGTATGATGAAGAAGCCCTTCGCCACCTCATGGACCCCGTTACCTACTCCAAGATCTCTTCCCCTCCTCTAGCCTTTGTTGCCTCCCTTCTCACCTCGATGATTTTGGGCTACCCCTTTCTCTCTAGCAATGAGAAGTACTTCATCCTCTCCTCTTCTCTAGCTAAACCTAAACCTCGCCCCTTTTTTCTCATACCCAAAATTCATAAACCCTTCCTTGTAGGCCGCCCCATTTGTTCCTACAAAGGATATGTATTAGAAAATGCCTCCAAATGGCTCCACGCGCAACTCTACCCTATCCTCCTATCCAAAAAACAACACTTGAAAGACTCCCACTCCCTTATCTTGGACCTCATCTCCACCCCTTTTCCTCCCCATATTATCCTCTTCTCCTTTGATGTAGAGTCCCTCTATCCTAGCATCCCTATTATAGAACAACTCTTAGCTCTCAAAAATTCCATCCATGATGTTTTTCCCTCTCCAAAAGTGCACTTCATTATGTCCCTAGCCTCTCTCATCCTCAATCATCACCATCTCTCTTTCAAAGGAGACGTTTGGCATCAAACCAAAGGCACGTGCACAACAATGGGATCAAATTTTGCAGTAGTATATGCTTTCCTTTTTCTTTGTTCCTTATAAGAAGGCATGAAGCTACTCACCTCCCCTTCCCTTCTTTATTTCAAAAGATTCATCGACGATGCCTTTGGCATTTGGGATGGCCCTGCTTCCAGCTTAAAAAAGCTTCTTCTAAGCTATGGACATCCTCTCCAAGAGCATATCAAAATAACCTCCTCCATCTCCTCTCAAGAAGCTTTTATCTTGGATATCCACTTCTACAAAGGATCCTCTTTTGCCACTTGCGGTGTGTTGGATTCACACTGTCACCAAAAAAGCCTCAATGCGTACAACTACATACCTTGACAGTCTTGGCATCCTACGCACCAAAAAATTGCTTTCATCCTTTCAGAACTCAAAAGGTACATTATCCGGGAAAGCTCTCTTTCAGGCTTTATCACTATTCGCAACCTTTTTTATGCAAGGCTTAGAGCTAAAGGCTATCCCCCCTCCCTTCTGGAAGCTTGTTTCCTCTATGTTTCTTATGAAGTTAGACCGTCTCTACTTCGTAAAATGCATAAAACCAAGCTTTCACCAACCATTGTAAAAATTTCCTTCTCTCCCCTTACCCGCACCCTAAACCTCTCCCGCACCATCAACAAACCACTCACAAAGCTTCTCAAAAGTGATCCCGAGCTCACACACCTTCCTAAACCCATTGTATGTTGGCTCAATGCTCCAAACCTTGGCACCCTCCTCTCCCTCAAACCCAACCATACCAAACCCGACCCTTCCTAACCATGTTACTCTCTCCTCCTTAAAACCCCTCCACCCCAGGGAAATGGCTATCCATTTATCTTAAGTAGGCCATGGCTAAGGAGAATGAGAGCCTTGCAGGATTGGGAAAGTGGAGAGTTGATCTGCAAGAATGACAATATAAGCAGGTTGTATTCGACATGAAGGAACAATGTCAAGAGGATATCCTTGAAGAATCCTCTCAAAGTGAGACCAAGGAAGACTGGGCCGATGACACCTCAGAAGAAGAAAGTAGCAGTAGCACTACGGAGGAGGAGTTTTCCATTGAAGTTATGGGGATAAGATTTAGGTCAAACAACAAAGAGACATCTTGCCAAGGTTAAAAAGAGATAGGCCCCCAAGAGAACCAGATTGTGCATGATGAAGAAATGTTAGATGGTATGTTGTCCAAAACTCTTACTTGGGAGGAAAGAGAGGATTTTAAATGTGTGCTAAGAAAGTTTATCAGGCTTTTTGCTAAAGACTACATAGATGAATGGGGTATGGAGGCCATTCAACACAAGAAAGAGATGAAGCCTGAGACTACACCCAAAGCACAAAAATTGCAAAGGCTAGGAGTCATCAAGGAGCAAGCTCTACTCAAGGAGGTGAGGAAGCTCTTAGCATCCGGGTTCATCTATCCAGTGGAAAATTCAGAATGGGTCTCTACAGTTTTTGTCACTCCTAAGAAGAATGGTAAATGGAGGTTATGTGTCGACTATAGGCCACTCAATGAGGCAACCAAGCAAAATCATTTCCCTCTTCCATTTCAAGATGAAATCCTAAACGAAGTTGTTGGTCATGAGAGGTACACTGTATGTGATGGCTACTCAGGATACTTTTAAATCAGGATTGTAGAGGAAGATCAAAAGAAGACAACCTTCATCACTCCTTGGGGTTGCTATGCCTTTCAAGTCATGCCATTTGGTTTCACGAATGCTCCTGCAACATTTCATCACTTTATGAACATGGTATTTCAAGCTTTCTTTGGAAAGTCCATTTGAGTTCTCATTGATGAACTGTGCATGTACAGTTCTAGAGCCTTGCATCTTCAAAAAGTGGAAGAAGGTTTGAAGAGACTCTATGATTTAGAAGGACAACTAAACCCTGAAAAATGCCACATTGTAGATAATGAAGTGATTTTACTTGGTCACAAAGTGTTTTAGGGTGAACTACTCCCTTGCTCATGCTCACAAGCGCAACCCAGACAACATATTTGTCATCCGACAACACGACTAAGCCGTAGGTGCACAGAGGTAATCTCGTTAGCTTGTCAAGCTAAGACCAACCTACATATACGCACTTAGATGATGCATTACTTACTCACTTGTGACTAACCTCAACCCACTCTATCCCTTAACGTTCATAACACCATTTACACATCAAATCAACTTAGAATCACACGAAACTTACTAGGCACCATCCCCTCACTAGGATACACTTACCTATAAGTCCATTTTCACCATATTCTAACCCTAACTCTCTCAATTACAATCAAGATAGAGCAACATGTCATAACAGTGCACGAAACCTAAGTTATGAACATCTATGCGTAGCTAATCTCATCCTTGTTCCAAAAAGCACTTGAATGCTGAAAACGGATAACGTATGTGATACTTACAAGCAAAACAAGGTCGAGAGAAGATTGCTCGTGAACAACACGAAATCGTGAATGCTTGGCGTGGGCGCGTAGCTCTCGGCGAGGCTACCGCGGTGGTATGGTTGCTTTGTGGATACGACGAGGGAGATGCGCGTAGCAAAGAGGATAAGATTCACACACACTCTCTCACAGTACTCGTATGACACAGCCAATGAGTAATAATAATGATTGATTGTATTTCAAAAATGTGACCTAAGTGACCTTTATACTTAGGTCACTTCGTCTCAAAAATGTACAAGGGGTTATTAAATATCCTACTCACTGTATGTACAAAGTGGAAACACATCTGCATCCTAGCCGATTCACAATTACTCATAATCGAGACAATTGGATCAAAAATATGAACAACGTTGGCATTACACGGGAAGTTTGGAAACATTACAACTGTCGGGCTCCAACACTCCCCCCCTCCTACTTCATGTGTACCATGACATGAACTTTGTCTTTGTCTTTAGTGTTGTCTTTGTTGTCGTTGTTTGTTGACTTGGTCCATGAATGTGTCATATCTCATGTGACATGGAGTCGCTAGCCATCAGGGGACCAAAAACATGTGACTTGAACATGAAAAATCCAGTGTAAGAAGGCTTCTTCAAAAGTTTGTAGATGATAGCTTGGTAAGAATATATATTAACCTCCGAAAGTAGGCGTGAAAAACTTTTTCCGTCGGAGGCGCACTTAAGTCGTATGATAATGATAATTCAATTTTTGTTTGTCGTGTATTGATGTACTCTGAAGTCCAACTTTCGGTGAAGGCTGTTAGGCAGGCCAAAAATGTTCTACATATTCTACAGAGCATCTTCCAGGACAGGTCTGGAGAGCCGCCAAAGTCAGCAATGGCGCCCTCAAGGGTTTTCACCGTATACTGCCCGGATATTCTCTCTCCTTCAACCAATCCTTGCAAGAGCCGGTAGTTTAGCCAGGTTGAGTTTCTACTCTGTAAGGCTTTATGCTGGCTGCAGCTGAAAGTTCTTGGCACCGGGAAAAATGTGGGATCTTCTCGCAATTTGTAAGGTGCATTAACTAAGTGGAATAGATAATCTCGGTGATTGACAAGCCACTGGCGCCGCCATCTTGGTTGATTGTTGATTATTCTGTTGCAGTTGTCCTGTGATTGCAGGTTTCCTTCAAAAACTGGCACATATGCTTTGTTTTCCAACTGTTTTTGGTGCTCCAAGTTCTCATACTTTAGAAGGGCATATGGCAGCATTGGTTCTATCCACTCCGCTCTTAATATGCGGCTGTCTTGCCTGCTTTGGATAAAGCATTCAGTAGCTCCCTTTCTCTCTTCATTGCATTCTTCCACATCTTGTCCACTTCTCTCTGCACTTGATCACTCGATTTTTGTTCTTCATAGCTCGTCAGGGAATCATCATCATCAAACATATTGCTTGGGCCTGCTTGTTCAAGATTGCCTGCTTGTTCAACATGTTCAGCTTGTTCAACGTGGCTTGCTTGTTCAACTTGTTCAACATGGCCTACTTGGGCAACATTTATCTGCGCCTAGGCTCCTTGGACCTCTGGTATGTCTTTTGAATCTTCTTCTCCTCCATATAGGTCTTCCAAGTTGGTCAGATCAATGGCCCCTTCCTTTGTGTGTACTCTTACTTGTCTCGGAGCTTGATTTGCCGCTGTTTGTAAGGCTGTAATCAGAGCTACCATTCTCTGATGTTCATCTCTTAATGTCTGTAGCTCAGCTTCTTTGTTTGCATCTGCTGCTTCCAACTTCTTGACCTTCTTTTGTAAATCCTTGTTTTCATCCATGATTAACATAACATCCAATCCTTCTATTTCTAGGTCATGCACTGGTTGCTCTTGTTGTTGGCTTTGCAACTTTGTCAGCTGTTTCTTCAAGTCCTCCTCGGCTCTTATAGCACTTTCTGCTATCATCAATCTTTGCTTCTTCTCCAGCTCTAACTCCTTTAGATCATCGAAATCTTCTTGTGGTTGGACAGCTGGTGCCGCTGCTACCACAGCCTTCTGCTTCTTGATTCTCTCCAACTCCCTTGCTTGTATTTCTGCCGCGGTTCTCAGGTCTTGCACTTCGGACTGCAAATCCTCAATTGTTAATTGTAGACTCTGAGCCGTATCCAAAGCACTTTGCTTTGCCGCCTTTAGCATCTCTATCTGTTCATCCTTGTCGTGAATTTCTTTGTCAAACACAAGGATTGTATCTTCACAGATCTCACTGTATTCTTTGGCTTGTTTAGCATTCTCCTTCATCAGCTTGATAATGCTTTCCATTCCAGAGATGTTGATGTCCTTTAGATGTAACAATGTTTGATCAACATCTCTCTGTTCCTGTAGCTTCAACACTTCTTGTTGCGCTAACTCCATCTTCTTCTTGTTGTTTTTACTTTGGTCGGCTAACATCTGGCTATGCATTCTGACTTGATTCAGCAGTGACTATACGGCATTTAGGTCAATATTGATCCTAGATCCTAATTCCATAGCTTGAGAGGTTGAGGCCGCTTCTTTGCTCAGTAGGTCCGTTATTACTTGCTTTCCTTTCTCAATAGGTGGCACCACTTCTTGTGTCGTTTCTTTATTCTGATTTTCAGGCGGTGGAGGGTGATCTTCAACTCTATCCTCTTCTTCAGTGTGGGGCGGTGTTGGCACTCTTTATCATGAGGAGGAGTCTCCTCATGATTTGAATGTGGCAAGGAGGATGGTGGTGGTGGTGGTGGTGGTGCTTCTTCCCCTGTTACTGGTCTTGGTGGTGGTGGTTCTTCCCTCGGTACTCGCCTTAGCTGATCTCTCAGTCTCTGAAAATATTCCTCTTCTAATTGTAGCTCTAGCTCATCCATTGCATTCCTCTCCTGGATGTACTTTTCAAACTAGTCAAGCTCAAATGCGGCTAGGTTTGGAGTTTTGGTCTTGAGTGTATAAGATGTGCTGGAGGGTTTCCACTTGGCACCTACATCGCCTCAAAATGATCTTTTCACCACAAACCCTTCTAGCATCCTTTCCATTTTTGCAATCTTCTGCAGTCTGGTGTTTTGCTCCACTTCAAATTTCCACTTTCCAAGCTTGACCTTCTCTAATTCCGCTTGCCTTTCAGATTCTTTTTGCTCTTGAAGCGGTGCGCATGTGAACGATGTAGTAGGCCGCAGCGGCTAAAAACCGTGATGTGGCAATCGGATTCTTGCCGCCACGGTTTTCCCGTTGAAGTCGGGCAACGCACACAATTGGACGTTGCACAGTTTTCAGGGCTCTCTTTGTCTCCGCCACTAAGTGAGCGGCATCGACACAGAAGCCTAGCTCATTGGCACAAGAAAGTCGCTGTTTTGTTCCTTTTTTGTGCTCATGTGCGCAATAGAGCTCCAGCGGCTTCATCCAGATTGAGTGAAAGTCGAAAAACCTTAGGAGCTGACAACGCATGTGTGCACCCTTTGAGAGACATTCTTTTTCTCTCTCGATACCCTTTCCAGCTTGCGTCCTCCAATCGTGTTGGTAGAAGGAGGCACTCTTCTTTCTTGTTGATCCCCAATCTCTTCTCTCAATACCAGCCAATCATTTGGTCAGGGAGCTGGTTGTAACTGATCCTTGGCTCCTAGGGCTTGATATATAAGCCTGGTGAGAACCTCTCCTCCTTCAATGTACTTTGGTGATTCCTCATGCAATTTTGACACCATCTCAAACAAGTAAGCTACATGGTCTATCAAGGTACCATGTTCTGTCCCCATAACCCAAGTCATAGTTGTTGTTATTGCCCCATGTGGTGTGGTGTACTTGGGTGGTCTCTTGCTGTAACACAGTAGACATTGGCTGTATATTTGGGTTACCACTCTCACCTGTGGGTTGACTATATCCTTGAAAGACGGTAAGGAGGTCTATCTGAGGTATACTGTGAGATTCTTTCTTCTCTCCTTAATGTTGACTCCATGTGATGACACTTTTAAGGCTTCAGCAATGATCTCCTTGGTAATCTATATCTCCATCATCTCATCATCCAATCCAGAGACTTTGCAAGTGACGTTCTCTTGGATGGTCTCAATTAGCTGTTGTACTCTCTTGAAGTCCACTGCTACTGATGGCAGGGAACAAAGTCCCATAGTCCAACTTTTTGCAGCCAAGACCTTTGAGGTGACCTCTTCAAGTAATTCTCCGCTTCTTTAGGGATCATGACTGTCTCTATCAAATTGCCTTTGTCATCCAGATATGTCCCTTGTATATCTGGAATGATGCAGCTTGTTGTACTTCTGCTGGTAACCAGGTGGCTGCTGGCTTCAGTGATTCTGGCAAAATAGTGTATGGATCAGCATCATCAACAATGATTTTCTTTCCTTTTCTTTTTCCCGGAGAAGCTTCCATAGATCCTGTGTTCACAAGTAGTTATTAGGGTAAAGGTACATTACTCTTTTCTCAAATTGACTATCACTTAAGCATGCATCTAGATGAGCCAATTAGTCCCCAAGATGAGTTAGTAATAAATGTCAGCAGATTGCATAGTCACTCTGGTGTCTGATTCAGAACAGCTCAAAAAATAATGCTTATTATGATGAAAATGTGCTCAATTGCCTTGAAATCTTTTGTAGGGCTTGTACATATGGTAATTGAGGCCTTCATGCTAAGAAATCCTTGAAAAATGGTCAATTTGTCATCCTGCTTGCTCTATCGCGATAGAGCAAGAGAATTTTATCTTAGGCCTCTTTTTGGATCTGTGGCTATACCATCTGGTTCCCCCATCCTTAGACATGATGTGATAGGTTTTTCATCATCAATGGATGTTACTTAGACCCCTATAGACCTCATTTACACTTTTTAGAAAATCTTCTGAGGAGATGTGTGTCTATCTCATTGAATTTTGTTGGTTTTGCCCCAAACTTGGTTGGTAGGCTTATTTTAGCATGCCAAAGGCAACTGTGATGTCCAGTTTGTCTCTATCTACTCCTATCTTACTCTGGTTGCTCTATCGTGATAGAGCAAGACTTAGCCCAATTCTGGCCAATTTCACATCTGTAGCCATTGCATTGTCTTCCTCCATCTACTGTAAGGTTATTTTGCCTCTCACCTGTAGTTTTGACCTTGCCTTCACTTGGTATCCACCTGTTCTACTCTTGACCTGTCTGATGAGTCTATCTGCTCCAGTGACATGAGTTCCATCTTCTCCCAAACATTGCATACCAACTCCAAACATCTCAAGGAACCTGCCTATGAGCTGAGATTTGAAAAGGGTCCCCCTTAGATAGAGTTAGTTGCTCTATTGCGATAGAGCAATAGTTGTGTCAAGATAGAGTATTTTTTGCACTTTAATGAGCTACATGGGGTTATTATGCCTTGTTAGACTCAAATATGAAGTCAAAGTTAAGTTTTAGTGCAGCTTAGTCTCTGAGTTTCTCTATTGCGATAGAGCAAGAAAGTTGTCATTTTCTTTGTTTTTGACCCATTTGTTAGCTCCCCATGAGTTAGTCAACTCTTCTAGACACACACATTAAGATTTAGTCAATTTTGAAAGGTGTACGCCTTGTTTTGTAGTAGTTAGCCATTCCAGAGTCAGAGTAGAATCCCTATGTGGTTGCCACCATACTTGTTGGTCATTGCATGACTCATGCTGGCTTTCATCCTGACATTCTGTAGGAGTAGTTGGTTGTTCTTTTGGTGCTTACATCATCGAGAACGACCATTTGGGCATTTTTCTGGCCTGATGCTGGCGTTTGCCCTTGCGGATTTACTTTTTCTTGAGTAGTATCATTCCACCTCGCAGCCAACATCGTTAGGATGTGCCCTGTCAAATTTCATATCATTCGGTCACCTAGTTAGCTCATGAGAGCTCCGTGACGCTTTGTGCAGTTTTCGTCAGGTCAGGGACTTAGGTCCGGTTTGGATTGCTTGCTCTATGACCTAACCACTTGGTTGGTTTTTCAAAGACATTAGCTTGCTACCTGTGAATTTTGGTTCAATTGTGATCACTTTTGGTTAGTTGCTCTTCTGCAGGCCCTCTGAAATTAGGGTTTTTTGGGAGGCGTCTTTTGCACTTTCCGAGGTCATAGACTCGTTCCCTAAGATATAGCCATTGTGCCTTTCAATTTTGGTGTGAGTGGGTGGCCTATATGTCTACCTAGCAACTATTTTGTGATGGGTCTGCGTGTGTTGTGATGGTGCTGTCGACGAAGTTTCGCGACCAAACTGAGTAAACAACACTTAGGAGTAGTGTTGATGAGCATAACTCTCATGTCTGATGCCGAACGGATGAGTGTGTGCGAGGTATGGGCTCCTGGAAGTCTCTGCAGGCTCATGGCTAGCTCTCTCTCCACAATGTCAAAAGTCACAAATGAGGGATTCTTAGGGGAGCTTACCTATATGTGGTTGGGGCCTGATATGAAATTTGCTCATCTTTTACCTGCAGCCATAACTTTTTACGAGATGCAATGTAGGCTCGCAAATTTCCTGATTTTACTCCGTTTGCTCCAATTTCGCCAAATTTTAGACTTTGCTCCTTTCGGAGGTTGCGTCATGACGGTGGCCAATTTTGCACTGTCACCTTTGTGCTCCATATTTTTTCTGTGCATTCTTTACATCGCTCTGCTCAAGCGTCTCTTCTATTGCGTTTTCATCTGGATTATGGATTTTTTTCTATATTTTTTATTACACTCTGTTACTCATTTTTCTCTCTTTTATGTACATTCTCTCTCTCAATCGTCATCCTTGGCCTATTTTTTGCTATTTTTTGACAATTTTTTGGTCAATTTTGACTCAAATTACTCATAGTAATATAACTTTACAATATATACACATCTCTAGGGGCTCATATATCATCATTTGGTCCCCAATTCTGATTAACTATGAGGGCATAATCTTTTTCCCAAAAATCGCACAATAAAACGCAAAATTGGTTGAAATGTCAATCATAAACATTGTCCTCTAATATTTTTACTCATATGACCTAGGTACACATTTGGAATGCCTCTAGTCAGAGTCCTCCCGGACGACAGGGTATCGTCGACGGTATGTACTGTGCATGGGCATAAACATGTGCTAATGCAGGCCTTGTATTGTAGCCCTATATGCATGCACAGTCAATGCATGAAAAAGAATTTATGCGGTGCAAGAGGAAGGTATAAGCGATATGCTTATTAGCATTCATCGGTGAGGCTTCTTGTTGTTACCTGAGTTTGTTGGCAGATCTTTTTGGCGATAAGAAGTTGTAATTTTTCCTCTCTTTGTTTGATGGTCTTCCGAGGTTTTGTTGGGCTTCTTTGGTCATCCGCTAAGGTTGGTATGTCAATTGTCGTATGTTCTGATTGTTGTTGACCCTCTTTAAGTCTCCAAATCTTTTTCATAGCCCTAATGTTCCTGATAGCCTTGTTTGGTGTCTGTGGTGTCCATTGTTGCCATTGTTGAGCTCTTGGTATTGTCCTAGATATGGTGTTTTCCTATTTGTCATTTGCATTGGCAGTCAACTGTACTTTGTTCTTCTTGGGAGTCCAAATTTGTTTTGTGTATTTGGTCTGATAAGGTGCATTGGGACGCCATATCAGCCGATTTTGTGGTGAATTACTTTTGGACGTGTTTGTCTGAAACCACCACACGGGTAAATATGAGAAATCATAGTTACCGTGATGTCACTAGAACGCCTGTGGAAGATTTCGACTCAGCCATTGCTAGTGGTTTTGAAGTCCTTGCATGGTTCTTCAAGAAGAAAGAAATATGAATGTGTGGAGCATCCCAATGCAATGATTTTGACCAAAATGAGAGGGCGGTAGAAAGGATCTTGGAAGATGATGCGTATATAAGAGAGACTTTTCTAGAAGACAAACTGGAACCCCTAGAATGGTCCCAAATTTTGGCTACCTTAGATGTGTGCGTAAATGAAACCACTCCCACAAAATCTTGTGACAAGAACGGTTACGATATAGTACCATAAGTACCAAATTTGGTAGTCTGTTGCATACTAGTGATTCCAAAGCCTATCTGTATAGTATCAAAGCCTCTGTATAGTACCTTTTCCGTCCCTACAGGCACCAAAGCCTCAATCTTTAGTACCAAAGCCTCACTCTATTTTATCAAAGCCTACTTGTGTAGTACCAAAGTTTTTTTGCAGTACCAAAACTATTCCCAGTATAGTACCAAAACATTCTTGTTTATCACCAAAGTATTTGCAAAGTTCCCATATGGGTACTCTTCTGCAAACAATTCTGAAATAAGTCAAAAGCAGACAGATAGTACAATTTTTGGTACTGCTTACAACCAATTTGGGTTCTACAATACTATCTTTGGTACTGTTTACAACCAATTTTGGTTCTACAGTACAATATTTGGTACTGTTTACATCCAATTTTGGTTCTACATTACTACAATTGGTACTATTTACATCCAATTTTGGTTCTACAATACTATCTTTGGTACGGTTTATAATCAATTTTGGTTCTACAGTACAATCTTTGGTACTTTTTACATCCAATTTTGGTTCTACAGTACAATCTTTGGTAGAGTGTACATCCAATTTTGGTACATTACTATCTTTGGTACTATTTACAACCAATTTTGGCTCTACAGTACAATCTTTGGTACTGTTTACATCCAATTTTGGTTCTATAGTACTATCTTTGGTACTGTTTACAATCAATTTTGGTACTACAATACAATCTTTGGTAGTGTGTATATCCAATTTTGGTACATTACTATCTTTGGTAATGTTTAAAACCAATTTTGCTTCTACAGTACAATCTTTGGTACTGCTTACATCCAATTTTGGTGGTATTGTATACATACAATTTTGGTACTACTGCACATTAGTGGCATTTTACCATTTTGCATGAAGTTGGAATTTTCTAACCCTTATTGTATTGGTTCCACAGGTAGAGCTATACCAAAGATTCAAGAGGACTCACCCTACAGTGGTCGTGTCTCTTAGATGCTTTGAGACATTAAAGCCGTACTTTGTTCGGAAGTTGAAAGAGCGGTATACCTGCTGCTGTGTATCCCATGTGCAGATGCTCTATTTTAAAGAGGCTTTTAATCAGATGCGGCAAAACAAGTTTGGGCATCATGGGAAAGGTCACCTTTGCACTTGCTTCGTATGCTGTAGAAGTGATGATATAGGAGAGTGTTTTGCAAACCAGGTAGTATGTCAGCACATCACTAGTATGTGGGAATCCATCATGTGCCCAAAGCCAAGAGATAGTGAATACCATGCCAAGGAATGCTTGATGGGGGAACTGCTCCCAATGTGGTATACGGAAGTTGACATTTTGTCCCGATGAGATAGCAGAGGATAGCAGAGAGGTGACTGTGAAGGTCTTCATGGATGTTGTAATAGGACAACTTGATGCAGGTGGGAGTGACAAGAAGAGAAAGGACTTGATTGTGAAACAGATGAAAAGTGCTACTTTTCTTAGCCTGTTTTCAGTCCACCTCACAGGCTTCATCAAGCACAACTTTGTCTTTCACTGGCAAGCCCAACAATTCAAGGATTGTTTGCTCAAGTTTCCTAGCAATGTCGTTGTATCAGTTATTGACTTTGCAGAGAATTATTCTTTTAAAATTCAGAATGAGATTCATTCAAAGCATTGGTGGTCTACCCAAATCACAATACTTGTGCACATCACTTATGTAAGAAATGCAGCAGGTGGTGTTCAAAAGACTGTAAACTTTTACATATCCGATGACAGGCAGCATGATACATTGTTTGTACAACATTGTTTCTTGCTTCATGACAAGTGGCTGAAACAACAAGGACATTGTTTGCAGCACCATTGGGTGTGGTCAGATGGTGCTGCTTCACAATTCAAAGCACGTAGACCTTACTATTTTGTGGCCAGGTACTATCAGATGACAGGCTTGCACTACAACACTCTACGCACTTTTCGACGCGTAGTATTTCGACGCGGTGTACCTTTTGACACGCATAGCAAGCGTCAATATACACGTCGATATGTACATGGCAACACACGTGTCAATGTCTGTCGAAATTGCATAGCAGCCACGCGTATTTCCACGCGCATATCAATGCATATATCGACGCTTAAAAAATTGGGGGAAAAACCCCCACCCGCGCGTAGGCGGTCATTTTCGCCTGCGCGCACAAATCTAGCCCTTGCTTCTTGGAAACCTGTAGTGCATGTATTGTTCCCCCACCCCCACCCCCATCTCTCTCTCTCTCTCTCTCTCTCTCTCTCTCTCTCTCTGTCAAGCTACATTGTTGTGTGTGTGTACGTGTAGGAACTCTCAAGCTACATTGTTGTGTGTGTCTATGTGTAGGAAAGAGAGAGAGAGACAGAGAGCGAGAGAGAGAGAGAGAGAGAGAGAGAGAGAGAGAGAGGTGTGTGTAGGAAAGAGAGAGAGAGAGAGAGAGAGAGAGAGAGAGAGAGAGAGAAATGTGTGTGTGTGTGTGTGTAGAAAATAAGAGAGAGAGAGAGAGAGAGAGAGAGAGAGAGAGAGAGAGAGAGAGAGAGAGAGAGAGAGAGAAATGTGTGTGTGTGTGTGTAGGAAATTAAAGAGACGAGAGAGATAGATAGATAGATAGATAGATAGTTCTATTATCGTCCTTGGAGATCAATTATGTCCTATGGGACCAAATGAACACGTCACGTGGTGTGAGTGGAGTTCATAAGTGACTCTCGATGCTCAAAAATGGCTGAAATGAGCGTCGCAATAGAGAGTCCACATCGTGGTTGGGAGAGGAAGGTATGTAGGGAGAGCTCATGGCTGAATATATGGGGAAAAGAGGACCTAATGTGGTCAAAAGCTGAGCACTCAAGTAGTGTACTGTGTGGTACTCACTCTCTCGCACTTGACGAGGGCATAAGGTGCAAAGTCGATGACACTCCTCGCCAGTGCCCCAACGTCTTGTCTCGCAGCGTAGAGAATGGGAGCTAAGACGAATGGAGGCAATGGTGCAGATCGCACTCAACAGGATGGGCTCAAGGATGTAGGGATGGGTTCGGTTACCTCATTCGGAGAAGAAGAGAGATTTGTCGTTTGGGGCAACGTGTGTGGTGTAATGGCTGAAGCGAGAACCTCCGGATTTCTCCCAAGCCGTGATACATTGGCATTGTAAGAAGGCCTCATTAACTTGGGAGTCGACCGACGCATCCTTGACAAAGTGACATCCATCCCATCTTCCAAACCATTTCTTGATGTTAAGCATCCACCCGGAACTTAGTATTTTGCTCTTGCATGTCTTTTGAACCTTTTGACTTGCTTCATATGCGATTCTAGGAAGTCGATGTCCACAACCCTTTGCATGCCCAAGACCTCAATGGAAAGCGATCCGGACTCAAGAAGTAAGAGCATGTAGGGTGTTTGTGTCTTGACTTGGAGAAAGTTGCTGAGAAAACGCTTTTGGACATTCTCAAACTCTTTCCAAGTAGACTTCCCGATGCTTCCACCCCACACCTCCACTCCATAAAGAAGCACCGGTGTCACCAATGTGTCAAAGAAGTACTTTTTGAGAGCCCAACACTTGATCTCTCCAGCATTGCACATGTTCTCAAATGCATAATAAGCCCTCTTTCCGGCTTCCAAGCGACGCATTGCACAATCCTTACATTTATGATTGGATGGAACCTCAAGGCCAAGGTACTTGAAGTGATCTACCACTTCAAGTTGCTCATTGTTGTATACAATGCATGGATTTTCGTCATTGAGGGTCTTTACAAGCATAAACTTGGTTTTGGATCCATTCACGATCAGCCCACTATGTAGGCAAAAGCGTTCCAAGACACTCATAAGCTTTTGTGCATCTTCTAAGGTATGTGCCAAGAGCACTACATCATCGGCATAAAGCAAAAGCATGATCACCGCATTTCCGATCTTAACCTCTTCTATGCCTTCTTGCTGCATAAAATCAAGAACCATGCATTCCAATTCATCAATGAGTAGCCCAAAGAGGGTTGGGGAAAGTGGGCATCCTTGTTTGACACCAATGGTGCTTGCAAAAAATTCTGAAATTCTGTCTCCCATACGTAATCGACATATCACTTTTTGGTAGATGCGAAAGACTGCATGCATAAATTCTCTCGGCACTTGAAGGCTTTGCATACGTCTCCAAAGATTTCCTCACGGTACATGTCAAAAGCTTTCTTGAAATCCACAAAACAACAATACAACTTTTTTCCTTTCAATCGAGATGCTTCCATAAGAACTCGAAGAGTGACAAGGTGATCAATAGTGCTATGATGCTTTTTAAAACCTACTTGGCCAAGCGCACGTTTGCCATTCTTTTCAACCCATTCACTTATCTTCATCTCCATGATACATCCAAATAACTTTGCCATCAAAGAACCAACCATTATAGTGCGATGGTTGTTCACATTGCTTACATCTCCTCCTTTCTGCAAAGGTTTGATCCAATTTGCACTCCAATCATGAGGCATGCCATAATGCAGTGCAAGGTTAAACATATCACATATCCAATATCGTGTTTTCTTGCTTGTCCATTTAATCATTTCAGCCTTGACACCTTGAAGGTCACCTGCCTTGCGAGTAGCAAGTTTCTCAAGCGCGCGGCATACATCTTCAATGGTAAAGAAGGAAGACCTAAACGGAAGGAAGCTACAAAACTCCATCTTATCAACATTGGGTTGCTCATAGAGGTTCTTGCAATGCATATACATATCCTCAAGAGTCAAGTCACCAAAGCTCTCAACGCACTTGCTTTTTAGATTTTGCCAAAACTTGCCACATGCATGTACTTTCTCTTGCACTAAAAGAGGTTGTTTTTTGACTTCCCACCTTCTCCTCTTCTTTTGAACAAGTGCTTTGTATGTGTGTGAACATTCCAAGTAAACTTCCTTGTCTTGACTACATTCCATGTCAAACCATTTCTTCTTGGTGCTACCCTTCTTAGACCTTTTGTAAGACATGTGTTTCACCGAAAAGCATTCCTTCGCACAAGAGCAAATTACTTCTTTGAAAACTTTCCACTTGCATTCTAATGTTGGGTTCTCTTGATGCTCTATCATGCTTACCATATCAGCATATATAAGTGCTCGTTTGAAGTCTAGACGTAGGTACAAATGATTCACATCATGATTGGAGGCTACATGCTCGGGCCGTTTACCACCCTTGAGGTCAATACATACATCCTATGATCCGATTCCGAATTCCATTCACCAAGTGTAAAGCTTTGTATGCATTCTAGAGTGGCTTCCGAGAACAACATATAGTCAATCACGCTATCGCCATTGTGCTTTCTACATGTAAAGTCATTGGTGCCTTGCCATAGAGATACACCATTTGCAATGAGCATTCCGGTACTATTGCACATATGTAGAAGTGACTTTCCATAGTGATCCAGTTCTTTTGCATCATTAGAACTTCGATTATACATGTATGAGTCATCCATTCTTCTTGAGACATGCGGCATGTTGACTTGTTGTGTGTCGTGTTGTAACATATTTATGCGAGCATTCATGTCTCCAAAAACAATGACTTCACCTTGATCCTTGTAATGAGCAATGTCTTCCTCTAGTTCAGCAATTAAAGGGCTGATCTCTATCCATATTCAAGCAAGCATAAAAGTTGGAGTCATAGTGAGGAATGTAGCAACTAGCCACAAACATGACTTGACCATTTGGTGGGCTGATTTTCAGCCATAAGTAGCGTTTATACTTATCTTCTTTGACAATGGAAACATCTTTCAAACCCTTTTTGGTCATACATGCTACGCCTCCTTGGCCTCTTCGTTGCTTTGCATTTTTGGCCCACATCAAAGAATGCACATCGTATTTGTCAAATCCAAGAATTCGTTGTGCATCATGCTCCCATGTTTCGACAAGAAGTATCACATCGGAGTCATTGGTAAGCTCATCAATGACAATTCCCGCATTCCATGGATACCCGTTACAATTCCAAATCTTATTCGTAAGCGTGATTTGGTCTCATAGATCATGTGTCTCTATTTGTTGGGTGGACTTGCATCCTCCTCAAGTGGCTTTTATTCTTGAGATGATACCTTAAACTTCTTGCTTCTTTCCTCATATGCTTTGCGACGTACATTTTGTTGCATAAGAATGAGATCCTCATATACATTACAACCCATTCCTTTGAGATAGATCCAACCATTGTCAAGGATGATCTTTCTCTTTACCGCATCAGCCATGGTACATACAATAGGTCTTTCTCCCGAGCGAGGGACTCCTTGTTTTCCAACTCGATGTGCACCATAAGCCATGATTCCTGACATACCAAAGTGTGTAGCAAAAAACTCTTCAATAGCAACCACAAGAGATTGGGGTGTTTCCATGCTTTCCTCCTTGATTCAACGAATGACGATGTTCTTTGAGCGTTTTTGTCGTTCTTGCAATTCTTGAGTGTCCACATTCTCTACATTCATTGCTTGGACAATGGCTTGTGTGATAGGAGATGTAGAAACCACATTATCCTTACATATATCAACCCATGATTTGCATTTCTCGTCTCACATACATCATGTCGTATTTTATTTATCGTCCTCTTTCAATACATGATCACTCTCAACTTTGCTCAAGCGCTCTTTCAATACATTCATGTCAACAAGAGAGCGTTTACATTCTTGAACTTCATTCTCAAGATGCATCAAGCGTGTTGTTTGCATTTCAAGAACCTTCTTGAGGTGCTCATTCTCCACAACGAGAACTCTTAAAGTGCCATTCTTCATTGCAAGTGCGTGCAACTCTTCACCTTGCTTGTTGACGGTTTCTTGTAACGAGATCAAGTAAGTCATGATCATTGCTTCCGTTGTTGTAGACGATGTGGTTGGATTAGCATCCAAATTACTTGGAGATTTTGCATCATTCTCCATGGCGAGTGTGGCTTTTCCACCCTTGCGAGTTTTGTCTGACATTGCCTTCAAGTCGGCAACAAAAACGAAAAGTTTTGACAGTTTTTTCAGTTCTGAGATGCTGTTACAGCAAAGCCTTCCATTACACAGAAAAATTTTGTCTTTGCATCAATGCGTAGAGGGCTTCGTGCTCTTCGATTGAGGCTATAGATCACCTAGAGAGAGAGAGAGAGAGAGAGAGAGAGAGAGAGAGAGAGAGAGAGAGAGAGATAGGGAAGTAGAGAGAGAGAAATATAGAGATAGAGAGAGAGAGAGACAGGGATATACAGAAATAGAGAGAGAGAGAGAGAGGGAAATAGAGAAATAGAGAGAGATAGGGAAGTAGAGAGAGAGAGAAGTAGAGAGATAGAGAGTGATATATATGTATATATATATATATATATATCTATATATATATATATATATATATATATATATAGAGAGAGAGAGAGAGAGAGAGAGAGAGAGAGAGAGAATGAGAGAGAGAAATAGGAAGAGAAAGAGAGATAGAGAGAGAGAGAAAAAGAGAGAAATAGAGAGAGAGAGAGAGAGAGAGAGAGAGAGAGAGGGAGAGAGAGAGAGAGAGAGAGAGAGAGAGAGAGAGAGAGAGAGATAGGGAAATAGAGAGAGAAAGAGAGATAGAGATAGAGAAAAAGAGAATGAGAGAGAGAAAGAGCGATAGAGAGAGAGAGAGAGAGAGATAAATAGATGGATAGTAGGGATAGAGAGAGAGAGAGGGAGAGAGAGAGAGAGAGAGAGAGAGAGAGAAAGATAGAGATAAGGAGATAGAGAGAGAGAGAGGTAAAGATAGAGAGAGAGAGGCAGAGATAGAGGTAGAGAGAGAGAGAGAGAGAGAGAACTAACTAGAGATAGCTACGGAGATGGATAGAGAGAGAGAGATAGTAGTAGATAGAGAAAGTAGTGGTGAAAGAGTTAGCTTGGATGCTGACCAATTGTGTGAAAAGGACAGAAACTATCTCTTTATCTCTCTCTCTCTCTCCCTCTAGAAGAAACTATGGAACTAAAAGAGGCAAAGGGGTTTTGTCCGCTACATGCATTGTCATGTACACCTGGTGTGCACGTATGTGTCACCCATATAGGATTTGACCAATAAAGATGAGATTTTGACCAGATGGTCCTGATCTCCGTACACCTCTAGAGCGAGGTGTGCAGAGATCGGGTAAGGCTAGAGAATGTGAGGTAGTTTACATTGTGAGGAGTATATATATTGAGACAACATTCATAATCATTGTAGATGGCAACATCATCAACTAACATGGAGGAAAAGATTGCATGCTCGTGCACGCTCTGCAAGTATCAAATCCAACGCAAGCGTAGGATATGTAATGAGCATGTGCACAAGTACGGAGAGTTTGCTAGAGAAACCCTACGGAATCTACGATACGACTCCTACGGAACGGGCATTGATTTTTGCGACATAACACCTACATCTGAGAGAGAGAGAGAGAGAGAGAGAGAGAGAGAGAGAGAGAGAGAGAGAGAGAGAGAGAGAGAGAGAGAGAGAGAGAGAGAGAGAGAGAGAAAGTATTATGCGTGAAGGTTGGACCATCCAAAGCCAAGGATGGAAGCAGAGGAGGGCTTACAGACACAAGACGATGGCATGGAGGAGATATTGGATGCCTTCTTCCAGCCAAGAGAGGAGAACGCTAATGAAGAAGCACCAAAAGACGTGCGCCTATCTCCTGAAGACATGTTGAGAAAGTTGGCACGTCAATCAATCTATGAAGGCGTCAAAATATATGTTCTTCGTACTTGTCTGTCGTTTTTGAATCTACAGTCAGTGTACGGGTGGTCAGATGCAAGCGTCACTGCTTTGTTTAGGTACGTAACTTATAAAAGAGATTTTTCGATTGCAATGGTGACGTGCTTGGGGAGGTTTTAATTTAATGTGGCTTAAACAGATTGTTGCGGGAGCAACTACTCCCGGATGGCAATGAAATGCCCCCCTCCAAGCCAGACGCAAAGCGACTATTGACCTCAGTTGGCTTGGACTACAACAAGATTCATGCATGTCCAAATGATTGCATTCTTTTTCGCAATGAATTCGCAGATTGTCTGTCGTGTCCTAAGTGCGGAGCAATGCGCTACAAACAAGATGTGGTTGGCGAGTCAGTGCCAGCTAAAGTGTTGCGGCATTTTCCTATTATTTTGAGGATAAAAAGCATGTTTTGTTGTGGTTCCATTGCAAAGTTGATGCGGTGGCATGCTACGAATAGATGCAGTGATGCAATATTTAGGTTGCCCGCTGATTCAAAGGCTTGGAGGCACATTGAAGATACCTGGCCTCATTTTAAGAGTGAACCACACAATTTGCATTTGGGCATGGCAATGGATGGAGTCAATCCATTTGGCTTGAGAAGCTCGTCATGGAGCACTTGGCCTGTGTGCCTTGTCAATTACAACCTCCCACCGTGGCTTGCCATCAAGAAGGGTCATTGACTCATTTGATATTAGACTTGATTGTGCCTGGTAAGTTCAAGGCAAAAAACATGGATGTTTATCTCGCATACTAGTGGACGAGCTCCAGGAGTTATGGCATGGGATCGACATAGCAGATGCGGTTGAACCAGCAGGACAACAACATGCAAGGATCCATGGACTTCTTATGTGGACTATGCATGATTGGCCAGGATACGGTGAAGCTTCTGGTAATGGTGGATGATTTACAAAATTCTCGCTATTCGTAAGCACTTTGTGTAGTACTGAATCATGCTTTAATATATGCAGGGCTTACAACTTCGGGATACAATGCATGTCCAATTTGCGGGCCATCTTTGGATGTGCGCTATTCTGCCTCGCTTCGAAAGACAATTTATCAAGGCCACCATCGTTATCTTCTAGATGGCCATCACTTGCACGAAGGTCAGCTTGGTTGTGTCGAATGTCGTCCTATGCATGTACAAGAGTGGCGTCGCCAATGGGAGCAACATGAGGGGCAACCTGTTCAATGAAGCGTTTGTACATTCTCCATACGTTGTCGTACTAGGGTGAACTACTAATTAACCATTTACTGGATCCAATGCATATATTCAAGAATGTGGGAGAGCTCCTCTCGAAGACAATCATAGGAATGAAAGACAATCGAGGTTCACGAGATGATTTACAGTCAATTGGAAAGATGCCAGAGTTGTGGCCTTTCACCAATGCAACGGGCCAAAAAAAGCTTCCAAGAGCACCATGGGTATTGCTAAAAAGCAAGGAACAACAAGTCAAAAGGGTGATTTCAGAGTTCAGAACGCCAACAGGATGCATGCGGTGTCTCAAGACAGCATTCACCCGTGACGATCAACTGTCAGGACTGATATTGCACGACTGGCATAAGTTCTTGCAATTTATTCTTCCAATTGTGATCAAGGGGTGTTTAACGGAGGAAGCACGGTTCTGCATATACAAGATTTTTGAGCTAGTGCAGTGGATCTCTTCCAAGGAGATACGAGAGGAATCCATTGCAGTCGCAAGGACTAACTCCATTGAGGCAGTTTGCATGATTGAGAAGTATCTACCCACGAGCTGTCTAACTATCCAAATGCACTTGCTCATCCATGTAGTAGATGAGGTTGCATGTACAATCCACAGCCATTGGATGTTCTTTCTAGAGTGGTTCATGAAAACACTTAAGGGTTTTGTTTGCCAAAAAGCGCATCCAGAGGGGAGCATGGCACAAGGATGGCTGGTACAAGAGTCTCTAGACTTGACGATCAAAATTCTATCCGTTTTTGACCCGAAATGCCTCGTCTATGGAGCGATGAGGAGGATGCAAGATTGGTGGGAGAGGAGCCGCAGGGGCAAGGGGTGCAGAAGAAAATGGACGACGCCATGCGAGAAAATATTGTGAAGTTCTGTATACTAAATTCAGAGCCAATGCAAAAATGGCTTGAAAGGTACGAGAAGAGAAAGAGAGACGCAATAAGGAGCGACACGATTTTAGGTGAAGCCGAACGACTAGAGGCTTACCCTTGCCAGACCATCTCGTTCCTCTACTTGAATTCCCTACAATGGAATGGTTGGACAAGACAGTGAGAGCAGCTCGACAGATCGGAGAACCCATATCTCCAGAAGAGGAAGAGCTGGCTATTGGATGTGACTGGAGGTATCATAGATACATGGCATTGTGTTCGCGTGTAAAGCATTTTAGAACACAACAAATTGACAGCAAAAGAAACACGTTTGACAGTGGGATAATGTCTAGTTTCATGCAAAAGAGCAGGGTGAGTGCCAGAGACACGAACGAGAGCACTAGCGACCTAGATTACTGTGGTCTGGTGTCAGATATCTTGAAAGTCAGCTTCAAACGGTTTGAGATGTTTTTTTTGGATGTGAAGTGGTTCAAGGTGATTACTTCTGGTCGCAATGCAACGGTATGCAGAGATGGAAACAAGCTTGTGCAGATAGATTCTACAAAGGTTTGGACAGATGCAAGCGACACGTTTGCGCTCCCCGAACATTGCGAGCAAGTGAACTTTGTACCGGACCCTCGAGAGCCACAATGGTGGTTTGTGGTTCAGGTTGCTCTAAGAAATAAAGAAGTATTTGAAGGGCAAGAGCTCCTCGAGGAAAGTCGGACAGACAACACAGATACTACTGTGACATTAGATGAGATGGATGAAGGTATGGCAGAGGAAGCTGACATATATACAAGGGATGACGCAGACGAGGTAGATATGAGACTTGTAGATGAAGATGCAATGGATGAAGACAATCCGCCAGAACGAGTTGGGACAGTTATGTCTGCAGTTAGAGATAAACGATGATACGGTGCAAGATCTTATCGACGATGCCTCACTAGTCGAGGCCTGTAAGTGTTTGTGTGAAGACGTTGATTTACAATTAAGCTCTTTCTTAATTTAAACAAAGGTGTTCTGACGCTTTCTTTTACTTTCTTTGTGCAGCACTTTAGTATGGCAGACCAGTCGCGCCAAATCTCAGTTCTATGAGTGCGGATACATTTATGGGCTTTGTCATATGGATGACGCCCTCTCAGATGGCACAGGTGTCTCAGTATTGGATAGCCACAGGTACGGGTACCACGCCTCCGGGCTTCATATCCGAGGGTCCGACGCCTATGGGAGGGACGCCTACGGAGGGGGATGCCTATGGATACCACACCTGCAAGGTCTCCCATCACAGTCGCTTTGACACCTAGGGGTACGGCAAAGGTGGGTACGTCAACATCTCCGCTTCATAGGCGCACTTGCTAATCTCGGCGATCGTCAGGTAGAGGTGGTGGTTGCTGTGGAGGAGGGTCCACGGATGCTTCGACCCCTCCTCGCTCATGACCCCCGTCCGACGCAGGCACACCTCTCGACACACCTCTTAGCACACCTCGAACACCTTGGGAGGCACACGATCCTAGTGCGTCCAAGGTCTATACTGTACCTCCATATGGACAGGTTGACATGGATAGTGTCGGGACTAGGATGAAACAGCGGGTTCGCCAACTCGCGGAGGTGCAGTTTTCTAGCACCATCATGAAGTCTTGGACTCATCAGGACCACGGCAAAATCAATTATATAGTGGAGACCATCCTGAGAGAGTATCGGCCTGCTCCGGGTTCAGCAAAGGTTTCGAAGAAGTGGATTATGAATGTTGCACGGGACGTCGTGAAACATCGTCAAGATGTAGCTCGTCGGGCTTTCAGGCAGGGCTCGTCAAAGCCTACGAGCATCTCACACGAGTCATGGCAGCAGATCAGGGAGGAGAAGGAGACAGCCACTACAAGAGGTACTTAATGTTAGCGACGCTCGTAATGCGACGCTCAAATGCGAAAAACCACAGAATCGCTATGAGCGTCGCTAAGTTACAAGTAACTTAGCGATGCTCATAGGGACACCGTCAGGGGTTAAAAAAATAACCGAGAGCGTCCAAAAAAAATAACCAAGGGCGAGCGCTCAAGCAAGCAAGGTAATGCGCGCTCTCCCTCTCTCTCTCTCTTTCTTCTCCACACACACACACACACACACACACACACACACACACACACACACACAAGGAGAGGAAGGAGAGCCAGGTATGCTCCTTCCCTCTCCTCACTCTCATGTTCCCTTCCCCTCTTTCTCTCTCTCCCTCTCTCTCTCTCTCTCTCACACACACACACACACACATTGTGTTTTTTAGAGAGAGAGAGAGAGAGAGAGAGAGCACATGCATAAACAAAAAACGCACACACACATGCATAAACAAAGAATGCACACACACATTGAGAAAGGAAAAGAGAGAGAGAGAGAGAGAGAGAGAGAGAGAGAGAGAGAGAGGGAGAGAGAATGCATAAACCAAAAACGCACACACACATTGAGAGAGGAAAAGAGAGAGGGAGAGAGAGAGAGAGAGAGAAAGATATAAAACAAAGAGAGAGAGAGAGAAAGAGAAGAAGAAGAAGAAGAGAGTCTTAACATCGTAGGAAACTATCCCAAGAGACCTTAAAGATCTAGTCGACGAGGAGTTGAACTCAAGACCTGTTATTCATGAGGGAAATGGCATAACCAATCTATCACACTTGGGTGATAGAAAAGTTATACCATTTTTCTGCTTTTATTGGCGTGCACACACACACACACACCCGAGAAGAAGAGAGTTTAATTTCATGTCGTAGGAAACTAATTCAAGAGACCTAAAGATCTAACTGACGAGGAGTTGAACTCAAGATCTGTTATTCAAGAGGGAAATGGCATAACCAATCTACCACACGGGTGATAGAAAGGTTATACCATTTTTCTCTTTACACACACCCACACACACACGAGAAGAAGAGAGTTTTAACGTCGTAGGAAACTATCCCAAAAGACGTTAAAGATTAGATTAGATGTAGACTTATGTTAAATTAAATTTAGGTTTATTTAAGTTAAATTAGATTAGATTTAGGTGTATTTTTAGTTAGATTTACGTTTGATTAGATTTAGGTTTATTTACGTTAGATTTAGATTTACGTTATATTAGATTAGATTTAGGTTTATTTACTTTATTTACTTGTTATTGAAGAGGGAAATGGCATAACCAATCTACCACACTTGGGTGATAGAAAAGTTATACCATTTTCCTCTTTTTATCATTTAAGATAAGGTTAGATTTAGATTTACGTTAGATTAGATTTAGGTTTATTTAAGTTAGATTAGATTAGATTTAGGTTTATTTTGAGTACACCCAAGGATTATACTGCCTACGCGTTTGAGACGCTGCATTGGGGATAATCCCGTCTTGATACAAACTCTTGCTGCGTCACTTTGCTGCCACCACCTGTCTGGATTGGTCGTCCTCTCCTCCCCGATACGAGAGACAAAGCTTGGATGAGGAGACGCATGCGCGACTACATGAGGAGAGGAGTGGAGGGGTATCAGAGAGGAGAGGACGTCCAATCTAGATAGGCAGTGGCAGCAAAGTGACACAGCAAGAGTTTGCATCAAAACGGGATTATCCCATCACCTAGGGAGTGGCGGCTGGGCCAGCTTCGAGGAGGATTTTGTCCCATCACCTGTGTCATGGATCGACGGGGTGGAGAGATGAGAGTATTAAACTCTTGCATTGAAGTATTTGTATATGTGAGGTCCATTCACATCTACACAGCTAGTAGCCCCATTGGTATGTCTTTTACCCTTCAATGGAGGGAATCACCACATGTTCAATTAGGTTAGATTTAAGATAAGATTTTGGATTGAGTTTTTATATTAGAGTCTACCTTCGAGATTACGGTAAAAAATTTAGAGTTACACGAAGGGAAAGATCTACTATGAAAAGACGTTAAGATGCTGTGAAATGCTACAACTAGAGAAGAGACAAAGGGGTTTTGTCCACTACATGCACTATCATGTAGATGTGGGTGTGTAGATTTCTTGTACCCACAAATATAGGCATTGACCAATAAAGACGAGATTATAACCCGGTGGTTCTGATCTGCGTGCACCTCTAGACCGAGGTGTGCGGGGATTGGACATGACTAGAGAATGTGAGGTAGTTTACAGTGTGAACAAAGAGAGAGAGAGAGAGAGAGAGAGAGAGAGAGAGAGAGAGAGAGAGAGAGAGAATGCCAATAGAAGATTAAATTTGTTGTCCAGGTTATAAGATTTTTTCCCTCATTATGAGTAGTGACGAGGATGTGGGGCCGTCCAACCGAAACACCTATCTGTCATCAACGAGGATATTATGTCCTTGTAATCAATGCAAGCATGCTGTGCAACGGACAAGACGCGTTTCTTTACAGCACGTTCGTGAATTTGGGGAGTTCGATCCATCTATTATAGATCGAGTTATTGCCAATTATAACTCGTCGGACTCTGACGCTGGCCAACAGGCAGCAATCTTGCAACCCAATAGACGTGTTCGCAGGCACTTTGGTCAAGCAACATATGTGAGGTCACAAGATGTAGCCTCTGACAGCTCGGGGGATGATCATGCAGACCGCATTTCCAACGAGGCAATGTTTGAGCCCGAGATTGATGAAATGATTGAAACAATCATGGATTCAGAAAGGCTTATCTATGATGATATGAAAAGTGAAGCCGATACGCCATTGTATATAGGAGCATGTGTGTCTAGATTGAAAGCACTCCTGGTTCTTCTCAACATGCAGGCAAAGTTTGGATGGAGTGACACTAGCGTCACAGCACTTTTCAGGTGATCTATTACAATTAGTTTACTTTAATAAAACTCTAAATGTATAATGATCTGATAGATTTTCACACAATTGTACCGTATTTTTATGTTGTGTAGATTGCTCAAAGAGCACATACTACTAGTTGATAATGTGATGCCAGATTCCCGAGAGGAAGCAAGAAAGATTTTGCGAAACTTGGGGATGGATTACAATTCGATCCACGCTTGTCCTAATGACTGCATTCTTTTCAAAGGGGAATACATAGACATGGAGAAGTGTCCGAAATGTGATTCCGAGAGATATCGAGTAGATCTCCACGGAACAAAAATTCTGCAAAAGGTTTTGCGAAATTTTCCTATGCTTCCTCGCATCAAGCATTTCTTCGAATGTAAGTCCATGGCCGCCCTAGCATCATGGCAGGAGGAGAATAAATCTTCGAATGGTGTGCTACGGATTCCTGCAGATTGCGCAGCCTGGAAACGTATAGATGGAACATGGTCAGATTTTGCCAGGGAAGCTCGAAATTTACGCTTAGGCCTAGCTATGGATGGCGTAAATCCATTTGGTCAAAGATCAACATCTTACAGTGTATGGCCCGTTGTCATCGTCAGCTACAACATTCCCCCGTGGTTGACTACGAAGAAGGGGCACCTATGGCTAAGCTTGATTGTGCCGGGGTGATATAAAGTGAATAATATGGATGTGTATCTTCATCCATATCTTCTTTGTTGACATAGTTGATGAGGTGGAAATAGCTAGCACAGTACATTCCAAATGGATGTTCTTTTTAGAACGTTTCATGAAAACACTCTAGGGATATGTGCGTCAGAAGGCACGTTCGGAGGGTAGCATGGCAGAAGGTTGGCTGGTATCAGAGTCCCTAGTGTACATTGGAGAGTAGCTAGACGGAATTCATAAAGCCCAGGATACGCTATGGCAAACCATAGATGATGAGCGTATATCTGGAATTGTCATTGTGCAATCTCGATGTAAAGAAGAAGATGACGGAAGATCGAGAGGCTAAAATCAACCGATTTTGCATGCTTCACAATCCAGTGATGCAAAAGTGGATTTCACAATATGAGGATGCAAAGCAAGAGCGACAAAGGACACGAATCGAGTGGAGACGGGGAAGACGACCACCGATGCACTATTCGACGGGTCTGGAGAGCCTACCAACATTCATGAGCTTAAGATGGTTGCACAACCAATTCAAAAGCGCACAACAGTGCGGTGAAGAAGTGACTGAGGAAGAGTGGGAGTACTCTCGGGGTTGTGCGACCAAGGTAAGTTTGCAATGTACGACTAGTGACTTTCTAGATGTTTGAACGGTCACTCATAATTGTTGTTGGTTGTAGTATAAGTCATACACAGCAGCATGGTGTAAAGGTCGACATTTTAGGGTGGAACGGATCGACAAAAAGCGTTTTACTCAAGATTGTGGAATCATGGCAAAATTTGAGCAGTCTAGTCGACGACGGTTCTCTGATGCAGATCCTGTGGTGGTGGAACTCACTTACTTCGGCACGCTACAAGAGATTTTGAGGATCGATTATAGAGGATTTTTTGTCGACTTGTTCGACGTGCAATAGTTCAAGATAATCCAGGAGGGTCGCAACGCTACTGTGCGTAGAGGAGAGTCTAGTTTTCTTGAGGTGGATTCAACTAAGAAATGGACTAACCTAAGAGACACTTTCATACTACCCGAGCATTGTGAACAAGTAAGTATGTAAATAGTTAACATCCCATTTTAGAATTTATGTGCTTGGAAGCTCTCATGTAAGTTATGTGGCTCTGGCAGGTGATATTTCATCCTACAAAGTCTGCATCAAACTGGTGGTACGTCATAGAGGTAGCCCCTCGTAGTGCACGGACGTATGAAGGCTACCATGTGCCAATCACAGCGGCATCAATGGAGGAGATCAGAGAAGATGCTCAGCCAGAAGCCTTTGAGGTGGTGCCAGACGAACATCAAGCTGCTACTCTCTATGGGGTGCATGCAGAGGATCTACAAAATGAAACGGAGGACATCTGCTTAAACGAAATCTCTATATAGATATAGGAAGTTATGCTGAGCTATGCGAGGATGAGAGAGAGATCTCTTAAAGCCATAAATATTGTATTTGAACAATTTTTCTCCATTTTGTAAAAACTCTGGCTCTCTAAGTACCTTCCATGTTGTATAACGCTCTTTTGATTTTGCGCTCACATCCTAGGCAATCCATGCAAGAGGAGAAATTTGACACTATGAGCCGGGATGTATGCGACATGAAAAATGTATGCACAAACAAGTCTTGGGCTGATGTATGTGGTAGCAATGTGGTTTCTAATTCCTCACTCATGCAAGCTATGGTTCAAACAAAGAATGTTGAGAATGTGGATGTGGAGGAGTTGAAGGAACGGGAGCGACGTTCCAAGAACATTGTTATTCGTGGAATTCCCGAAGAGAAGTTAGAGACACCTCCTTCTCTTGCCATTGTTATTAAAGATTTCTTCAAAACCCACTTTGGCATGTCCGGAGCTATGGTCTATGGAGCACATAGAGTGGGGAAGCAAGGAGCTCCTCGCTCGGGAGAATGGCCAATTGTATGCACCATGCCGGATGAGACCAAGCGAAAGATTATCCTTGATAATAGTTGGATCTATTTGAGGGATAGAAAATGTTTTGTATGTGAAGATCGCACTATTAAGCAACAAAATATGCGTCGCAAGGCATATGAGGAAAAGAATAATAAAAACAAGGAGATCTCTCATGAAGAAAATGTGCCCAAGGAGGAGGCAAGTCTCTCAAGCAAATAGGGATGCGTGACCTATGAGACCGAGTTACAATTGAAAATATGCTTTTGGAATTGTAATGGATACCCATGGAATGCGGGGGTTGGCATTGATGAACTAACAAGCAAAGCCGATGTTGTACTTCTTGTTGAAACTTGGGAGCATGATACACAAAGGATTAACGGCTTGGAGGATTACAATGTACATTCATTGATGTGGTCAAAGAATCTCAAGCAACGAAGAGGACAAGGAGGGTTAGCATGTATGGTTAAGAAAGGATTGGAAGATTTTGTATCAATTGTGAAAGATGACAAGTACAAACGTTATGAATGGCTGAAAATTATGACACCAAAAAGAGCACCCATATTTGTAGCCGGTTGCTACATTCCTCATCATGATTCTCCCTTTTATGCTTGCATGGATAGAGATCAACCATTTTCTGATTTGGAAGAGGACATTGCTTATTTCAAAGGTGAAGGTGATGTTATTGTATTTGGGGATATGAATGCTCGCACAAAAACATTGCAACATGATACTCAACAATTTGATATGCCATATATTTCAAGGGAGTTAAAGGAAGTTCACTTGTATGATCGTACTTCAATGGATGAGAAAGAGACGGATCACTATGGAAAGTTACTTTTACACATGTGTAATAGCACGGGTATGCTCATTGCCAATGGTGTATCTTTGTGGAGTGGAACCAATGGATTTACATGTAGGAGACATAATGGGGATAGTGTGATTGACTATATGCTACTCTCTGAAGCCATCATGTATCGCATAAAGAGTTTTATGTTTGGTCAATAGACCCCGGAATCCGACCATCGCACCTTATGTATTGACCTTTCATGTGGAGAAGCAACTAAGCATGATAATCTCAGCCAAAGGAAAGAGAAGTTATCACTATGTATGGATTTCAAACGGGCACCAATGTACATTGAAATGGTTGAGCAAAAATTATGGATGACAAAGCTTCAATGTGATGCACCATTGGAAACTAAATGGGAAGCTTTCAAGAAAGCTATTTGTTCTTGTGCGGAAGAATGCTTTGCCATAAAGCATCTCCACGGTATCAACAAAGATAGATCACGCAAAAGGTGGTTTGATAAAGAATGTCAAGATGCTCGAAAGTCCTTGATAAAGCTTGATGCAACTATGGACAAAGACAACTATCAAAGTCATTTGCATACATACAAGGCATTGATTCAAAAGAAGAGAAGAAGATGGGAAGTAAAGCAACAAGAATTTCAAGTCCAAGAAAAGGCACATGCATGTGGAAGATTTTGGAGAAACTTGAGAGGCAAGCGGGTTGAGAATTTTGGTAACTTGAGTTTAGTGGATATGTACACACATTGTAGGCAATTATATGAGCAAGCAAATACTGAAAAAATGCCATTTTATGGTTCACTCCCATGTATGCCGTCTTTTTTTACTATTGAGGATGTATGCGGTGGGCTTGAAAAGTTGGCCACTCGCAAAGCGGGAGATCTTCAAGGTATCAAGCCAGAGATTATCAAATGGACGGGAGATTTTACCCATGAGTGGATGTGTGATATGTTCAACCTTGCACTTTAACATGGTATGCCTTATGATTGGAGTACTAATTGGGTTAAGCCTTTGCATAAAGGAGGGGATGTAAAGAATGTAAGCAACTACCGGACTATAATGATTGGGTCTCTTATGGCAAAGTTGTTTGTGTGCATAATGGAGATGAAATTGAGTGATTGGGCTGAAGAGAATGACAAGCGTGCAAAGGGACAAGCGGGTTTTCGTCGATGCCATAGCACCATTGATCATCTTGTCACTCTTCGTGTTCTCATGGAGGAAAGTTGGTTGAAAGGCAAGCGATTGTATTGTTGTTTTGTGGACTTTAAGAAAGCCTTTGATATGATTCCACGTAACAATTTGTGGAGAAGGATGGAAGAACTCCAAGTGCCAAGTGAGTTTATGCTTGCGGTTTCTCGAATCTATGAGAAGGTGATTTGTCAATTGTGCATGGGAAGAGAAATTTCAGAAATTTTTGTAAGCACTATTGGGGTTAAACAAGGATGTCCATTGTCACCAACTCTCTTTGGTCTATGCATCGATCAATTGGAACAAATGGTACTTGACTTTATGCAAGAAGAAGGCATTGGAGAGGTCACTATTTGCAATGTGGTAATCATGCTTTTGTTGTATGCGGATGATGTAGTGCTTCTAGCACACACTTTAGAAGATGCACAAAAGCTTATGGTTGTCCTTGAGAACTTTTGCTTGCATAGTGGGCTGATTGTAAATGAATCCAAAACAAAGGTTATGCTTGTGAAAACCAACCATAAGGAGAAGCCATGCATTGTGTACAACAACGAGACACTTGAAGTTGTTGAGAGATTTAAGTACCTTGGCCTTGAGGTTCCATCCAATCACAAGTGGCATGAATGCGCTATGCGTCGTTTGGAAGCGGGAAAGAGAGCATATTATGCATTTGAGAACATGTGTAATGCGGGAAACATCAAGTGTTGGGTTCTCAAGAAGTATCTTTTTGATGCATTGGTGACACCGGTTCTTCTTTATGGAGTTGAAGTGTGGGGCGGGAGCATCTCAAAGTCTACTTGGAAAGAGTTTGAGAATGTCCAAAAGCGTTTTCTTACAAACTTTCTCCAAGTTAAGACACAAACACCATATATGCTCCTACTTCTTGACTCGGGATCTCTTCCAATTGAGGTTATGGGCATGGAAATGATTGTGGAGTACATGATAAAGATGCGTCAAAACCCCTCACATCGACTTCCTACAATTGCATGGGAAGCAAGCAAAAAAGTTCAAAAGATGCATAAAAGCAAGATCTTGAGCACGGGATGGATGCAAGACATAAAGAAGTGGTTTGGGAGATGGGATGCATTACACTTGCTACATGATGCTTCAATTGACTCTCAAGTGAATGAAGCTTTTCTACAACGCCAATGTATTACGGCTTGGGAGAAATCCGGTGGGTCACGCTTCATACATTACACCACCTATATTGCCCCCAACTACAAAACCATGTTCTTCGCTGAGAGAGGAAACCGTACTCACACTTACATGCTTGAGCCTATTCCCTTGTCCGCGATACGCACTATCGCAGCAATTCGGCTTAGCTCCCATTTCCTTCGATGCGAGATAGGGCGTTGGGGCAATGGAGAAGAGTCAAATCGATTGTGCACATTATGCTCACTGCAAGTTCAAGAGTCTGAGTACCACACACTACTAGAGTGCTCAGCTTTTGATCACATCCAAACTTGCTTCTCTCACATTTTCAGCCATAACTTAGACCTACACACTTTCTGTAATGGAAATAGCCTATTCAACTTGAGAATAGCGGAAATTAATGAGAATACTTTCAAGAAATAACTTTGTGAGCATAGCGGGTAGACATAATTGAAGATAGGAACATAATCATAGCAATTAGTTAACTTGGCATGAACAATACTTTTGCGAGAGAGAGAATTTAGAGAACATGACAACAGTTGAGGACCGGATTTATGTGGAGCCGGTCCCCCCTCCAATAGGCATTTGTATTATGATTTCTCCCATTAAGAGAGACTTGTTACAATACATTCTTTGTGTTCCTTGTGACCTAGGTGATGCAATGAAGATGGAAAGCTTCATGCATCACAATCATAGCATAACATGAACTTGAAGAAAGCTTTAATTGTCCCAAGCCTCAGTCCCAAGACCTCAAACACCTTCGAAGGTGGAGAGAGACATTCATTGCTTTCTTTCTCTTTGGATTCCTCCTCTCGAATGGGAGAGAGTCTTCTTTTGGGGGTCCCTTCAAGAGGCCTCCTAAGCTCTCTCTCCTCTTGGAGAGGAAGGGAAATTCCATAGGCACGAAGTTGTTGAGTAACTTCAGCTTGCAAGGTAGGGTTGCCCATAGCTTGTTGCAACCTAGTCACAAGATAATTCACAAACATGGGAGCATCATCATTAGCACCTTCATGTGCAAAATCAAAGCTATCAATGTTCATTCTACTCTCTTGATTATTGTCAGCCATGTTAACAAAATTTTATGTATGTACTTAGTGTATGCTTTGGCAATTCAAAACCTTAGTTGCCACTCCTCTTAGCCTTTGAAAATTGGCTCTTAAGTATCTACACCCACGGCTCAAAGTGGTTAATTATAGAGAGTAGAGGAGTAGGTCTAACATAGCAGAGTTGCCAAGGGCTAGCTCCTTTCGGACTTCTTATGGCTCAATAATGGTAAAGCCGTAGGCAAGTCTAAAAAGACTCCATTATTAAGTCCAAAGCTCCCGAGGTGTGCACCATCCCCCACATAGTGGGCTTAACAAAACCTATATTAGATCCCAGTTCCACTTACCCTATTATAATTAACAACATCAACCATTTATAGGCTACTTAAGGACCTCTCTTCTTAAGCAAGAAAAGAGAAACCAAATGCTCTGATACCAATGTAATGGAATTAGCCTATTCAACTTGAGAATAGCGGAAATTAATGAGAATACTTTCAAGAAATAACTTTGTGAGCATAGCGGGTAGACATAATTGAAGATAGCAACATAATCATAGCAATTAGTTAACTTGGCATGAACAATACTTTTGCAAGAGAGAGAATTTAGAGAACATGACAACAGTTGAGGACCGGATTTATGTGGAGCCGGTCCCCCCTCCAATAGGCATTTGTATTATGATTTCTCCCATTAAGAGAGACTTGTTACAATACATTCTTTGTGTTCCTTGTGACCTAGGTGATGCAATGAAGATGGAAAGCTGCATGCATCACAATCATAGCATAACATGAACTTGAAGAAAGCTTTAATTGTCCCCAAGCCTCAGTCCCAAGACCTCAAACACCTTCGAAGGTGGAGAGAGCTAGCAGGGAATGAGGGTAGGGAAGAGGAAGAAGAAACATTTCATAGGAGAAAGAACTAGTTCCTCACTTATCATACTCTTGTTGCTAGCATACATAATAGCATAGTAATGAAGAAGAAGGAGATGACAAGCTCAAGCATTGAAGCATGGCTCTTGGTTGGATTTGCCTCCATAGCCAAGAGTGTTGGTATAGGCTCTCAACCTCTACTTGCTTGGAGAGGGAGCTCTTGCACTTTGCATAGCACACAATGAGAGTGATTGTGAGTGTGTGTGGGTGAGTATACTCCTCAAGCAAGCCCCTAGCTAGCTTGGGTCGACCCCCCCTTGTAGCTCATGCTTGAAGCTCATTGGACCCTCCCAGGCCTAGCCAATCATGAGCAGGAGGCATTACAAGCAGTAGGGGTAGCCTTGAGACAAGTGTCCCCCTTTCCTTTTTGAGAGAGAGGGCTAGATAAATGCTAAAATAATTAGATAATTCATGTAATTTATCATTGGACCCCTTTGAAGCTTAGCCAATAGGCTTCAAGCAACACATGAAGGTAACATGGGTAGGGGCCTGACATGTGTCCTTGTGCCTCTTCAAGTTGGGGCTTCCCTTGTGTGTGTGAGTGGGTGTTCTCTCTCTAGCCCCTAGGAAAAGGGCTCGCCCCCCCTCTTGTAGGAATGCTTTTGACTTTAGGTGATCAAGCACCTTACTCACCAAGCATGACAAAGCACTTGAACTAGGGGGTGTTCCCACAAGCATCTCAGGCAAGCTTCTCAAGGCACCTTAAGTACCTTAATCATGCAGCAAGTCAAGCACCTCAAGCATGGAGCCAGTCAAGCACCTCAAGAATCTTAATCAAGCACCTCAATCATGACAAACACCTCAAGCACGACAAGCACCTCAAGCAGGACAAGCACCTCGAGCTTGGACCGGGTTCCCACCTCAAGCTCAGCCCTAGCTTACCTAAGGTCAAAGGACTTTTACACACATTTATTGGAGGTCTTCAATGAAGCTAACCCTAAGGTCTTATGCTCCATTGGTTAGCCTTGCTCTTTGATAGACCATCTCCCTTTTGGGCCCCTTTACCATTGGCCCCGTGTTGAGATAGATCTATAAGCACATATCTATATCTTAACACTTGTTCCCGTTTATTCTCCCACATTAAGTGATCAATTTAATATGAGAAAATCATTTGGGTTGGTTAGATATTAGATTTTATGACATTACCTCTCTCTTGAAATCATAGTCGTCCTCGACTATGAGGTAGAAGAGATAAAGTCTTAGTCATTAGTCAATCGTACTTAGCGGGTAAAGGATCCCTTTTTACCCTACGACATCTTTCCAAGATGGATGACTAATCCATTTGGTGCTTGGGAGACATAGCTGCCGCAAGCATGTCTGCTCTTTAGTGCATTTCATTCTCCCAAAGTAGAGTGACAAATTCTACTTGGTGTTTGAGAGACGTCGTCATCACAAACATGATTCTAAGCATGCATACTAGTTAAATTTGTGCACAATTAAAAAGAGGACTAGTCATATAAGACAAAAACATGAGTCATTTAAAATAAATTTGTAAATTTGCTTACTCTACTGTAGCATTGTAAGCATTGACAAGGTTCATACTATCCTTAAGTTGTACTCCTTGCATCCATTTAGCATCTTCAAAAGGATAATTTTTGAACTTAATAAGATACCGTCGGATTATCTTACCATGTCGTAGTACCTTGTCTTCATGCCGAAGGACAGCTTCGGGTAGCACCTCTTCTTGGTCTTCGACTTCGGGAGGGTCTTCAATAATTGGTTCAATTGGTGGCTCTCCTTTGTAGGGCTTAAGTAAGCTTACATGAAAGGCATTGTGTATAAGCCAATGGTTGGGCAACTTGAGTTGATAAGCCGTCTCATTGATAGGCTTCGAGATTTGGAAAGGACCATAGTATCTTTTTGCTAGTTTAGCATAATACTTTTGATGGCCCATAGGATTTTTGCCCGTCGTTTGTCTTAATCGAGCCTTAGGAAACTTGAGTAAGACCCAATCATTTTCTTTGAACATTAAGGCTCTTCTGTGCTTATCAGCAGCAGCTTTTTGCCTTTGTTGAGAGATGGCTATAGCCTCCTTAATCTTTTGAAAAGATTCTTGTAGGTCACGGCTATACTCATCGGCGGCGAAGATCTTCCCATGTACTTTCAGTAGCAAGGGACTTTTAGGTCTTCCCTCTATGATCTTGAAAGGTGCTTTCCCTGTAGAAGTATGTACAGTATTATTGTAGGCATACTCTACTAGCGGTAAATACTTTTCCCATTGTGAGCGTTGATCTACTTCGGTAACATAAGTTTTGAGTAGATCGAGTATCGTAAGATTGGCTATCTCACTTTGGCCATCCGTTTGTGGGTGATAGGCCGAAGAGAAATTCAATCTTGTTCCTAGATTTTCAAAGAGACCTTTCCAGAAATTACTGGTCATTCTAGGATCTCTATCTGACACGATGGATGTGGGTAATCCATGGTGCTTGAAAATCTGAGATATGAAGAGAGTTGCCATTTGGTGTGCCTTAATAGTCTTTTTGACAGGAATGAAATGTGCTTGCTTGCTAAACCTGTCGACTATTGTCCATATTCCTGTATTCCCATGGATAGACTTGGGCAATCCAAAGATGAAATCCATGGATATACTCTCCCATGGTGAATTTGGAATAGGCAATGGCTGGAGTAATCCAGGTTGCTTCCCTCTATCATACTTGGTCTTTTGGCATACTACACATTTTGAAACATACTCTTGTATGTCCACTTTCATGGTAGGCCAATAGAAATACGTCTCTACTCCTCGGACAGTAGGTTGAATACCTCTATGCCTTGCATATGGAGGAGCATGGGATTCATACATAACCTTCTCACGAAGGGAATGAGTAACGCATAGCCTATTGCCGTCGAGAAGATAACCATCCTGCAAGGTGAATGGTTCCTCTTTCTTCCCCAAAGTAGGGACTGACATTATGTCTCTAAAGTCAGGGTCAGTAGCATACTCATCTATCATAGAGGATAGACCATTGTGAGTAGCTATAGACACCGCATTAACTTTTGGTCGTCGTGAAAGTGCATCGGCAACTTGATTGTGCTTACCAGCTATGTGAGCAATATGGAAATTAAATTACGAAAGAAAATTTGCCCACCTCATTTGTTTGTCGGAAAGCTTGGTTTGCGTCATGAAATACTTGAGACTTTGGTGGTCGGTTCGTAGGATAAATGGAGTCCCTAATAGGTAGTGCTTCCATGTGTCTAGGGCATGTAGAACAGCTAAAAGCTCTTTCTCATAAATGCCCAAGACTCGTTCATCACCATTGAGCCTTCGGCTCTCATATGCTATGGCATGCCCTTCTTGAAGCAAAACCGCTCCAAGGCAATCACCACAAGCATCACATTGGACCTCAAATGGCTTTGAGAGATCCGGAAGCACGAGGACTGGTTGGGAAGTAAGCTTCTCTTTGAGTTTTTCAAAAGAATTTTGCTCCTTAGCAGTCCATACAAACTTAACGTTCTTCTTAGTTAAGTTGTGTAGTGGTCCTGCTACTTGAGAGAATTTTGCTATGAAGCGTCTATAGTATGCACACATACCAATAAAGCTTCTTAGCTCATGTAGATTTCTTGGGTTAGGCCATGCTTTTATTACTTCTAACTTTGATGGATCCATTTGGATACCATCTTTAGAGATAATATGACCTAAGTATTGAATCTCTTGAAGGAAGAATTCGCTTTTCTTTTGGTTGAGATAAAGCTTGTTCTCCCTCAATGCTTGAAAAATCACTTGGAGATGCTGCTTATGTTCCTCCAAAGACTTGGAGTAGATGATGATATCATCAAAGAACACTCCAGTGAATTTTCGATATGGTCTAAAAATTTTCTCCATCAAACGATTGAACGTAGCTGGTGCATTAGTCAAGCCAAAAGGCATGACTAGATATTCATAAAGACCAAACGTTGTGCAAAACGCGGTCTTTAAGATATCTTCATCCACTATCCTTATTTGATGATAGCCACTCTTAAGGTCAATCCTACTGAAGTAGGTAGAGCCTTGTAGCTTATCAAACAGATCTTCTACCCGAGGTACGGGAAATCTGTTTTTGATAGTGATATGGTTTAGTGCTCGATAGTCCACACACATACGGTATGTACCATCTTTCTTTTGCACTAAAAGGACTAGAGAACAAAAGGGAGAGGAACTAGGCCTCACCATCCCTTTGTCTACTAGCTCTTGTACTAGCCTCATGATCTCCTCTTGTTGAGCTTGTGAGACTTGATAAGGAGGCTTGTTAGGTGGTGAGCTTCCCGGAAGGAGCTCAATACGATGGTCATCATCCCCTCGTTTTGGAGGTAAGTCCATAGGGATATCATCGATGAACACATCTTGGAATCCTTTTAGAAAATTAGACAAGTCTAACTCTTCTTGATTCCTATCATTTACATTTGATGAAACATTAGTATCGTTTGGAGACTCTTTGACAAAAGTCATGTACGCAGAAACTGAGCTCTTCATTGATTTATCAAAAGAAAGAGGATTTACAAGTGGAATAGTGCGATCACGCTCACTAGCATCTATATACATGTTCTTTCCCCTGTAAGTGAAGTAAATTCTCCTTTCAGGGAACTTCATGTTGGCAGCCATGCGATCAAACCATGGTGCCCCTAGGATAACATCCTGATGTTGGAGAGGAGAGATGAAGAAGTCTTCTTTGTCGACATAGCTTTGGACATGAAGCCTCAACTTCCCAATCAAGGGAGTAACGGAGGCTTGTTGTCCCTTGAAAGCTGCATCAGCGACTACTATATCTCCCATCTCAAAAGCTTGAATGCCCAACTTGGTGGCCAACTCTATTGATATGAAGTAAGAGTAGAGCCAGGGTCAAACAAGATGAAGGCATCATGCTCTCTTACCTTTCCCCAAGCATAGGAGAGTGATGATCCTTTGCAATGAGCATCCTCTTTTGGAGCTTCGATGGTGGAAGCTCTAGGAGTCTCATTGCGAGTATTCTTCTTGGGGCAAGAACGATAGCCATGTCCTTGCTCTCCACACTTGAAACACTTATGGTCCTTGCGAAAAGCTTCAAGCTCTTCAGGAGAGAGTTTGTTTTTACCTTTGTAAACTCCCTTCTCCTCGGACCGATTGTTGTTGTTGTTGTTGTTGTTGTTGGAAGTGCCTTGGGAATTATTTTGAGCATTGGATTTCCCCTTTGCATCATTTTTATCTTTTTTTCCATGGGCTTGACATTACGTCTAGCCCCTTGATGGAAATTGATGCGTGAAGCAACCATGGTGTGGTGGATTACTTCGGTAATAGTACCGGGCCGTTGAGAGTTGATGTATTCGGCCATCTCTTCAGGTAATCCCGCACAGAATTGTTTTCTTTGCTCGGCAAAGTCTATCTTTTGAAAGACAGTAGCTTTGAGATGTAAATCCCAAAACTTGTCTACATACTTGTTGATAGACTCATGAGAGAGAAGCTTCAAGCCGCGCCATTCGATAAGAACTTTATCTTTAGTATCGCTTGGCAGAAATTGCTTCATGATGGAAATTCGTAGAGTTTTCCATGTCTTTGGGGCTTCTCCATTGCCACGAAGGCTAGCCCACCATTGACGAGCTGATTTTTGGAAGTGCATAGCTACATGACGTAGCTTGGAGGACTCTGTGAAGCCCTCGTCCCCAAAGGCCGCGTCAAATTGCTGGATGAAGGCCAAGACTTTGTCGGTAGCACCAAAGGTGCCATCGTAGGTGAGAAAAGAGATACTCTTTCCTCCCTCCTTGAACTTCTTTAGCTTTTGTGACCTTCGCCATGCAGGAAATGATTTGCGATGTCCTCCCCTCTTGTATTCTATAGGAGAATAGCCATAACTTTCATCGGAAGAGGAGGAAGGTGAAGACGAAGGAGAAGAGGGTGACCTCTTCCTAGCCCTTTTCTTCGTTTGTTTCCTCTCTTGCCTTTCAGAGTGATGAGGAGAAGGACTATGGGTTGCTCTTTTCCTCTTGGGAGGAGTAGGTGATCGTCTAGACCACCTTCTTCGTGGAGCCACATCTTCAGAAGAACTTAGACTTTCATTGCTTTCTTTCTCTTTGGATTCCTCCTCTCGAATGGGAGAGAGTCTTCTTTTGGGGGTCCCTTCAAGAGGCCTCCTAAGCTCTCTCTCCTCTTGGAGAGGAAGGGAAATTCCATAGGCACGAAGTTGTTGAGTAACTTCGGCTTGCAAGGTAGGGTTGCCCATAGCTTGTTGCAACCTAGTCACAAGATAATTCACAAACATGGGAGCATCATCATTAGCACCTTCATGTGCAAAATCAAAGCTATCAATGTTCATTCTACTCTCTTGATTATTGTCAGCCATGTTAACAAAATTTTATGTATGTACTTAGTGTATGCTTTGGCAATTCAAAACCTTAGTTGCCACTCCTCTTAGCCTTTGAAAATTGGCTCTTAAGTATCTACACCCACGGCTCAAAGTGGTTAATTATAGAGAGTAGAGGAGTAGGTCTAACATAGCAGAGTTGCCAAGGGCTAGCTCCTTTCGGACTTCTTATGGCTCAATAATGGTAAAGCCGTAGGCAAGTCTAAAAAGACTCCATTATTAAGTCCAAAGCTCCCGAGGTGTGCACCATCCCCCACATAGTGGGCTTAACAAAACCGATATTAGATCCCAGTTCCACTTACCCTATTATAATTAACAACATCAACCATTTATAGGCTACTTAAGGACCTCTCTTCTTAAGCAAGAAAAGAGAAACCAAATGCTCTGATACCAATGTAATGGAATTAGCCTATTCAACTTGAGAATAGCGGAAATTAATGAGAATACTTTCAAGAAATAACTTTGTGAGCATAGCGGGTAGACATAATTGAAGATAGCAACATAATCATAGCAACTAGTTAACTTGGCATGAACAATACTTTTGCAAGAGAGAGAATTTAGAGAACATGACAACAGTTGAGGACCCTCCAATAGGCATTTGTATTATGATTTCTCCCATTAAGAGAGACTTCTTACAATACATTCTTTGTGTTCCTTGTGACCTAGGTGATGCAATGAAGATGGAAAGCTTCATGCATCACAATCATAGCATAACATGAACTTGAAGAAAGCTTTAATTGTCCCAAGCCTCAGTCCCAAGACCTCAAGCACCTTCGAAGGTGGAGAGAGCTAGCAGGGAATGAGGGTAGGGAAGAGGAAGAAGAAACATTTCATAGGAGAAAGAACTAGTTCCTCACTTATCATACTCTTGTTGCTAGCATACATAATAGCATAGTAATGAAGAAGAAGGAGATGACAAGCTCAAGCATTGAAGCATGGCTCTTGGTTGGATTTGCCTCCATAGCCAAGAGTGTTGGTATAGGCTCTCAACCTCTACTTGCTTGGAGAGGGAGCTCTTGCACTTTGCATAGCACACAATGAGAGTGATTGTGAGTGTGTGTGGGTGAGTATACCCCTCAAGCAAGCCCCTAGCTATCTTGGGTCGAACCCCCCCTTGTAGCTCATGCTTGAAGCTCATTGGACCCTCCCAGGCCTAGCCAATCATGAGTAGGAGGCATTACAAGCAGTAGGGGTAGCCTTGAGACAAGTGTCCCCCTTTCCTTTTTGAGAGAGAGGGCTAGATAAATTTTAAAACAATTAGATAATTCATGTAATTTATCATTGGACCCCTTTGAAGCTTAGCCAATAGGCTTCAAGCAACACATGAAGGTAACATGGGTAGGGGCCTGACATGTGTCCTTGTGCCTCTTCAAGTTGGGGCTTCCCTTGTGTGTGTGAGTGGGTGTTCTCTCTCTAGCCCCTAGAAAAAGGGCTCGCCCCCCCTCTTGTAGGAATGCTTTTGACTTTAGGTAATCAAGCACCTTACTCACCAAGCATGACAAAGCACTTGAACTAGGGGGTGTTCCCACAAGCATCTCAGGCAAGCTTCTCAAGGCACCTCAAGTACCTTAATCATGCAGCAAGTCAAGCACCTCAAGCATGGAGCCAGTCAAGCACCTCAAGCATCTTAATCAAGCACCTCAATCATGACAAACACCTCAAGCACGACAAGCACCTCAAGCAGGACAAGCACCTCGAGCTTGGGCCGGGTTCCCACCTCAAGCTCAACCCTAGCTTACCTAAGGTCAAAGGACTTTTACACACATTTATTGGAGGTCTTCAATGAAGCTAACCCTAAGGTCTTATGCTCCATTGGTTAGCCTTGCTCTTTGATAGACCATCTCCTTTTTGGGCCCCTTTACCATTGGCCTCGTGTTGCGATAGATCTATAAGCACATATCTATATCTTAACACTTGTTCCCGTTTATTCTCCCACATTAAGTGATCAATTTAATATGAGAAAATCATTTGGGTTGGTTAGATATTAGATTTTATGACACTTTCCTCTCCCAGCCAAAATGTGGGCTCTCCATTGCGACTCTCATCACTACAATTTTGGAGCATCGAGAGTCACTCATCAGCCATACACATACTACATCACATGTAACTTTGGTCCCATAGGTCATATTTGACCTCCGAGGACGATAATAAAATCTCTCTATCTCTCTCTCTCTCTCTCTCTCTCTCTCTCTCTCTCTCTCTCTCTCTCTCTCTCTCTCTCTCTCTCTCTCTCTCTTTCGATTGAAAATTCTGAGTTATCGACTTGCCTCTTCCATCACTCAAGTTGAATAGAAGAAGAACGCGTTCTGTTGATGCTAGCCTTTGAACATTCCAAATCTACAAGCACCTTCAAGTTCTACGTCAAAAAAGAAAGAGATAGTTCGGATTCTTGTACGATTCTCCGTTTTGAACAATTCTGCTCCGTTTTGTAAAAACTCTAGCTCTCTAAGTACCTTCCATGTTGTATAATGCTCTTTTGATTTTGCGCTCACATCCTGGGCAATCCATGGCCACATGCAGCTCCACCACCTGGTTTTTCGACTGCAAGATTTGATTGTGCTCTCTCTCTCTCTCTCTCTCTCTCTCTCTCTCTCTCTCTCTCTCTCTCTCTCTCTCTCTCTCTCTCTCTCTCTCTCTCCAAGTTAAGACACAAACACCATATATGCTCTTACTTCTTGAGTCGGGATCTCTTCCAATTGAGGTTATGGGCATGGAAAGGGTTGTGGAGTACATGATAAAGATGCGTCAAAACCCCTCACATCGACTTCCTACAATTGCATGGGAAGCAAGCAAAAAAGTTCAAAAGACGCATAAAAGCAAGATCTTGAGCATGGGATGGATGCAAGACATAAAGAAGTGGTTTGGGAGATGGGATGCATTACACTTGCTACATGATGCTTCAATTGACTCTCAAGTGAATGAAGCTTTTCTACAACGCCAATGTATTACGGCTTGGGAGAAATCCGGTGGGTCACGCTTCATACATTACACCACCTATATTGCCCCCAACTACAAAACCATGTTCTTCGCTGAGAGAGGAAACCGTACTCACACTTACATGCTTGAGCCTATTCCCTTGTCCGCGATACGCACTATCGCAGCAATTCGGCTTAGCTCCCATTTCCTTCGATGCGAGATAGGGCGTTGGGGCAATGGAGAAGAGTCAAATCGATTGTGCACATTATGCTCACGGCAAGTTCGAGAGTCTGAGTACCACACACTACTAGAGTGCTCAGCTTTTGATCACATCCGAACTTGCTTCTCTCACATTTTCAGCCATAACTTAGACCTACACACTTTCCTCTCCCAGCCAAAGTGTGGGCTCGCCATTGCGACTCTCATCACTACAATTTTGGAGCATCGAGAGTCACTCATCAGCCATACACATACTACATCACATGTAACTTTGGTCCCATAGGTCATATTTGACCTCCGAGGACGATAATAAAATCTATCTCTCTCTCTCTCTCTCTCTCTCTCTCTCTCTCTCTCTCTCTCTCTCTCTCTCTCTCTCTCTCTCTCTCTCTCTCTCTCTCTCTCTCTCTCTCTTTCGATTGCAAATTTTGAGTTATCGACTTGCCTCTTCCATCACTCAAGTTGAATAGAAGAAGATCGCGTCATTGCGTCATTGTATTTATATGCGTCATTACGTCATTGTATTTAATGGTCTTTGCGTCCACTCCAGGTATGTATGCTCTAGGTATGTTCTCACAAGTAGGGACGATGAGCACCTCCTCCTCCTCTCTCTCTCTCTCTCTCTCTCTCTCTCTCTCTCTCTCTCTCTCTCTCTCTCTCTATCTCTATCTATCTACTTGTCCATGTTTTCTACTCCATTCATTCAATATTAAGTTTAAATGTTCGTGTGTTTAATGCAGGTATGGATGATGAGGAGTTTCTTTCTTCTTTGTCACCCCAGCAGAGATAGTGGTACGTGGAGCGTCATCGGGCTCTGGCGCACCATCGCGCATTCCTACTCCATCTGCATCTCCCTCTGTTTTAGAGCATTCAGCATGCTCCGAAGCTTCGATGTCGACAAGACGATCTTCACACTCGTCTAGGCACCGGCGCTCTAGTGGTGGCGGTGGTGGTTGTTGTGGGGATGCCGCCGCCGATGCTTCGACACCGCCTCATGTTCGACGAGGCTCTTTACCCTCCCCTTCTTTGCCCGCCCATTCAGCGCGCTCCAAAGCTTCGGTGTCGACGAGACGATCTTCACACTCGTCTAGGCACCGGCGCTCTAGTGGTGGCGGTGGTGGTTGTTGTGGGGATGCCGCCGCCGATGCTTCGACACCACCTCGTGTTCGACGAAGCTCTTTACCCTCCCCTTCTTTGCCCGCCCCGAAACTAGCCACGGCATCGCCATCGACACCAATTTTTGTGTGGCTGACTGTCGTTCCTAACGGCTACACACTACTAGCTACTCCTCCAGGAGTCACTCCAGTGGACACTCCTCGCTTTGGGACTCAGACTCCAGTGGGAGACACCTGACGTCCGTACCCTCGTCGACACGCCACTAGAGACCCCTGCCCGGAGACCCAGTTCACGCGTCAGCGGTGAAAGGGCTTGCCTTACTCCGTTGACTTCAATGGCGGCATCATCTTGGATGATGAAGGCAAGAAGGTGATTTCGCGCATGCGCGGTCTTTTCTCTCAGGTGTTTAGACACTACCTACTAAACAGCTGGAGTGAAGTACCGAATGATTTAAAAGACAGTGCGCGCTCCTTGCCGCACTGTCGAAGCAAGGGACTTGCCGATACACCGTGTGCGAGCCACAAATGGCTCCAAGCACACAACAAGCCTAAACTAGCAAGCTCAAGAGAGCAAAAGGTGTGTCACTCACCGCTCTACGCTCGCCTTCGTGGTGGATTCCTCGCCGCGATGAAGAAGAAGCTGCATTCGTGCCGCGCTCAACCGCTTCGCCGCCGTTGTGCCTTCGTAATGCTCGATCGCACACACACTCTCCCTCTCTCTCTCACACACATACACACACACACAAGGAGGTGAAGAAGAACAAGATGGAGATGGAGATGGAGCAAGAGCACTCTTCTATTGCACAAATGAGAGAATGAGTGAATTTTAGGTTTAGTTGGCTTTTATATGAGCTCACCCCATTCACACTTGGGCGCCCATGCTTAGCCAACTAATCCCTTGAATGTCCCAGTTAGAGTGCGCCTCTCATCGGCGATCACTCTTACCCTTTTCCTATTGGTCCGACAAGCCCGGTACCTGACTCTACCAAATACATAATACACGTCCGTCGTAGGTGATGGGGTGTCCGTGAGCCGTGAGGGTTAACATGCCCCCCTTCCTGATGTAGATTCCGTCCTCGGAAGCTATTGAGTTGAAGCTCGTTCGTCGAGGTGGAAGAGCATTTGAGATGAATGTCCTTAGCCTCCTTCAGTCACTGCAAAATCAAACAACATTGGCACAATAATTGCATTCTCATAAGTGATTAAAAAGCATATGCAGTTTTAGGTAGACAAATTGATTGGTAAAAGAATTTCAAACAATTTGTCAGCAATGAACATTAAATTGCAATGTAATCAAATGCATAAACAAATGTAAAGGTAAAAAATTAAACAAGTCTGGGGTCGCTAATTTGACCGTCGAAAGGCACTAGAGATCGAATATTAATACCATGGGTAAGCTTCTTAATTTTCTGTGGTCAATTAAGTTGTTTAATTGCGAGAGCCAAGTATTCATGTTCGAGGGCTGACTAGAGGCTATATCTAGAAGACCTTGTAGTTAAGCTACCATAAAAGGAATTTCTCATGAAATCATCGCCGGACTGATTACTTTTTCTTTGACCCCCCAAAGTCTTTTCACAGTGATTCAATTTGATGTGTGTGCTTATTTTGTATGCCTTGGGTTTTTTGCTTTTCAAGTAAAAGCGCCCATACTGGGAACCTCTAGGGCTCTAGTACCATAGGCAATACATGTGAGTGAAGTACCAAATCAAGCTGAGATTTCTCTTCCAGCTTAAGATTTTACAGTGTGGCACTTTGATTTTTTGTTTGTTCATTTTCAGCATTTTAATTTTGTAACTTTGGGGGGTCATATAACACTGATACACCTCCCCAGGCTCATCACACTAGTAAACTCCCTTTATAATACTTAAGCTAAAGGTCAATAGGGTCAAGCCCACTAGAAATCCCTAGTACATTTCACACAATGCTGCCTAAATCGGATTAAGAACCTAAGTCACCATTGATTATTAGGAAGGCATTCCCCATGGTATTAAGAGAAGATCTCTAACACCTAACTTGGTCAAACTAGCTTAGTTGGACTGCTTGATTTTTAAACCTAGACAAGTGATTATGACAAAAAATTACATTGAATTAAATGTTCGTTACTAAGCAAATGTGCTAGATATTAGTCTACCAATCACAATTAAAGCAGACAATCATAGATGCAAAAAAGATAGGGGGCAATGCTAATGGACAAGAAACACCTGTTTGTGTCGATGGTCGCGCTTGATTTGAAGAGTCAGTCGAGATAAAGATTCCATGAAGGTCCAAATCCTATCAATAGCAACACGCTCCTGTACACACTAGGAAACAAAAGGAATACCTCCAGGAGGCACATTAGTGGGAAAAGAGAACTTTGCTAATCACTCAACTCTAAAAAAGAAACACTCCTATCGTACTAATCTTACCTACCCTCCATCACTCAAGTGATGAGGATCAAAGGTGTTTCATGACATAGGTTTCTGTTTCAGTGTACCGGATGTAAATGTGTAGGTCTGGGTCAATGTTTTGACTTTTATTGTGCATACTCATTTGCTAATTGCTCTTGCTCTTTATTTTTATTTTTTTGTGAGTATAAAGCTTTATATGTACATTCCCTAAGATTGATGATTGAGAGGTCAGAGAAAAAGGTTGAGAGAGAAACAAATGATTGATGACTGTCAGCCAACACTCCCCCCTTCCTTGGGTAGATCATACCGTTTGAAATGAGCTTGTCACCCTTTGAAACCAATTGTTCCAGTTGGTAATAGGTGGAGATTTTTGCCAGTAGTTTTCTATTACCTTAGGCGCCTCGTCGAGTTGCAAGGGTGGTAAGGTACTCTCCCAAGATCGAACTTGAAGTAGTTCATCAGGTGATTCTTGAACACTGGGAGGTGTGGATTCCTTTGTAGCTTTATGGAGGTCCACTATTGTAGGTGGAGGCTGTGGAGAAGCTTTTACCTCTACGGATGCATTACATGAGGAGCTAGAAGCTTCATGGGACTCCCCCCTTCCTGAGCTAGGTGGAACAAATCGTTCTTTCTTTGGTACCCAAACTAGCTCGGGAGCGGGTGTGTAGCATTCTGTGATTTTTTTCTTTCCACGATCATTGATTCGTTTTGGAGCTACAGGATTGGGCTCACATGGGTCAGGTGATAGGTAAGAGCACAATCTACGTTTTGGCACCCAGATTTGATCATTTTCTTGATAGTAGCCTTGGGCTTCCAATAGTCGTTTAGGGATCCATCGCAACATTTTCTTACTTTTCTTGGAGCGAGTGGTACGTTTCTTACAAGGCTTCTGTTTTTTAGCACTAGCTATGGTCACTAAAGAAGCTTTAGGGACCCACTTGTATGTTTTCTTCGTTACATTAGGATGAGTCTTGTCAGAAGCTATATACATTGCTTATAGCATATTTAAGGGTACAGGCATTTCGTCCCCCTCAGGTGTTACCCAGGTCGTCCCCCTATTTCCCCAAGTGTCTATGGTTGCTGCTAGGTGGACCCAATCCACATTGTCCGACTCAGTCATCCCAGGTAGGATATCCATATAAGGAGAGTTCTCCCCAATATCCGTGTCTTCATTACACGTGTAACAATACTGTAATGGAGTTGAGTGAATTGTTGTGTCTGATCAATTATCAATGATGAATTTATTTCCTAGAGGATGCGTTCAACCACTTAAAAGATCAACTCGAATGACAGAGTCTTGGAATTGTAAGTAGACGTGGTTTTTGGACCAATCATGCACCATTTTTTCTTCCCTCATGAATGGACGCCCTAAGATCATCTCAAATGACATAGGATGCTTGGAAAAATCCATTACAGTGAAATTCTGCCTTACCTTGTGTCCCAAGACTTTGATCCTGAGATCCTTTAGCATTCCAATAGGCGTAACAATAGATCCATTAGCCATTTTTACCACTACGCTTGTGGCTTCAAGGTGAGGTCGCCCCATAGACTCCCAACAACTCTTTGTCACCATGCTAACTCCCGCACCACCGTCAAGGACCCCCTTTACAGTTAATCCTTTAGTAGTGATTGGTAGAGTAGCATTAGATTCATCACCTTCAAAGTATTGCCCCAACTTGTTAACGGGTACTTCAATTACAGATTCATGTCCCGCTAGGTCAGATGGTGGTGCTAAATGTTCCTCATCATTCATTACCGAGTCAGGTTTGTTCATATGTGCAAATTGTGGTAATCCGGCCTGTAATTCTCCATTGAGGAAGGCTCGAAGAGCTGAGACTAGCTCGGGGTCTTTATATAGTTTGGACATGATGGTGGTTCTAACTTCTGAAGACATGAAATCCATCAATTTGGCAACATTTAATGGCATCTTGTGGGACGTAGGACCCTGACAAGAGAATGGTGAAGATGGAATCTCCACTTCCTCAAGGGGGTCGGGCATTCCCTCACCAAACATTCTCTCTAGAAGGAAAGGTATGTGTCCACTTTTAGATGTCCTACCCTCACTCTCTTCCCGAATGATACTGGGTATAGCTAACGGCCTGTAGTTATTGTGAGGTTGAACTTGTGTGGGAAACACTATGTCCGACATCTGGATATGTTTGGGTTCAGGTTCTAATGTTCGTTGAGTTTCTTCCACCAAACCCCTCAGTTGTTGGACTCGTCCAATTTCCACTGTTGGGTTTGGATAGGTTCCAATCTTTCTCTTGCAATCCTCATTTTTTGTCTCTCGTGGCTTATCTTGGGAGTTCGCAACTGGGTGGTTTAACTTTGAATACTCTTTTGGTGTTCGTCGTAAGTCCCTTTCGTGATCCTCCTCACTGGCTTTTTCCTTTGTAGTAACAGTTTTGGTCTCCGTGGTCTCTATCGAATCTGAGTCATTCTCAGGGTCATTCATATACATGGGATCCTCTCCTATCCCTATGTTAGTCTTTGAACTAGGTTTTGAGCTAGAAGCAATAAGGGATTTCTTTCTTCGTGTTTTCTTCTTTCTCGCTCGGCCAATGGATGCAGCATCTCTCTCTTCGAGGATGTAATTTTGCTTTTGGAGCATCGACCGTGTGAGTGCATTCATTGGTGCTATGTTTATAGTTGGTGGTGTCCCATCAACAATCTCTATTAAGTTCAATGGTGTGATTTTTGGCGCGTTTGGATTGTTAGGACACTGTGCGATCAAATGATCTATGCCACAACGATTACAAGTGAGTATTGGCATTGCCAATGCACTCCCTTGACTTGTTTGCATTAGTGCGGCATTCTTTTGCATTCTAATGGGGCACTTAGCTACTCGATGTGGCCCACCACATTCGTAGCACTGAAGAGGCGGTCTCCTGGAAAAACTATTAATGTTTTGGCCTCTTGCTACTAGCGCAGTAGCTTGATATACCGGTTTGATTTGTCCCCAATGGTCTTCCATATAGTACATGGGACACTCCTCAAGCATGTCGACTCCATAGGTGATACTAGAGTCTATGTCCTCTTCGCAATCTACATAAGTACTAGATGACTCGCAACCTATTTGGTTCATAGGTGTAACTCTTGGATGAGGGGGTTGCGGTCCTAGCACTGGAGGTGGCAACGGTGTGGTTTGGACCACATTTTGGGTTCTAGGGACCATGTGCTGTAATGGCAACTGTTGCTCCATAGGTGGGGTAGGCATCAATGCAGGAACTCGAGGTGAGTCTGCCCAAGCTATAGGCGGTCTATTTTCCATGATGCGTTTAAGCATTAGGCAATCCTTCGCTTGATGGCCATACCTACCACACGCGTTACAAGTCCCGTTAAACTTTACTCTGAAAGTAGGGCATTCACTTGTAGTATGTGGGCCCAAGCAAATTGAGCACCATTGTTGCTCCCTTCTTAGATACATATGAGTGTTTTGTGGAGCACGATTATCCCTAAGGCTTTCTTGGATGGCCTTTGTGAGATCTGCCAAAGTCATCTCAGATATCGTTTGCTCTTTCACGATTGGCTTTATCTTCATTGGCTCATGCCCTGATGCTTGCGAGCTACTAGACTTCGGCTCGGCAGACACTCTTTCTCCTTCAATCATTAAATTATCCTCCAATTGGATTGGATTCATGGTGACTGCTTCCCAAGTAGTGATACCTCTAATGACTAGGCCATTATAAATACTTTCATGTCGTAGTCCCCTAATGAATCTATCGAGCAATTGGTTGTTGTTGAATCGCTCGTTTGGATTGCATCGAGAATTCAAATTCTTTAGGCGACTAATGAAGTCTCTCACGGATTCACCTTCTTCTCGTTGGGCTTTCTGGAGCTGAGAGGCTACACCCCAAAGTAATCCTTCTCGTATGTATTCTTTTAAGAACAGTCTCCTAAGAGTAGAGTAGATCGTTTTCTCTTCTACTCTTAAGGTTCTATACCAATCTCCAGCCTTGCCGCTTAGGGTCAAACTCAAAGCCTTACACTTGTGTAGCTCATTGTGCTCTTCCAAGGAATCGCACACATGTTCAAAGACTTCCATATTCTTTCTAGCATCTCCGTCTCCACTAAATTTATGTGTGAGCTTAGCTACTTGAACTGCCTTGCTCCTAGGCTCTCTATCAGGTGCACTACGCATGTTTTCCGCAATAGAGCGATCGATAGTTTGAGCAAATGCTGCCAAATCTCCTATTTGAGCAGGTATAATGGGTGTATGTGCTCCTGGAACCACATGTGAGATGGGAGTTGGCCTTGGCCTTGGCATACGTGCGGCTCTTGGGTCCCATATTTCGTATGGTGGTGTACCAGACGGTGGTCCGAAGTTTACAGGCGTGGCCCTAGGCATAGGGGGTGCCTGATATGGCATGTTATTATTAAATGGCATGGCTCCACTTGTATAAGAGCTTGGATAATTCCATTGTGGATTGTAAGCTCTTGGAATAATCGGAGGTGTAGGAGCTACATGAGGCTGAGGTACGACAGGTGCACATGATTGATACATACATGTAGGTATAGTTGGGGGCACTGTGCTACTAGGCATTGGCGCAGTGTTAACAAATGAACTCCATGGTTTTAGGGTAAAGCTGGGAAGGTAAAGCTGCCACTTGTGGGCTCAGATTGTACTGAGGCTCCTGGAAAAACAACATATGGAGGATCAATGGGGCTCACTGAGGGAGTCTCCATTTGTGATAGGGTTGGTTGGTTGGCCTTTCCCGTATACAAGAATCTCATTAGGCATGTTGAAGGCATGTTGATCCCTATGTTCTGTCTTTCTAACTCGACAATCCTATGGAGGACATCACAAACTTTCTGTTGTTACTCATCTATGCTAGTAGCACCCGATGTGGATTGTAGAACATCTAACCAACCCACATGATAGGTGTGTCCTATGTACCGATCAGTTAAAGCTTTTGCTTGTAGGTCATACTCCCAATTTTTGTTTAGGAATATCCCATCTAGGCTTAGCGTGCTGGAGGTTTCCCTTGAAGTGGAAGCATTATTGCTCCCCATAGCTTGCCCCTCCATGACTGCTACCTTGGGAGCACTCGGTTGCTCGGCTGGCATGATTGTTGTCATAGGAGCCTTTGCTTTCAGGGCTCGACTTTGTTCTAGCCCTCGTAGGTTCTCAATTTCCCTCTCCCTTGTTGCTTGCATATAGCGTTCGATCTCTTGCACTTCGGCAAGACTCCTACCATCGGGTAGTAAAACCTCAGAGGGAGATAGTCCTAAAGGATCAGGAGGTGCAGTGGATGGAACATTCACATGCACACTCTCAAGAAGCATAGAGTCTATTTTAGGCATGAATGACGAATTTACTTCCCCACTCCCTTCATTTATTTCATTAACCGCATGTTCGGAGCGAGTAGCTCTACGAAGGGTCTCTTTTAAGCGGCTAAACAAGCTGGACCCGGGCCGTGGGCCCATGGCATGCATGTCTTGACTTGAACTATCAGCGTTTGGTGTAGGATACCCCTCCATGACTTCGTAGTCAGAGGAAGAATCACTAGATGCGATATGAGGATCTTGGGTCGCGCTACCTTGAGTCCCGGCCGAAGGTCCAGAACCTAGGGTGGAGGAATAATGGGTGTCCGCGTAAATGGAGGCACTACCAATATGCTCGTGCTCTAACACTCGTCCAGAGCATAGGTTCATATGACTTCCACACTCTAAGCGCGTTGGTGAGTGCCCATGAAGGCCGCTCACTTAGTTTTTTTTTTTTTTTTTTAAGGTGTTTATAACCCAAGTTTTTCATTATTTCTTGGTTATTTTTTGTAACCAAGCCATAAAATATGGCGTGTAATAGCTCAAGACGAGCGTTGTGGTTAAAGGAACGTGCTGTGCTTTACAACTCCCTATTCGACTACGTGAAGCCCTCGAAATCCTAAAAATAGTCTTTATAGTCCTCGAAATCCTAAAAATAGTTTTTAAATATAAAAAGGTGTATAAACTATATTTTAAAACTGAGGACTAAGGTCTGGGTTTGGGCTTGAGCTTGGGGAATGATCCCCAGCCCGATCCTTCTTCTTAAAATAATAAATTTTTTTATTTTTTATTTAAAGTCGACGTGGCCGCGCCGCGCGCACACACACACACTTAACCTACACCTAACTTATCTACTTACAGCTAATAGAGATACTGCCACACACACTCTAACACTGTTTACACAGTACTACAGTAGCTAACAGATCTACAAAACTAACCTTATAGAACTAACATTCCATAGCTAATACCTTAATTCTAACAATACATTGCAAAAAAATTGTAACTCCTTCTTTACAGAAAACAAAAAAGACAGTACAGTGTAACAAAAATCTTCTCCACACAACCACACACCTTCCTTCTTCACAAATCCTTCTCCACACAACCACACACCTTCCTTCTTCACAAATCCTTCAATTGAAATTGCATCACAAGAAAGCGTAAAGTGCTTAACCGAACTTAGTGTAGGGCATTTCCCCGGCAACGGCGCCAAAAATGTGTGCTCCTTGCCGCATTGTCGAAGCAAGGGACTTGCCGATACACCGTGTGCGAGCCACAAATGGCTCCAAGCACACAACAAGCCTAAACTAGCAAGCTCAAGAGAGCAAAAGGTGTGTCACTCACCGCTCTACGCTCGCCTTCGTGGTGGATTCCTCGCCACGATGAAGAAGAAGCTGCATTCGTGCCGCGCTCAACCGCTTCGCCGCCGTCGTGCCTTCGTAATGCTCGATCGCACACACACTCTCCCTCTCTCTCTCACACACATACACACACAAGGAGGTGAAGAAGAACAAGATGGAGATGGAGATGGAGCAAGAGCACTCTTCTATTGCACAATTGAGAGAATGAGTGAATTTTAGGTTTAGTTGGCTTTTATATGAGCTCACCCCATTCACACTTGGGCGCCCATGCTTAGCCAACTAATCCCTTGAATGTCCCAGTTAGAGTGCGCCTCTCATCGGCGATCACTCTTACCCTTTTCCTATTGGTCTGACAAGCCCGGTACCTGACTCTACCAAATACATAATACACGTCCGTCGTAGGTGATGGGGTGTCCGTGAGCTGTGAGGGTTAACAGACAGAGTCATCAACATTCTTCATGACGAGTTTCTCGTTCCAACACGGGATAAACGCTTCAATGCAGATGTGATGAAGGTTCAAATGCACGAATACTGCAAGCACAAGCGTGCCGAAGTGCAAAAAGCAATCAAGCATGGGTGGAACAGACCAGATTAGCTGGCCAAAGAAGATTGGAAGAATGCGAAGAAAGCAGCGCGCGAGAATCTCGACAAGTGGAAGCAACAAAAGGAGGCAGCCAGAGCGCAAGTAGAGGCAAGGAGCTCGCACCACTTGGGGAGCGGCGGGTGGACATTCTGAGTTCTCGCGGCGGCATGGTTAGTATTAGGGTTTACTCTTTTCTATTTGTTGTATTGTTTTATAAACGTCACGATATGTTTATACTTACAAAAAGCTGTCTTATTGTTTTTTTTTGCAGAATCCGACGGATACGCCGCTTGGACACGATGAGACGTCTGATTAGACGATGTCAGTTTAGTCGTAGCTAGATAGCATTAGTTTCTTTTTGTCATAGCTTATGTATCATGCGACGACTTTTATATGTCTTTTTGAAAACCATGTATATTTTTTCAATAATGACAAGGGTTTGTAACTATTACATTTGCAAAGTTTAGCAATCAAGTGATTTTGCCTATGTGTAAAATTGTCATTGATTTACTTTTATCAATTCACGCTTGTCAGTTTTGTATCTTTATTTTGCAAACAATACGTACTATGGATGATGGAGTTAATGGTTATATTGTCTTGTGGGTGACTATTTTAGGTCTATATTTACCTTTGCAGTTTTTTTCAAAGGTGAATCAATTAATGAAACATTCAATATGGTTGATGGGTGATAAGGCATTCAATGCCCTGCCACCAAGATTTTTTCCTCTCGGGCATTGCTATGAACGTTGCTATATAAGGCTTTGCAGCGTCGCTATAAACGTCGATATACATGGCCTACAAACGTCACTATATAGCGACGATTATAGCGACGCTTATAGCGACGTTCTCGTATCGACGCTATTAGCGACGCTCTTAGCAACGCCGGGGGTTATAAAAACCCAATGTATTTCCGTCGCTAAAAGCATCACAAGAGCACACAACCTCTTGTAGTGAGCGGACACGAGGTTCAAATAGCAGTGTCTGGCCGCAGTGAGCCGCAAGGAGACGAGGGGCACATCTCATCTTGGCAGCGGAGGCTTCGACACCTTTCGCTATGAGTTTGTGAGTTTCCAATCCAATCCTAGCTATGGCATTTTTTTTCAAGAGCGATGAATCATGTATTCTTAATTACTTTGGTTTTTGAACAAACGCAGAATCTTGCACTGTATCGAGCCTCGACACTCCAGGAGGAGACAGATGGATATCGAAAAGACATTTATGATGTATTGAATGATCTTGCCTGCCACATGAGAGACTGTAGACTGGGAGGCCTTAGAGTCTCGCTGATTGATTGAGGTGAGACATTTGATTGAGACAAAGAATATGTGTGAGTTGACTTAATTAATTCAATATATGTGAAGTAATATCATACTAATTTTGTGACTTGTCCCTTTATGTGCAGGTTGTGAAGCGCGAGTCATCAGTGGTTGTTAACCCTCATGGCTCACGGACACCCTATCACCTACGAGACGGACGTTGTAACCTACGGCGGACATTGTATTATTTATTTGGTAGAGTCAGGTACCGGGCTTGTCGGTCCAATAGGAAAAGGGTAAGAGTGATCGCCGATGAGAGGCGCACTCTAACTGGAACATTCAAGGGATTAGTTGGCTAAGCATGGGTGCCCAAGTGTGAATGGGGTGAGCTCATATAAAAGTCAATTAAACCTAAAATTCACTCATTCTCTCATTTGTGCAATAGAAGAGTGCTCTTGCTCCATCTCCATCTTCTTCTTCTTCATCTCCTTGTGTGTGTGTGTATGCGTGAGAGAGAGAGAGTGTGTGTGTGTGCGATCGAGCATTGCGACGACGACACAGTGGTGGCGAAGCGGTTGAGCGCGGCGAAGCGGCGGCTCCTTCTTCTTCGCGGCGAGGAATCCTCCACGAAGCAAGCGTAGAGCGGTGAGTGACACACCATCGCCTTCTTTGAGCTTACTAGTTTAGGCTTGTTGTGTGCTTGGAGCCATTTGTGGCTCGCACACGGTGTATCGGCAAGTTCCTTGCATTGACACGTGCGACATACGCACACATTTTTGTCACCGCTGCCGGGGAATGACATACATTAAGCTCGAGTAGCACTCTGTGCTTCTCTGTGGTGCAATTTCTATTGTAGGGAAGTAAAGGAAGGAGGGTGTGTGTGTGTTGAGAAGAGGGATTTGGTGTTATACTGTCTTTTTTTTTTGTTAATGGAGTTTTCAAAGGTACTGTGTTTATTCTCTATGTATTAAGGTTGTTAGTTTTCTTTGTTAATGGAGATTTCAAAGGTACTGTGTTTATTCTATGTGTATTAAGGTAGTTAGTTTTCTGTGTACAGTAAGTAGGAAGTAGATTAGTGAGAGTTAATAGAGTGTGTTAGTGTGTAAGAGTAGGTGTATTAGTTAGAAGTAGGTAGATAGAGTGTGTGTGTGCTCTCTCGCAGGCCGCGGCGACCTTATCCTTTTAAAAAAATAATTTTAAAAAAAATTTTAAGGTAGCACCGGGATCGGGAATATCTCCCATACCCAAGCCCAAACCCAAGTCCAAGCTCACGCTCAGGCCTAGGCCTCAATCGCCTTTTAAAAAAACGAAATTTAGCTTCACACGTAGCTAAAAATCGATTTTTTGAGGACCAACGGAACGTCAGATGCCCAAAAATTGTGCTGTAAAGCACACAGCGACCCTCTAAGTGATACACTCATTTCGAGCTATCACATACTTTAATTAAAAAAAAAACATTAAAAACGTAAAAAACACGAGTGAAAACGGACGCTTAAAAAAGGTAAGCGGTTAACCTTTGAGGTTATTTGCCGACGTTTGTAGGGTACCAAAGGCACATGCATCTGCGCTCTGGTCGTGTGCTAGAGACGGAGCAACTAGAGAGAATTTCGACTTATGCAAGTTCTCAATATCCACCTACTTTAGGATCTGGACCCTCGGCGGGGACCCAAGGTAGTACAAACCAAGACCCGAACATAGCGGCTAGTGACTCTTCCTCTGACTACGACGTCATGGAGGGTTTCCCAATGCCTAATCCCAATAGCTCAAGCCAAGACATGCATGCCATGGGCCCACGGTCCGGGCCGAGGGTGCTTAGCCGCCTGAAGGAAACCTTTAGTAGAGCCACTCGCTCCGAACATGGAGCTAATGATGTAAATGAGGGGGGTGGGAAAGTAAATTCTCCATTCGTGACAAACTTAGACCCTATACCGTTGTAGAATGTGCACGTGAATACTTCATTCACTGCACCCGATGGTAGAAGCCTTGCCGAACTGCAAGAGGTTGAGCGATATATCCTTGCAGCGAGGGAAAAGGAAGTCGAGAGCTTACGCAAGGTGGAGCAACGAAGAGAGTTAAAAGCAAAAGCTCCTATGTCAATATCCTTGCTAAGAGAGCAATCAAGTGCTCCTGATTTAGCAACCGCTAAGGGCCAACCCCTAGAAAGCAACATTGCATCTAGCTCAAAGGACACCCCTAGCACCTCAATCCTAGATGGAGTGTTCTTAAATGAGAACTGGGAGTACGAATTACAAACAGAGACTCTGACCGACCTATACACAGGTCACACCTATCACGTGGGTTGGTTAGATGTCCTACAATCCACAATGGGTGCTACTAGTGTGGAGGATCAACAACAAAGAGTTTGTGAGGTCATCCATAGGGTCATTGAGTTAGAGAGACATAACAAGGGGATAAACATGCCTTCAACGGGTCTCATGAGATTCTTGGATACAGGGAAGGCTAAACAACCGACCTTATCGCAAATGGAGACTCCCTCGGTAAGTCCGATGGATCCCCGATATGTTGTTTCTCCAAGGGTCTCAATGCAATCTGAGCCCACAAGTGATAGCTTCACCTTTCCAAGTCTAGCTCATCTTTCCCTTGATGACACCACGGCTACCATGCCTACTCCAATGATGGGCATGCCGAGAAACACGCCATGGACCTCATTTGTTAGTAAAGCACCACTACATGGTAGCTCAATGCCTGACACAGTACCTACAAGTGTGTACCAACCGTATGCACCTATGGGTCATCACACTCACGTAGTCCCTACCCCTCCCATTGTTTCAACTACCTATGCTCCACAACCACAATACACAAGTTCTTATTTCCATGGGACTATACCGGCTAGCATTAGCATGTCACATCCGACATCTGCTATGCCTAGGGCCACCCATATGAACTATGGACCACCACATGGCACAACATCGTACCCAACGTGGAACCCAAGGGCTTCCTATGCGCCAAGCCCAATGCCAATACCTACTCCACATGTAGTCTCTGGAGCGCCTTCACCCATGGTGCCTGCTCATTTAGGTGACTTGGCAACATTTACTCAAGCTATCGGTCGATCTATTGCTGAGAATATGCGTTACGCGCGTGATAGAGAGCCTAGAAGTAAGGCAGTACAAATAGCCAAGCTCACACAAAAATTTAGTGGAGACGGGGATGTGGGAAAGCATATCGAAGTGTTTGAACAAATATGCGATTCTCTAGGAGAACACAATGACCTACATAAGAGCAATGCTTTAAGCCTAACCTTAAGTGGAAAGGCTGGGGATTGGTATAGAACCCTAAGGGTGGAAGAAAAAACGATTTACCCTCCTCTTAGGAGACTTTCCTTAAAAGAATACATACGAGAGGGAGTGCTTTGGGGTGTAGCCTCTCAGCTCCAGAAAGCCCAACGAGAGGAAGGAGAGTCGGTGAGAGACTTTATAAGTCGCTTGAAGCATTTGAATTCTCGTTGTAATCCAAATGAGCGCTTCAACAATAACCAATTTCTTGATAGATTCATTAGGGGATTACGACATGAGGATATCTACAATGGCCTAGTCATTAGAGGTATCACCACTTGGAAAGTAGTCACCACCAATGCTATCCAATTTGAGGATAATTTAATGATTCAAGGAGAAAGAGTGTCTGTTGAGTATAAATCTATTAGCTCACAAGCATCGGGGCATCAACCAATGACCCTAAAGCCTATTGCTAAGGAGCCAAAGATATCTAAGATGACTTTAGCAGATCTCACCAAGGCTATTCAAGAGAGTCTTAGAGACAATCGTGCTCCGCAAAACAATCATATGTATCCAAGAAGGGAGCAACAATGGTGCTCAGTATGCTATGGACCGCATAGTACCAGTGAATTCCCTACTTTTAGAGTAAAATTCAATGGGAATTGCAATGCCTGTGGGAGGTATGGTCATCAAGCTAAGGATTGCATAGTATTTAAGCACGCGATGGCCGATAGACCAACCTTAGCATGGACAGACACACCTCGAGTGCCTGCATTGATGTCGGCCCCACCTCTTGAACAAACAACACAACACATGGTCCCTAGGGCCCAAAATGTTGTTCAAACAACACCTTACCACCTCCAGTGCTAGGACCGCAACCACCACATCCAAGAATCACTTCTGTGAATCAAGTGGGTTGTGAGTCATCTATTGCTTGTTTGGAAGGCTGTGAGGAAGATATAGATCCTAATATTGCCTATGGGATGGATGTGCTTAAAGAAAGTCCACAATACTACATGGAGGACTATTGGGGACAAGTCAAACCTGTATATCAAGTAGCTGCTCTTGCGGCAAGAGGCCAAAATATCAATTACACTGCTAAGAGACCACCTCTTCAATGCTATGAGTGTGGAGGTCCACATCGTGTAGCTGAGTGTCCTATTAGGCTACAAAAGAATGCCACACTAATGCAAACCAATCAAGCAAGCACGTCTACAATGCCGATACTCATGTGTAATCCATGTGGCATAGATCATTTGATTGCCCAATGTCCAAATAATCCAAATGCACCGAAGATCACGACATTAAACTTGATTGAAGTTACCGAGGAGCCATCACCAAGTACACCCGTGGTACCAGTAAACGTACTCACACGATCGATGCTCCAAAAACAAAATTATATTCTTAAGGAAAGAGACACGGCATCAATTGCCCAATCTCAGAAAAAGAAGAAAACACGAAGAAAGAGATCGCAAAAAGCAGCGAAGTCAGACCCCAGTTCCCAGTTCAAAGACCAACATAGGGACTGGTGACGACCCCGTATATATGAACGACGGTGAAGAATATTTTGATTCAGGTGAAACCATGGAGACCAAAACGACTACTAACATAGAAACCAACAAGGAAGATCTTCATGAGCCACAATGGGCAGGATCCAAAAAGAAGATAGGAACTTACCCAAACCCTACATAGGAGACTGAGCGAGTCAAACAATTAAGGAGTTTGGTAGAAGATACCCAAAGGGATCTAGAACCAGCACCTAGGAAGATCCAGATTATAGACACCGTGTTCCCTACGCAACAACAACCTCACCAAGTCCATAGACCCTTGGACATACCTAGTGTCATCCAAGAAGAAAGTGACTTAAAGTCATGGGAAAGTGGGCGTACTCACTTCTTGATGGAAAGAATGTTTACAGAGGGACTACCTGATCCTATCGAAGAAATGGAGATCCCATCTTCCCCACGTCAAGGGACTGAAGTCCAAAAGGTGCCGTTAAACATTGCCAAATTGATGGATTTCATGTCTTCAGAAGTTAGAACCACAATCATATCCAAACTATATAAAGACCCTTAGCTAGTCTCAGCTCTTCGAGCCTTCCTCAATGGAGAACTGAAGTTTGGGCTACCACAATTTGCACAGATGGATGGAGCTGGGGAGATGCCAATAGAGGAGGAATACATAGATCCACAACCCAACCTAGATGAGAACCTTGTTATAGAAATACCTGTTAACAAGTTGGGACAATACTTTGAGGGTGATGAATCCAATGCGACCATACCAATTACTACTAAGGGATTAAATGTGAAGGGAATCCTTGATGGTGGCGTTGGGGTTAGCATTGTGACTAAAAGTTGCTGGGAAACTATGGGAAGACCTCACCTTGCGACCACAACCATAGTAGTGAAGATGGCCAATGGGTCTATTGTTAAACCTATTGGGATGCTAGGATCTCAAGATCAAGGTCTTTGGACATAAAATAAGGATTACCTTTATTGTTATGGATTTCTCCAAACACACTATGGCATCAGAGATAATCTTAGGACGTCCTTTCATGAGGGAAGCAAAAATGGTGCATGATTGGTCTAAAAACCATGTCTACTTGCAGTTCCAAGATTCTGTCATTCGAGTGGATCTTGTGATGGGTCAAGCACATCCTCTAGGAAACAGGTTTATAATTGATCATAGATCTGACACCACAGTTCACTCGGCCCCATTGCAGTATTGTTACACGTGTGAAGCGGACAGTGATGTTGGGGAAGATTCTCCTTATATGGATGTACTACCTGGGATAACTGAGTTAGGCAATGTGGATTGGGTCCACCTAGCAGCAACCATAGACACTTGGGGAAATAGGGGGACGACCTGGGTAACACCTGAGGGGGATGAAATACCACCACTTGTACCCTTAAACGTGCTAGAAGCAATGCATATAGCTTCTTATGATCTACAAGATGAAAGTTTGACTGGCATTGAAACCAGTAGCGCCTCACAAGACTATAGATCACACGATTTGGGGTCAGAATCATCAATTGAAATTGACTCTGAGGACAAAGAATCTGAGTTAAATCTTAGTGCAAATGTGGGGACAAACCATTCAGGGCCCAGTGGTAACCTAGATGATAATCTATCCAAGGGAGCAGAAGACACAAGTAGTGATTCATCTAGTGAGTCTTCACTAGAAATCGACCGTAATCGATAATTAAACAAGAAGAGTAAGAGATATAAGAGGCGACGATATCGAGCAAATGTGCGTGCTAGAATAAATGAAAAGAAATCTACCGCAGAATGGCTTAATTATATAGGGGCATGTGATGCTCATCGAAAGTTGGTAGATAGCTGGGGTGAATACCTTCAAAGCGTTATGTGGTGTAGTCCACAACCCATTGACATCGCACAACTAGAGGCTACAGAGAAGCCAAAGTTGAGCCATATCGTAAGGAGACGACAAAATCGAGAGTTAGCTCAACAACAAAAGGAATCAGAAGTTAAAATCACAGTCCACAGAACAACAGGACCCCACAGACTTACAACCTGCACCTGAACATTTCAAATCCTATACCACAGAGGAACGTAAGGTTGTGTATACAAAGGCTCAAAGAAAACCTATCGATGGGAGAAATGGAGTCTATGATGGTCCAGTGATAGTTAAGGAAATAGAGTTAGCAGACCTAGGAGAAGAGTCTAAACCTGTTTTCATTGCCCAAGATCTGACCGAGACTGAGGAGTGTGTACTTAAAGAACTTCTCAAGGAATTCAGGGATAGATTGTATCGCTTCTCCTTAAACCCTTTCAAATGCCAATTTTGGGTTAAACATGGAGTCATTTTAGGACATATAGTGTCCAAAAATGGGATTTCCACATATGAGAGCAAAATTAAAGCCATTGTTGAATTGCCACCACCTACAAACTATAAAGGAGTTCAAAGGTTCATGGGCCATGTTGGTTATTACCGATGGTTTATTTTAAACTTTGCCGAGATAGCTCGTCCTTTGTACAAGCTTCTTATTGAGTTCCAATGGACTGCGGAGTGTGACCATGCTTATGAGTCATTGAAAAAGACCTTGACTAGTGCTCCTATTCTACGAGTGTCTGATTGGAATGTAATTTTTCATGTGCATATTGATACATCGAGCTTTGCTATTGGGTGTGTTCTAGCTCAACCAGGAGAACATAAACTGGACTACCCCATTAGCTTTGCAAGTCGTTAGTTGAATGATGCCGAAAGAAACTACACCACTATAGAGCGAGAAGGTTTAGGTATGATTTACGCAGTGAAGAAATTTTGCTACTACCTTTTGGCCAACAAGTTTGTGTTCTATGTTGATCATCAAGCCTTGTTGTATCTAGTAAATAAACCTTGTTCCACGGGAAGAATTATAGGATGGTTGTTAATTCTCCTTGAGTTTGATTTTACCGTTGTGGTGAGAACTGGTAAAAGACATGTCATGGCTGATCATTTGTCTCGCATACCCAATGGTGAAGCCCCTACTGGAGTCGATGATGAATTTCCTGATACTTCTCTATTCCTAGTCGAAACCATACCTGAATGGAGTGAGAAGATTGTGAACTTTCTAGTTAATGGTTTTCCACCCAAAGAGCTTCGTAAAGACAGAGTTCGAAAACTGTTAAAAGAATGTGAACCTTACTCTCTCATTGCGGGAACTCTCTACAGGCTAGGGAAGGATGATATTATTAGACGTTGTGCCCGTGAGGATGAGTATTTATACATACTACAAGAAGCCCACATGGGTATAGCCGGAGGACATTTCTCAGGGGAACTAACAGCTAGAAAGGTGTTGCAATCAGGCTATTGGTGACCAACCTTATTTAAGGATGCATCACTTTTTGCAAAAGGATGTGATGAATGCCAACGTTACAAGATCACACAACAAAAGGATAGGATGCCCTTACATCCTGTTAAAGTGACTCAACCATTTGAAAAATGGGGTTTGGACTTTGTAGGCCCAATTAGTCCGGCAGCTCATAGCACTCAATCTTGATATATTATGGTTGCCACTGACTATGTGACAAAGTGGGCGGAAGCCAGGGCAACACGTAAGGCCGATGCGAGGTCAACTGCCAAATTTCTCTTTGAGAACATTATTACACGATTTGGTTGTCCCTTTGAGATTGTGAGTGACAATAGTACTCATTTTATAATAAATGGAGTAATAAAAGAACTCACTACCAACTTTATGATAGCTCACCATAAATCCACACCTTATTATCCACAAGCAAATGGCCAAGCTGAGAGCACCAATAAGACCTTAATCTCTATCTTAACCAAAACGGTGGGAGCTCATCGCACAGATTGGGATTTAAAGCTTACATCAGGTCTATGGGCTTATCGTACTGCGTATAAAGTTGCCATTAACTGCACACCATTCAAGATGGTGTATGGTCAAGAAGTGGTTATGCCATGGGAGTTTGTCGTTCCTAGTCTTCGAGTAGCTTCTCAAGAGGGTTGGGATGGTAACCCCTTAGTTGAGTGATTATATATCCTTGAAAGGCTAGATGAAGAGAGGCAATTAGCTGTGCAAAATGCACTTGTGGAGAAAGATAGGAGGAAGAAATGGTTTGACTGTCATCTAAAGAACAAAGATATCAATGTTGGTGATAAAGTCCTTATATATGGAGTGCGTAACGAAAAGAAAAAGTTGAAATAATGCGGAAAAGGACCATATTTAGTATGTGAGATCACCCCACAAGGAACCATTCGTGTGGAGACTCTTGATGGAGTTGAAACCATTGGATTCCTCAATGGGAGCAAATTTAAAAGATACCATGATCCTTTAAGCCAAGAGGAGTTACGTGCCATCCATACAAAAAAGGCAGCCAAGGCACAAATAGAATTGAAGAAGATACAAGCTCAAGCTGAGGCTAAGGAGAGACAACAACGTATAAGACAAAAACGAGAGGCTAACCTTGGAGTCACATATGCATTCCACGTTGAAATCGACGAGGATTGGTTGGACTCTGACACACCTCTACGATACCCTATTGAGCTAAACAGCACCTATGGAAAAGTGCTATATAGCGCCTTATTGGACACGGGTGCTAAATATAATCTGCTATCATATGGGGTGTGGTGTCAGTTAGGGAATCCACCTCTATCTGAGAGTATTATCCAAGTCAAGGGTGTCAACAAGAAAAAAACTGCGGTTTTTGGAATCTGGCACACTTCTGTCAGTTATGACAATGGGGTTGTAGCTCAAGACTTTTTGGTCATGCCTGTTGGAACTATGGAGGGTAATATAAACCTAGGACGCACGTGGATGATAGCCACCAAATGCACTATTGATTGGGAGACAGGGGGTGTCACAACACAGAAACCAACTCTTAGCCCTGCCACGCAAGCCATAGTCCCTGAGATATTGCCTCTTAAGGAAATAAAACCCAAAACATTGCATGTCCAAGAGGTTGAACCATATGTCCCCATAGCCCAAGTCTCTAGAGCTTCAACTGATGTAGCTGAAATAAAGCTTGAGACACACAAGACCCATCCCAATATAAAAAAGAAAACATACAAGTGGGTCTCTAAAGCTTCTTTAGCAACCATAGCCAATGCTAAAAGACATCAGCCTGGTAAGAGACGTCCCATTTGCCCCAAGAAATGTAAAGAAATGTTGCGTTGGATTCCTAAAAAACTATTGGAAGCCCAAGGCTACTATGAAGGAAATGATCAAATCTGGGTGCCAAAACGTAACTTGTGCTCTTACTTGTCACCGGGCCCATGTGAGCTCAATCTTGTGGCTCCAAAACAAATTGAAGGTCATGGAAAGGAAAAAATCACGGAATGCCACACACCTGCTCCAGAGCTAGTTTGGGTACCAAAGAAAGAACGATTTGTTCCACCTAGCTCAGGAACAGGGAAAGCAAATGAAGCTTCTTGCTCTTCATGTAGTTCCTATACGGAAATAGAAGCTTCGACACAACCTCCACCTACCATTGTACATATCCATACAAGCAAGAAAGAGTTTAGACCTCCCGTTGTAAGTTCACCACCTACAACAATGTTGCAAATAAAATAATGGGAGAGTACCTTACCACCCTTGCAACTAGATGAAACGCATAGAGCGATCAAAAACTATTGGTTAAATCCTTCACCTATAACAACTTGGAACAACTGGTTTCAAAGGGTGACGACATCATTTCAAACGGTATGATCTACCCAAGGAAGGGGGGAGTGTTTGTTGACATCCATCATTCACTTGCTTCCCTCTCAACCTTTCTCCCTGACCTCTTAATCTCCAATCTTAGGGAATGTATATATAAAGCCTTGTACTCACAAAAACAAGATAAAAAAGTAAAAGAGCAAGAGCCATAACACAAAATCATAAAAACACATTATGCACAAGAACACGATCCTTGTAATATTTGCACTTTAACCATCATCTATTTGCGTGTACAGATATGGCTAGTACGCTAGAGTTATCCACTCTTGCCTTGGGTGAGAGGTACCCTCGTTACTTTTCAGAAATGTTTCACATGGTCTTTCCGGTGCTTGCATGTGAATGGGATTTGGTAAGTACGCTAGCATGTGAGAGGAATTTTGAGGAGTTAGAGTGGTTGATACGTCTCTTGACCACGATTGATCCATACTTAGTAGAGAGCGTTTCTCCCATAGCACAAGCCTACCCTTTTGACCAAGATGACTATAGGCGTCTAGTGACCTTCTTAGTAAACATGGGTACATATGATGAAGAAGAAGATTTACATGACTACACGGATGGCACATATGGTCTCATGGATGATGACTTTGTTTATCTCGATGACGAGGATAGGGGTTTAGCCTTAGGGTTTCCCCCCAATCTCTACAATATCCTATTCCCTTGACTCTCTAGGGGGAGTGCAAATAATTAGGTTAGGGTTCCTTATGTTTTTTTTGTTGTGTTCAATAAGTGTTGGTACCTTTTCCCACTGATGTGCCTCCTAGAGGTATTCTTTGTGTTTCTTAGTGTGTACAGGAACGTGTTGCTGTTGTTAGGATTTGGACCTTCATGGGATCTTTCTCTCATTCACACTTCAAATCAAGCGCGACCATCGACACGAACAGGTGTTTCTTGTCCATTAGCATTGCCCCTTATCTTTTTGCATCCATGTTTGTCTGCTTTGATTGTGATTGGTAGCATAATATTCAGCGCATTTGCTTAGTACCAATATTAAATTCAATGAATTTTTTGTCATAATCACTTGTCTAGGTTTCAAAATCAAGCAGTCCGACTAAGCTAGTTTGACCAAGTTAGGTGTTAGAGATCTTCTCTTAATACCATGGGGAATGCCTTCCTAATAATCAATGGTTACTTAGGTTCTTAATCCGATTTAGGCAGCATTGTGTGAAATGTACTAGGGCTTTCTAGTGGGCTTAGTCCTTATTGACCTTTAGCTTAAGTATTATAAAGGGAGTTTACTAGTGTGATGAGCCTGGGGAGGTGTAACAGTGTTATATGACCCCCCAAAGTTACAAAATTAAAATGCTGAAAATGAACAAACAAAAAATCAAAGTGCCACAATGTAAAATCTTAAACTGGAAGAGAAATCCCAGCTTGATTTAGTACTTCACTCACATGTATCGCCTATGGTACTAAAGCCCTAGAGGTTCCCAGTGTGGTTGCTTTTTCTTGAAAAGCAAAAAACCCAAAGCATACAAAATAAGCACACACATCAAAATTGAATAACTGTGAAAAGACTTTGGGGGGTCAAAGAAAAGGTAATCAGTCAGGCGATGATTTCATGAGAAATTCCTTTTATCGTAGCTTAACTACAAGGTCTTCTAGGTATAGCTTCTAGTCAGCCCTCGAACATGAAATACTTGGCTCTCGCGATTAAACAACTTAATTGACCATAGAAAATTAAGAAGCTTACCCATGGTATTAATAGTCGATCTCTAGTGCCTTTCGACCGTTAAATTAGCGACCTCAGACTTGTTTAATTTTTTACCTTTACATCTGTTTATGCATTTGATTATATTGCAATTTAATGTTTATTGCTGACAAATTGTTTAAAATTTTGTTACCAATCAATTTGTATGCCTAAAACTACATATGCTTTTTAATCGCTTATGAGAATGCAATTACTGTGCCAATGTTGTTTGATTTTGCAGTGACTGAAGAAGGCTAAGGACATTCATCTCAAATTCTCTTCCACCTCAACGAACGAGCTTCAACTCAATAGCTTCCGAGGACGGAATCTACATCAGGAAAGGGGGCATGTTAACCCTCACGGCTCACGGACACCCTATCACCTACGAGACGGACGTTGTAACCTACGGCAGACATTGTATTATTTATTTGGTAGAGTCAGGTACCGGGCTTGTCGGTCCAATAGGAAAAGGGTAAGAGTGATCGTCGATGAGAGGCGCACTCTAACTGGAACATTCAAGGGATTAGTTGGCTAAGCATGGGCGCCCAAGTGTGAATGGGGTGAGCTTATATAAAAGTGAAATAAACCTAAAATTCACTCATTCTCTCATTTGTGCAATAGAAGAGTGCGCTTGCTCCATCTCCATCTTCTTCTTCTTCATCTCCTTGTGTGTGTGTGTATGCATGAGAGAGAGAGAGAGAGAGAGAGAGAGAGAGAGTGCGATCGAGCATTGCGACGACGGCACGACAGTGGCGAAGCAATTGAGTGCGGCGAAGCGGCGGCTCCTTCTTCTTCGCGGCAAGGAATCCTCCACGAGCAAGCGTAGAGCGGTGAGTGACACACCATCACCTTCTTTGAGATTACTAGTTTAGGCTTGTTGTGTGCTTGGAGCCATTTGTGGCTCGCACACGGTGTATCGGCAAGTTCCTTGCATTGACACGTGCGACATACGCGCACATTGGTTTTTCTATATATGTTTTGTGAGACACAGACACATCTCTGTGTTTCTTTCTTGTATAGACATGCACATATAGGTGTTGATCATGGTTTTAGTTATAGTTATGGTTATGATTATGGATGGTTTTGGACATGGTTATATATTGTTTTGGACAGGTGTTGATCATGGTTTTGGTTATGGTAATTATGCAGGAATTTAACGAACTTTATGGTTATGGTTAAACGTTATGGTTATCGTTATGATTTTGATCATGGTTATGGTTATGGTTATGCACAAAGTTCAATTCGTTTTTACTTTCATTTCTTCCATCAAGTTGTGCCTTAAATCTCATGCGAGATCCTACATGGATATCATGTAGGAGGCGTATATATGGTTTTTTTGAAAAGTTTATGTTAAAACGAAGAAAACTCTGACGAAATTTCTGCGGGAGCACGGTTGATTTTGGTGCTGCTCGCTTTCTTGGGCAGAGAACAGGCAGTATGGCTATGGCTGTGTCCATCTTTTCACTGGGCACAGCCCCACAGGCCAGGCTGCTTGTCCTCTGTCCAAGAAAAAGAATTTTTGGTTATGGTCGTCGATATAGGCGTCAAAATAAGCGTCGAAAACTGGCTGTATTGATGTATATATCGACACATATATCGACTTTTTCATAGGGACGTGCATTTCGATGCAATTTTCGACGATCGACGTCGAAATCTGCGTCGAAGGCACCTGATTCTGTTGTAGTGTTGCACATGATGCATAACTTCTCAACATCCGGGCATGGAAAATGAGAGCATGATGGGGTAAGGGTAGTCATCAAGAGAACCTTGACACATGAGGAATTGAAACCAGATGGCTGGCCTATGAAGTGTGCAGTTGATGTGGTGAACTTTTTGAACATTTCAGCCAAGAGATCGGTCTCACAGTTGTACTACAGAGAGAGTCTTCTGGCTTATTGGCGTGGATGATGTGAAACGCAATCTCCAATGGGACTAGGCTAGAGGACTTAAATCCTTGGTCTTGATCTGACTAGATCTAACTTGCTTCCAAGGAGGTGCTATTTTTGGCCTGAAAAGGCCTTAGTGTTAAGTCGAATGGGGAGGTCCAAAATCTTTGTCTTTTTCCTCCTCTCCCTCTTTGGGGAGTTAAAGGACCCCTCCTTTGAATGTCTCCTTGAAAATCTCTCTCTCTCTCTCTCTCTCTCTCTCTCTCTCTCTCTCCCATTTAGACTTTAAGGGGTCCCTCTCTCCAGTCTCTAGTCTCTCTCTCTTGCTCTAGGAGTTGGGGTTCCCTCCATGTTGAGAGTAGACGATCACTATCCATCTCCCCTAGTCTCTCTCTCTCTCTCTCTCTCTCTCTCTCTCTCTCTCTCTCTCTCTCGGCCATCGTGAATCTTCACCTTGTTAAAAATATTAGCATTACTCGTAGCCCTTTGCAAAGATTAGTTGCTTGCTTTCCAATATATCTTGCATTAAGTGTCACCTCTAATGCTCCTCGCTTTCCGATACATCTTGCATTAAGTGTCACCTCTAATGCTACCTAGTTGAGTCAATGTTCCAATGGCTTTTATGCACAAGCTACAAGCTTTCCACGCACAAACTTTGTTGTAAAGGTTGTTCAAGACTAGTTTTGTACACATGCGTGAGTAGGGTCACACATCAGTTTTATCATCATGAGGACAAGCCTACACAGGATAGCGCCACAAAGATGAAAAGCACCATAATGCATGCTATTAGCCATGCGTGTCGTCACACTTATGTCTTTCAATACATAGAGGCACCTTTTACCGATGACCATTTGTACACATGGGCCTTATGTGATCATATATTTTTCACATCTTATATAAGTGTTTGCACAAGGCCGCCAAGCAAACAACACGTAACCCTAACACTTCAACTATTGCTACATTTACAAAGCATAGCAAAACAATTATTATTCAACAATACAACACTAAAACCTCACATTTTTGCCATATCATATCAAGTTGGGGAGGAGTTTATATCATTTACTACACATGCAGCCTTGGCTACACAAACAAAGTTGCCTCCACTGAGGTTCCCTACAGCAATCAACTCAGCAATCAACTCATGCTTTCTTTTTCGTGAGAAAGCAGGTCATACCAACTTCATAATTTTAAAGAATCTCTTTATATTCTCTCTGAGGAGGATAACAGGTGAGGGTTCGACGAGAGAGCGAAAGCATCTAAGGAGGGAAAAGGATGTGCGTGAAGCCATGCAGTTGGGAGCCTCCGCTGAATGAATCGAGAGCTTGATCTTCTTGTCCAACAGCGGAGATATTGAATCTGCTGGTTCTCGGGTTATGAAGCTATCAAGACATGCACACACACAACAAGCCGTGTGGAAGGAAGAGAGAGGAACGCAGCAACAAAACACGCGACCTGCCTAACCACAAGTAAGGTATCAAGCTGCTAAACATGAGCTTTTTGTAGTGTGGGGTTTAGCAATCGTCATTAGGTGATTAATCCTTGGATTTCACCTTCAGGAACCTTTGTGTGTCTATGGTATCTTTTGTTTGGGAGATGTTTTGCTTGGGTCTCCACATCTGCTTGACTTTGGGCGTTGGCATCACGTAGTCATTCTGAATGAGTTGCTTGTTGCTTGTTGGCCTTTAGAATATAGATTTTCAAACAATCCGCTTGTGCTTGGACTAGCTTCCTTGGTACCCAAATTTGCTTACCATCCCTCCTCGATAGTGAGTGCCCGTTGTGGTGCATGGTTTCTTGGCATGTAATATTGGTATCAGAGCTTAACTTCGGTTAGTGGTATCGACACCCGACGCGTGAAGCGGGCCCGGGTGGACCTTAATCAATTAGAAGCCACTTAATTGAGATAAGTGGATAAGAATTTATGCGTGTCGAGCAGAGAACTGTGAGGAAGAAGAAGCACAGAACACCTACACACTGTCAAGCTATCATTCGCCACACACACACTTAAGCACACCCTTCCCTTCTCATGCTCTTGTCCTCCATCTCTCTTGCTCTAAGCCATGGAGTTCATCTCTCTTGCCCTCTTCCATTGAAGCCTTTTGAAGCTTGGAGAAGAGGAATCGAGAGGGGCCGCCGCCCCCCCCCCCCCCTTCGCAAAGAAAGAAAAGAGAGGGAGTGGGGCTGTAGACCCCCTCTCTACTGGTGGTAAAGGGGCCACCTTGGCCCCCTCCTCCCTGCCAGAACCACCGGCGTGATGACCATGATAGCGACCTGCATGGGTGAGGTGCCTCGATCAAAGGAGTGACACCCGGGCAGCGACTTCGCCAGCGACGACCTTCCCACCATCTTGAGACGCTCATGCACATTCCTGACGACACACAGACTGAGATACAAATTCCAGTTTGCACATACCATAGACTCTAGTGCGCTCCGTGGGAGCGCACGTTAGAAAGAGCGTCCTCAGCCTCTCTCGCGGTCTTTTGAGAGACGCTTTTCCCGAGTACTCTGCTGGGAGGCGAGTTGTCAGCATCGACATTACAGGTGGTGTATGCGTTGGAGATCCAGACGACGGACACTTTCCGGTTGAGGCGTAGTTTTCGGCCACGATCGTATAGGTGGCGTCTTCGTAGCTTTACAGATTTTTGCACACAGATTGTGCATACAAAACTTTTATGTTGTTTACTCTCTTGAGGGCTTGATACCAGCAGGAATTTTTGGTCACTCGCAGATTCACGTACGTTATGTTTTCTAATGGTGCACTCTCAGAGAAGGTGATAGAGCTCAATCTCCTATGCCTCCTCAAAAGCTCGTCGTTTGCGGCGTGTGAGGGCCTTCATCTGTCGCCGCGTCTCTCTCTCCGTGATCGTTTCCAAAGCCCGTTGTGCTTGTAAGCTGCGGTAGAGCTCTTTGCACTCATCATCATACCACCAGTTTTAAACCCTAGGAATGAGGGTACGGCCGGTGTGGGTAGTATGTGGGAATGAGCTGAGGGCGGTTGTATGGAGGACAAATGAAATTTGGGATACAAGTGTAGGCAGAGGTGCGGATAGGAGAAGTCGGCCTCAACCGTGTCTGAGTAGATGATGGCTAGCTCATGGGTGAAGTGGATGGTGGTGTGGGGTGTGGTTGCGGTTGGTGCGTGTGGGGGAGCTCGTGCCTAAATGAGAGATAGATATGTGTGATCAGCTCCGATGGGTATGGGCGGGATGGTGAAAGAGCTAAGCAGGTGAGATGCCTCTCGGGGTCCCATGATGTATCTCGGGCCATCATGGGACCCCGAAACATTCTGTGAATCTTTCACAGATGATTCTAGCACGTAGGATACTACCATTCAAGGGGATCTTGAGACCTTTCAATGTCTTTATGATGGAGATATGGAGGCAACTATACAAGACAACGTTATACCAAGGGTAGAGCTCTATGATGCGACAATGGATTTCTCAAAGAATCTTCAAGATGAATTGGAAGCTAGAGGGGGTGAAGCTGCTAAGCTAGTTATTTTACCATGGAACCTCCATAAGCTGATTCTTTCTTATTTTCTGGGAGGTTATGCTGGTTGGATTATTGTGTTTTCTCTATTGATGCTTCTTTCACTGAGGGTATGAATACCTGTCACAAGGCATGATTATGCTTTGATGCCTCTGGGGGAAGAGTTGGATTTGCCACTTACCAATGGGATGTGGATTTTATCTTATGATTCTAGGCAAGCTCTCATTTGCTGTGTGGAACATCGATGTTGTCTAGTGGCTATGAAGTTGGATCCAGGTGATACTCGAGATTCGAAGAAGCAGAATCAACATGTAGGATGTTATGTCGCTCTTATGATATGGCAATTGTTTTCTCTATCTTATCAACCTGGTGCATTTTCTATGTTAGTATATCGAGGGAACTTATTTATATTCCCGATGACTTGGATGGTGATTATCATGTTTTTGCTTTATGGAAGCTGATTTATATGCCTTACGAAGCTGGGGGAGATTATAGTTATGGTGTTTTATGGAAGCTTCTATCTTGTCCGTTTGATCCAGGTGGTTTTATGCAGACCATCTATGAAGGCTCCTATACTAATCTTGGGCTAATTTTGGATATTTATCAACCATATGATCCAAGAGGGTACTTCCGAGTCCTCACTCTATCTCGACTGATGGATATGTTGCGAATGAAATGGTTGGCACATGTTGGAGGATGTGGAGGTTTAGAGGGGGTGGATGTCGTGAAGTGGAGGGTCCAGAAACGAACAGTGAAAGGACACGATGTTCATTTATGTATTTATGGATGGGCGGGAAAGTGGCAAGGAGCTCGTGTTTTCTGGCATGTGAAGTTGCTTGAGAATCTTTTTTTTTTCCCAAGAAAGAGATCCTTCTATTAGTTAATGAAAACTGCCCATAGGGCTACAACCACCTCTGCAAGAGAGGGCTACAACAAGCATGATGGGGAGACTCTCCCAATGAAAAAACAGCATATATACAATGAGGCTAAATCAAGAGATGGGAGGTGGGAAGAGCCACACATGTGGAGAGCAGTGCCATCTGAGCACCCCCTGGACTATGGTGTAGAAAGGCCCAGGGCGCCAGAGTCGAAGGAAAGCCTCGCGGCGCTCCCCGCATGCGGTCGGAGCTGCCCTGTAGTCCCTCAAGTTGTCCTCTGAGAGTATGGATCAGCTCTAGCCAAAAGTCACGAACAGTCTTTGCTGGTGGAACAGGGCAAGCCTCAAAGATGCGGAAACAGCGGGCCCGCCAGATGAACCAAAGTGTCAGGCCACTGATGAGCTCCCAACACTCCTCTCTCTCACTGCACCACTCCTGTGGAGTAAGCTCTGTAGCAGGCTGGAGTGTAGGTCGCCCCCCTGAATCACTATCATCCTGCTGGTGGAGATAGCTCAAATTGAAGTGCCGGGCCCGTGAGGGTGGACCAAGCCGCTGCCCCCCAAGTGTACTGTCGAGCCGTGGAGAGAGCAGGCATCAGCCAAAGAACTCGTAGCCACACCTGCTGGGCCGAGGGACAGTCCCAAAGACAGTGACGTTGACTCTCCACCAAATGGTCACAAGCTGCACATGTGGTCGAGAGACCACTATGCACTAGCCAGCTCCCTACTGTTGTGGCTCTGTGTGCGACCAGCCAATGAAACAAGGTGACTCGCCTCGGCTGTCTGGAGTCCCACAACCTCTCCCAAAAGTCTGCCAAGAACTCGACTGTGAGACCCTCCTCCTGCCAATGACGTGCTGCAGCGGGGAGGGCCTCTCTCTGTGCTGCTAGTATATGACGTCCCAATCGAACAGTGTACTGAAAGAACGGGACTCCTGGGTGGTCTGCAGAAGAGAAGGGGTCCCTCCATAGCCACTCACGAGGATCCCACTGTACTCGTGCCAATGGACAACACTCCCAAGCCCATAGCCTCCAGTGTCCTGTCTCAAGAACTGCTGGGTCAGGGTCTATGACGTAGGTCCGCCCACTGATGCCCACTACTCGGATCCTCTGAAAACAGCACTCTGCTACTTGCGGGGCCTCTACTGCAACTCGCTGTAGTCGTCCCCCACCCTGAAGCTCGAAGAACAGGGCTGAGACAGACTCTGAGCAGGCCTTGACTGAAATGAGAACCTCCAGTCGTGTGAAGGCTCCCATCCACCTGGGTGCTACTGTCTCGAGAGGCGTGAGCCACTCAGCTGGAACTGACTCTGAGATGTCCTGACACATGCTCTGCACCCCTCTCATGCCGTGTAGCTGGAAACCCTGCACCTCCTCTGACAAACCTGTGAACTCTAGCCAGTCACCTAGAGAGCGCGCTGGACCTGCTGCCATGGGACCCCAAGAAACATGAGGCCGACTACCAACCAAGTGGCCTCTCTGAGTGCTAACCATGGGGTTCGAGACGAGGGGCTGCCGTAGGCGCTCCTCCGTGCATGTCGGCTCTCTGCTCTAGGCCACGTCGTAAGAGCTCCCAAGATCGAAGCAAACTCACAGCGAAGCGGTCCTCCAGTCTCCTGCTCAAACCAACTCGGCGCATCTCTGTAAAGATCCATATGGTTGAAGGTTGCCAAGGGCCTCCTGACTGAGGCACCCTGGCACGAAGCCTTTGCAGCAAGAACTCCTTCCAGGGCTCCTCTCCTGGAAGAAGTCCTCTGACTACGAACTTCCCAACAAGGGCTCTGCTCTGCTGTGCTGGATCAATGATCCCAAGCCCTCCCTGAGAACAAGGAAGTGTGATGACCGACCAAGCCACCTTGGCTCGGGCAATCTGAGTGTCATGTCCTGACCAAAGGAAGTTCCTGATCAGCCTCTCTACCTGGCTGATACAAGAACTCGAAAAGATCCAGCAAGAAGTGATGTACCACATAGTCGCCAACAACACCTGGTTGGCAACTACTACTCTACCAGCCAGCGAAAGTCGTGCTGAGCTCCAATGTAGCAGCTTTCTCCCGATGGACAGGAGAAGAGGAGCAATCTACTGCTCGGGGGATAAGTCCAAACCAACCTGACAACCCAAGTACCGAACTGTAGTCCCTGGGGGAATCCACCTGAAACCTTCTCCTGGCATCCAATCTGGCACAGGAGCACTGCCAACCGAGAAAGCCACTGTCTTTCTCCAGTTGAACAGTGCGCCCGATGCACAACAGAAGGTCTCCAAAGCCTGCTCACATCTGTGTAGATTGGTCTCCTGGCCCTCTAAGTACAAGGCTGAGTCATCGGCAAACTCAGCGTCCAGTAGCTCATCTCCCCGAATAGGGAGTGCTAAGCCCCTCAGACCAACCTATTGTGACACCAAAAATCTGCTCATCGCCTCCGCATAGAATAGAAAGAGAAAGGGGGCAAGAGGACAACCCTGTCTAACCAAGTGTGTGAGCATGAAGCGCTCACCTCTACCTCCTGCCAAAAGCACCTGACTGTGAGCGTGTCTGTACAAAGCTGACACCCCTCTGATCCAAGCATCTGAGAAGCCTATCCTGCGTAGAGTGCCCTCTAGAAAGTCCCAGTCAACTCTGTCGTATGCCTTCTCAAAATCGAGAAGAAGAATCACAAGGTCCTCCCCACGGAGCCGTGCCAGGGCAGAAGCCTCCCAGAAAGTGAAGATGTTGTTAAGGATATTGCGTTCCTTGACAAAACCTGTGTGAGTCCCATGTATAAGGCTCTCCAAAAGTGGCTGAATCCTCAAACTCAGAGTCTTGGCAAGAATTTTGTAGGCTGAGTTGAGGATGGTGATGGGGCGCCACTGGCGAATCTCATCCAAGGAGCCACCCTCCTTTGGAATGAGGTAAATCAGGCCCTCACTCATGCTATCAGGCATCACTCCTGTGTGCAAAATGTACTGAAAGGCACTACACAAATCTGGGCCAAGCAGGTCCCAGTACTCCAAGAAAAAGCTGGGAGTCAGCCCATCCTCACCTGGACAGCTACCACGAGGGAGGGCCCTAAGAGCCGTGTGCAGCTCCTCAAGCTGAAGTGGCATCTCTAGCCTCTGGCGCATCTCCTCAGTCACAAGACAAGGCATCTGTGCCCAAACCTGCTCCCTGCATGCATCCTGCCGCTCTGACTAGGGCTCAGCCGACAGTAACTCACGGTAAAAGTCAGTAGCAACTGCACGCATCTCGTCGGGCTCACAAACAACTGACCCATCGGGTCTCCTCAACTGATTGACCTTGGCATGCGAGTGCCGAGGTCCCACTGTCTCAAAAAAAGCAGCTGTCACTCTGTCACCCACTTGAGTCCACTGAGATGCCTGTCGGTGAAAGGCAAACTCATGACGCCTCTCCTCTGTGCTAGCAAGCTCCTGTCGAGCCTGCTGTAACTGCTCCTCCAACCATGGACTGTCTGGATGCTGCTCCTGCATCCTCTGTAATGAAGCAATGCCTTGTCTGAGACGTTGCTCCTGCTCTCTCGCTGCAGCCCGGCGAGCCAGAGACTCCTGGAGAAAAAAGTGGCTAAGCTGAGCTAGGCCTAAGGCCACTCTGTCTGCAGGTAGAACCTGGCTGTCCATGCCCTCTGTCCAGAGAGCCTCTACCCTCTCTCTGAGTGCTGAGTCCAACAAGACCCGCTCTGGGATGCGAAGCATCGTGCTCCCACTCCTTGCTTGTCTGCCACTGTGAGGATCACTTGTGCATGGTCCGAGAAGGATGTCCCTGCCAGGATGCCCACTGATCCCCCCAAGTCACTGAAGTGGTCACTAGTGTAGAAGCGATCTATCCTCGATAGATTCACTCCTCCCACTCTGCGGTCCGATCTAGAGAAGGCAAGACTAGCTGGGGGCCTCACAAAGCAAGAGTGCTGCCATGTATCCGAGACCCTCAAAGTCATACACAACCTCTCTCAAGCTGCTAACTCGACTCCATGCACAGTAGCATGGCTGCCTCCTATCCTGTCAGAAGGGTCCTCCAACATGTTGAAGTCCCCTCCTACACACCAATGGTCAGCCTGCGGCAAAGACTCAACAATCTGTGACCAAAACTCTGCACGAGCACTCGCCACATTGGGCGCATAGATGTTCAGGAAGCCCACAATGCCACCCTGAACCTGCATAGTAATCCATTGAGCCTTGCCTGGCACAATAATCTCTCTGCCCACAATGGCCTGCTGCAATGAATCCGCAATAGTCATACATACCCCACCCTGGATGCCTCCAGGTCCAAAAGCAGCTGACCAAAAGGTATCATATCGTCCACGCAAAATCTGACCACATCGCCGAATGCGGCTCTCACACAGATGGTGCTCCTGAAGCATAAGGAGATCAATCTCTCCTCCCACAAGGCAACGCTGAAGCTCCTGACGCAATCGGCCCCGCTGTCGCTGAAACTGGGGCCCACCTAGTCCCTGCACGTTCCACAAGGCGATTCTCATGGGGAGCGAGAGAACAGATGCTGCCGCAGCAGCAAGACGGGCTATCTTCGAGGCTGGCTTGGATGGGGAGTAATCCGCATCCGAGCGTCCTCTAGATAGGCGAGATTGCAGTGAGTGCCTAGCCCAAGCCCAAGCTGAGCGAGCCGTGCATAAAGCAACCTCCTTTGTCCAGGAGTCCTCATGAATGTATACATAGCAAGGCAAACACTGCGTATTAGCAAAGAAGTACACCACAATGTGCCTACATTCTGCTGAGTCTGGGGGTGTCACCGCAAACTTGGCCAGTGGCCACTAAGTCTGTAGCAAATCTGTAACTCCAAGTTCTCCCATGTGATGAGAGAACTCGAGGACCTATGTATGTAACCATCCCACAACTGAGTCGAGGGACCACTCTGCCTCGGCCCTACCACAGAGGGGGAAGGAGAAACCAACTGCTGAGTCCAAGGCCTCTGTCCCCCTAGCGGCGAGGAACAAAGCATGGACCCTGAAGCAGGTTGCCTCGTGGTCTGCTGCGGAATCGCCGAGAAAGCGAGTGAACCCGTAGTCGAAGAAGTCCCAGCGGCGTCGGAGGTCAATGCTCGTCAGACCACGAGGGATAGCTGCAAGGGAAGATATCTGAATTTGCAGAGGGGGCCGCAAGAAGGGCTGACCCTCTCTCGCTAGGGCGACTCGTGGCAAAGGCGTTGCCAAGAGATCTCCTGGCCGCCGGCGAGGGACCAGTCTCCTGAGCCGACTGTGGAACTGGAGCAGGAGGGGGGGGAGAAGGAGTTGGGGGGAGCGGGGGAGAAGAGGAGCGGGGTGGGGCGACAGAGGTAGAGGGGCGAGGTGGAGAGGCGACGGGAGCAGAGGGCGGGGGGGAGGATGATGAGGAGGAGGGGAACTCTGAAGGGGGAGCGGCTGTCGAGGGTGAAGCGGAGGTGGAGGCTGGCGTAGGGGACTCCTCTTGCTCAAGAGGACCAAAGCGGTTCCCCGTGGGAACCCATTGCTGCTGAGTAGGCACCTGAGGGGCACTTTGAGTACCAGGCTGTCGCTGTGGCCCCTGGCGTCGACGGCCACGGGCCTGTTGCCACTCCTCCGCTGGAGCCCCAGGCTCGGGGGGTGGCTCTGAATCTGTGCGCTGTGCCGCTGACTGAGGCTGCGGCCCAGCCTTGGCAGGCTGGGGCTGAGGCTGAGGTGCAGGTCGTGGCCTCCTCCGTGGACAGGCCTTCGCAAGGTGGCCCATCTGTCGGCAAATAAAGCACTGGTTCTGGAGGCCCGAGTACTCCACACTCTGTCTAAACCAACCCCCACTCACCCGAGGCAGAAGGATGACCTTCGGGAGCGTGTGGGTATCTCTGACCAAAACTCGAACTGAGGGGATGCCAACCGCCTTGGCAGCTACTGATGCTGCCGTACGAGGTGACTCCAGGACAGTCTCGATGGCGGAGCCAATCTTGGAAAGAAGTGGTAGGTACTCCCTTCGTAAACCCGGAAAGCAAACTGAGATGGGGATGTCTGCCTCCTCTACTAGAACATCCGAAGTCGGGTCAAAACCATGTCGCCACTGTCGAAAGTGGACGCGTGATACTCGGATGGCCAATGGACTCATAGCTATGACCTTGGAAGCCATCTTGGAGGTCCCGAACTCGATCTGCTAGTACCCCCGTCCGAGAATCTGGACATCCAAGATCTTGCCCACCTCTCCGAGAAGGCGGGCCTGGAGAAGGTCTCGCAGCTCTCCTCTGCTAGGTCGGGTGCCGAGAACCTTGCAGATGACCTAAGTCGCCTGCAAACGCTCTACCTCTCCGGCAAGGCTCGCTTGCTCTGTCGGCGAAAGATCAAGTTGAACGGTGGGCTCAGCGGGATCGGGCGAGGGGGCTTCGGGCGAGTCCCTCTGTGGCGAAGCTGGAGCCTCCATTTGTGTCTACTGCTGTGGCGTAAGAAGAGGACGGCGGGCGGAATCTGCAACTTGGCACGCAAAGCACTGCCCCAAAACGGACTCAATGCTGGAGGTACCGATTTGCAAGATGCAACTGGGAGGAAAAAAAAGCAGGCGGGCCGGGGGGGGGGGGGGGGGATGCGGGAGCGTTGGTAGCAAAAGGCGGGGGCGGCAATGGCGGGAGCGACTGCAACAAGGGGAGGGCAGCTGGCGACAGAAGTGGGCGGGGCTGCAGCAGCAGCAGCAGTAGCAGTAGCGCGAGCTGCTACAGCAAGGGTGGGGCAGCGCGCGGACGAGCAGAGCAGTGAGGGGGGTAGCGAGGGCTAGCAGGGGGGCAGGGAGGGCAGGCGGGCAGCGTTGGGGGCGGGGAGGGCGAAGGCGTCGCGACGGGATTACAGCAGCAGCGAGCAGGTCGACAAATCATTGTTGCTTGAGAATCTTGGGATTCTATTGGTCCAAACTGTGTTCAATTTGGTCAAGAAATGCTCATGGGTGAGTTCATGGAAGAGGAGAGCAATTGGGAAGCAAGGGGAGAGGGAGTTGGGCTACCATGTGGCATTGGATTTATCCCACATAGGGGGGATTGGGGAAATAGGAGGGGGTATAGAAGGAGGATCAAGGCCTCTTCCATCACAAGGAATGAAGGCTCTTGTAGCTCTTGGGCAACTTGGGTCATGGGCCTTTGGGCGCATGGGTGGGCGGCCCCTCTCCTTTGGGCAGGCGCCTGGCCCCCCCTCAGTGTGGATGGAACTCCCCCCCCCCCCCCGGCCCCCCCTTCCTCCCTTAAGGGGGCTTTCCCACAGCCAAAAAGGCACATAACAAGGCAAAAAACCCCTAGTGAAGCCCTTGGATGGCGAGCTCGCCCACCACAAGAGGGAATAAAACACTTGAGAGAGCTTGCACTTGGTGTGTGAAGCATGTGTGAGAATGCATGCAAAAATGAGCTTCACAAGCACAAAGAGAGAGGGCCCCAATCGAATTTCCTTCCTTAGCAGATTCTCATCCCATTGGACCTCACCTCCGAGACGACGTCGTTTGTCCACCAAAATTTGCACGCGTGGGGGATAGTGCTTGTGTACGTGGTCTCCAATGAAGTCTAGCAGGCTCTCGTATCCCTACATTGGGTGTCAATAGAGGTCACTCTAGTCCGTGTGCATCTAGGTATCAGTGGTGTAACCTCTATCTCTGTGGTGTCTCAAACGTGGTCTCTAGGAGCCTGATCTAGCAATATACAACAATAATGAAATTGTAGATGAGGATGAATATGATGATGACATCCATGATGACCCAAATGAAGAATGTTCTTAAAAGATGCTTTGGTGGTACATACCGGAGGATGTGCAGGTTTAGAGGGGGTGGATGTCGTGTTGTGGCACGTTTATAGTATAAAAATCCACCCCCTCTAAACCTGTACATCCTCCGGTATGTGCCACCAAAGCATCTTTTAAGAACATTCTTCATTTGGGTCATCATGGATGTCATCATCATATTCATCCTCGTCTCCAATTTCATTATCCTCTTGTTGATTTTCTTGAGATTCAAATGGATCATCATCACCTCTCCTTTTGAACAACTCTATTGTTTTTCTTGCAATTGGTATCTTCATTTTTGTACCATCAAGCTCACTCAATGTATATGTAGCATTCCCATGCACATGTTTGACTATTTATGGGCCAAACCATCTTTTTGCTAACTTTTTCATTGTTGTATGCTGGTTATCAAGACTATTGTTATACATCAACACCCAATCACCTTCTTCAATAGGCTTTGGTCTAAGCCTATGCCTCTTATCAAACAGGTCTTTATTTTTCAATCTTGCATCTTTCAAACGAGCTTTTGCAATCTCAACATCTTCTGGTCTTCTTTCCAATTGCCTTATACGCAATGCAAGAAGTTCCTCCCTGCTTATTACATCTTCCCAAGGCAATACATTCCATGTAGTAATGACATCCTCAATAGGCATTACTGGCTTTTGACCATACATCAATTCTACAGGCATATATCCAGCTACTGAGCTATGTGTAGTACGGTTAGCCCATAAAGCATAAGGTATTAACCTTGGCTATTCACGAACTCTACCTTTGCAAGCCTTAGCCAAAGCTTTTATGATGGGAGGATGTCCTCTCTCACTTTTTCCATTCCCTTCAGGATTGTATGCAGTAGTAAGACCAAGTTTAATATCCAACCGAGAGAAAAATTCTCTGGCCTCTCCAACACCCAATTCACCCTTGTCTGCAACAATTTTTCCAACACATCCATAGCGGCAAATAACGTCTTCCAAGAGAAACTTGCATACCACTTCAGTGCTCTTTGTTCGTAATGCACGACCTTCCACTTGATTAGTCAGGTCTTCTCTTGCAAGCACTACATAACGTATTTGCCATAGTCCCAAAGGCATAGTGACCAGATCTACTACCCATTTGTAATGCATAGACAATGGGTAAGTAGGGTGCAATCCATCACGGTGTTTTACATTTGAATATATCTGACATGTTAGACATGTTTTCACAAACTTAGATACATCCTTGTATATACCTTTCCACCAGTATCTTTCTTTCAATTTGGAAAATGTTGCCCATACACCTCGATGCCCAGCCCATAGACTCTCATGAAACTCCTTGATAAGCTTCCTTTGAGTCTCCTTATCACATACAACTCTGAGTGGTGTCCCATCCCTTTTGTTTGGATGCTTCCACAAAAAGCCATCTTTTAGGAAATACCCATATGCCTTTTTGCGTATCTCTTAAATTCCTACTCAGACCAATCATCCTGCTTTCTTAATGTACTCAAGTAGCGTCCAATAAGGAGCCAATCACCCTCATACATATCCTCTGAAAAAGACTCGAGAGAATTTGATAGGCATATATGATCACCCTTCACATTAGAAGCACTGTAGAACTTTGTGCCCACATCATCTCCCTCATCAATCATATCTTCTTCATCTTCATATCTTGCCCTTGAAAGCATATCTGCAACTGGATTATCTTTTCCTTCAATATGCTTGAACTCTGGATTCAAGGACTTAATGTAGGCACTCCATTGTAGCATAGCAATGTCTGGAGTAGAACAGCTTGTGATCATCCCAAGAAGTGGTAGACAATCTGTTTCAACAACCACACATGCACCAATTAAGTACTCCTTATCACACTTCAGTGCTGTAACCATATCCCATGGTTCTCTCTTCGCCTGTGGGTAATTTCTTTGGCGAGAACTTAGAACCTTGGCTCCAAATCTCACCACATATCTGTTTTCATCTTCATCATCTTGACCTATTGCCCACCCAATCCCTATAGGACTTGTGTCCACTGTCACAACCACAGACCTTCCGCATTCATAGTCCTCCTTTCTTAAAGATTGGTGATGAAAGCAAAAATTGCTTCAATTTCTTCATGGCTCTTACATGTGCATCACTCCATTCAAATGATTGGTTCTTCCTAAACAACTGGTAAAGAGGATCAGCTACATGTGCATAATGTGGAATCCAAATCACATAGAATATGCATGCACCCAAAAACCTCCGAACCTCGGTGATATTAGTACATGTCTCCTTCATCCTTTGAATTGCATCCACCTTTGCTGGACAAGGTCTTCGGCCATGAGGTCCACAGATATGCCCCACAATTAGCACTTCGTTGACTGCAAACATAGATTTTTGTCTTGATAAGGTAAGGTTCACTTCTTCCAATTTGGATAAGATCTTGTCACAGTCATCCATGTGATTGGCCACAAACTTGCGACACCCCCTCGAATCCAAAGCTTCATCTTTTTCTTTTTCTGCACATCCTTTTATAGGTACATCATCAAGGAAAGGCATGGTTATCTGAGGAATAAAGTCACGCAAGACCTTATTCATTCCATTCATCATATGTGCAACCGAGTTGGTTGCTCCCTGAGGTAAGGTACACATCCTTACCAACCCCAAAGGTGTTCTCATGGTTGTCGAGTCCCTACTTTCCATATCTAGTAACTAGTTGGAAGTGATCATACCTTGAGTAAAGATCACCCATTGAATATATTGCCCTTCCCGCAAATGCCTCTGCAAACTCATCCACTATGGGTCCTGTACCCACATTTCTGATTGTGACTTTGTTCACTGGTTGCATATCCTGTATGAAGTGTAAAGCTCCATTCTTTTTAGGCACAGAGAACCACCTGTTTGAATATGGAGCACAAGAAGGCTCCAAAATTCCCATCTTGATCTTTTCATTCAATAAATCTATAAGCTTTGGTAAGTGAACCTTTGGCACCGGAATAGGTCGCAGATTCCAAGGTACATGAGGTATCGTGAAGATTACCATAGGTGCAACTACACTTGGATCTACACACCCAATTTCATGTGGTTCAAATGCAAAAGCTCTACCATGTCTGGATAGTATTTCTTCAAAAACTTTCTTTTCAATCTGTGTCAAAGAATCCTCACAACCAACTTTTAATTGCTTTAGGGATTCTTCCGTAAACCTATGTCCAATCCTTTTTGGATCTCGAAGACTAGGTTGCAAAGAGGCTTGTTCTAGTTTTTCCTTGCAATCTGTTGGCAAAGGTATTGCCACTGGTTTCACCTTCTTTGCCATTGTCTTGTACTTGGTTTCCACGGTCGCTTCATGTTCACTTGTAGCATCGACACACAACCCTTTTTGAAAGGCTTCAATTGCATTGTACATTTCTAAGGAGCATACTTTGACAAATTCACTTCCATCCTGCTCGCTTGATTTTAGTATAGTCCTAATTGCATCCATGGTATCAATAAAAGAAACTTCTTCAAACACACCTGTAATGCACTCATTATTCTCTAACAAACCACTTTGCTTCAAACCCTTCTGTACACTATTTACATGATGTCGAACACCTCTTTGCAAGTATTCAAGCTTCTTGAAACATAATGATCCATCCTGTGTCAAAGCTAGAAAACCTATAGAAAAAGCTTCATTCCTATCTGAATCAGGCGAGAAACTTTTTCTTTTCGTACCACTGCAATCCCGCTTTACAATGGTACGTGGCAAAAACCGTTTGTTTCCCTGTTATTCTTGACTCCTTATTTGATTTTGGAAGAGCATGTTCTCTAAGAGTTTCACGGTTTCTTTCATGATTTACACATACTATCAAAAACTGCACAACACGCTTTCCATCCTTCCTCTTTATCCTTGCATAGGCAGACCCATCATCCAAAACCTTTGTTTCCATCCCCACTGCAGTGATATAAGGTTGTCCAAGGATAAGAGGATAGGAAGACATCTCCTGTACAAAAAAGTTTTGTTCATCTTTAACATCCCCTATGGTCACCTTAACATTTGGGCAAGCAGCATAAAGGTCTCCAATTGAGTTGTTTGACACTCTAATCATCCAACCATGGTCTGCATCCATTGGCCACTTGCATTTATTATAGAGATTCTTGGACATGAGATTTATTTCTGATCCATGGTCTATTAGCGCAACAAAAGGCTCATCAAGGTTGCCCACTTTGACCAATGTTTCTGTTGTGGCTCTTGCCCAGTGACTCCTTGAGTAATGGCTTCTAGGAGTGACTTCAATTTCCTCTTCATCATCCACAAACTGTACCTGCTTTGCTCTTCCTGAAGATTGGTGACATGCTGCCACATTCTCTTCTTCCTCTTTGTCTTCTATATGTACTTGTGCTCTCAATGTTTCTCCTTCATCATCTGGATAATTGGCAAACTTGACCACCTTGATGACACTGTTGGGATTAGCTTGGAGTTGGGTAATTTGTGCCTCTATCTCCCAGTGATATTGGTGTCAGGTATTTGTCATCTCTCTCTGATGGAGTCTAGGTAGGTGTAATCCATGTACTCGTTGTCTTCGGCTAGCCCTAAGACTCTTTGATCTCTCTAGAGTGAGCCCATGCTCTGTGGTAGTAGATGGGGCGGATCTTTGAAAGAAGTCGGTGTGATCCGTGTGTTGTATCCCCCTCTGTGTGGCCGCTTGCAATGCCCTCTCTCAATCTCTCAAAATATCTAATAAAAAAGCCCCTGTTGACACTCATATGTTGCCTCTAGTAGTTGCTGAATGGTGTGGTGCTCTTTGAACAAAGACGAGTGTCGCTCTATGATACCCCTATAGGCATGCATTTGTATATATAGTGCTCCTTGCTCCCTACCTCCACACCACATAGTCTGCAAATCCTCTCATCTCTAGGTATGCATGCTGCTCTACCTATCTCTATCTTTAGCTGGTGTCAAGATACTCTAAGCTGACCAATCCTCACTTGTGGGACATGTGGTAGAAAGGTCTCCAGGTAGTGTGGCCTCTGAATGAACCCATTGTCTGACATGCATAGAAAGTGGTCTCTATAGTAAAGGATCTTAGCTGGTAAGGACTAGCTAGGGGAGATACACGTCTGTAGTTTGTATAACTGCCAAAGATCCTATCTTGGGAGTTTGTTCCTCTTGGTGTGTGAGAGGTGTACGCATGGCCCCTCAAGCTCATACTGAAAAGGTGATAAGAGATCTATATCAAGTCCATGCTGTGTAAACGAGTCTCTGACGTGAGAGTACCAAAGCCTCTGTCCGTGTCTCGGCCAGTACCTTGAATGTGTGAAAAGCTTTGTAGAGAGGTGTATAGGTGGCATCTCCCTGAATCGATGGAGGAGGCATATAGTCTCAAAGACAGCCTCAACTAGCATTGGTGGGACAACAAACTTTTCTCTGAGTATGTCATGTGGTATTGAAGGTTATCTGTGTATCATCCTCGACAACATAATGATATGAGGCTCCTTGAGCTAGGTCCACCTGTGGGTGGCTAGATCTAGCCCCCAAATAGAAGCAAGATACATTAGAGAAGGTTTTACTATTGAATCAACTAGCCACCCCTTCGTACAGGGCTCCTTGAAATGTGTTTGGTGGCATTGTCTCTCAAGCATAGCTAGTGTTGCATACCCTTGTGCATGAGCCGATCATGTGCTGTTGGTTCCAAGGTGACGCGAGTGGCGGCAGTTGAGAAGGTGACTTCCAAGTATACATATGATGTCACCACCTCCACCTGTCCTCCGGCTAATCTGAAAGAAGTAAGAGCTTTGCCCTATCTGGAGGTGTGGAAAATCATGACCTTGGTCTTTGCAAGGTTTACTATGAGACCCCATTGAGTGTAGAAATCATCTAGCATCTCTAGATGCCACTGTATCCTCTTGGAGACCCAAACACCAAGATAATGTCATCAACATATAAAAGAATGTGGACTGGAGTACCTGATAGATCCACAACTGCCTCCCCATCCCAAATAAGAAAATCGGCCACCTCATCAATGTAGAGTCCAAAGGTGCAATGGTCTCCGACATCTCTCCTGAGCATCATACACGGCCAAAAATCTACTCTAAAGTGAATAGATACCCCATACCATCTCTGATGGTAATTCAAATGACTGAAGATGCTGTGATAGTTGCTTGCATGTCATAGTATCAAAAGATTTGTGGAAATCCACTTATCAGCAGTATAAGCTCCTCTTCTGCACTTTGGCCTGGTCGATCAGGCATCTTAGTGTTAGGTGCAGCGGAATGATTGTTTGCGCTTTGCTCAAGATGAGTGCTCCGAACTGTGCTCAAGGTTCTTATGGCAGGGAGAGCCTTCTGTTCTTAACGGAAGAATGCTATGATCACAAACAAAGTGAATGGACACTGTGCGTGCAAGTGTATGAGACTGAGAGATAGAGAGAGAAGAGAGATACGACACTAGAGACGTTGTAAAACCCTCCTCCGAAGGCCCCACTCTCGTCGGCGAGAGTGGTCTACTTATGATTGCACAATCTGGTACAAATGGTATGCATGGAGTGATGCAATGGACTATGCCGGTGACGACGACGGGGATGATGACGACGACTTTAGGGCTGAAATCTGCGGTTTTCTATTTGCTGAATTTCGGTGGCTGAAAATGACTGTTTTGCTGCGTTTTCGAGGCTGAAAATGGGGGTTCTCTGCATGAGGCTAGGGCTGAATCTGCTGCTGTGTGTGAACGCTGAAAACGCTGAACATATGCAGCAACAATGGCTGAAAATGAAAAACGGTAGCAGATCTGGTATCGTTGATGAAAACATTGAGGTTCTGGGGACTGCTGGCGATCATGGGAAGGCTGAAAACGCTAGGCAATCTGGGACTGTTGGTGAAGACCAAAACGCTAGGGCTGAGTGTCTCTGGCGAGGACGGCAATGCTGAAAATGCCAGGTGCTGTGGGTGACGGGGGAGGAAACTGGAAACTGGAAACGCTAGGGGTTGCTAAGGGCACTGCGGGGTTCCTGCTGAGAAGATGCCTGTTAAGCGGGGAGCTCCTACTGCTTCTTTTGCCATTTAGTGCTAACTTGGGTTTGCTTATATATTAACTTAGCAAAATTGCCCTACCTACTTTTGTTGGAAAGTCACTTAAAAATAATAAGTGAAAAATGTCAAAAATAGGGAAAATAGATTTTTTTCCTTCACTTTACATGGAATAGGTATGTTCATGGTTTTGTGTTGGAGATTGTTTCAGGAATTTTCAGCCATGGAGATTCTTGAAGACGAAAGACGCAGGACTCTAGACGAAGTTGAAGCATCAAAGGAGCCACAAAAGACTTTCAGTCGATTTGGGCGCGGCCCAAAGAAGCAAGAATTACAGACCTTTATGAAGTTCAAGTACCGCATGACCCACACATCGGAGTGGGCCGGCGAAGAGTCCCTTCCAGGATTCCGGATGCTGTTGGCGATCTTCCTCGACGCCATACAGTTCGGTATCAGTACCTCACTTTGAAAAGGAGGAGATGTCACGTGACACATCCCAACCCTATGTGTCCGTGGACAAGCTACACCATAGCAGGGTTCCCGTCAGTTCAGTCAGTTTAGATTAGAAGTGAACTGGCACTTTTTGTGAGTCTATTCGTAGACCGTGCATGCCCAGTCACTTAGCATAGATGCATATCCTCCGGTTGCACACCGCAGAAGCATAAGCATTTCCATCAGATTCCATCAGAGTCAGTTTGGGAAATTTTCAAGTGACTTTATCCCATTTTCCCTATTTTGACATTTTTCACTTATTTATTAAGTGACTTTTGTTGGGTAGTCAGTAGGGCAAATTGGGTAAGTTAATATATAAGCAAACCCAAGTTAGCACTCCACAGCAGAAGAGGTAGCAGGAGCACCTTGCTCAACAGGTAACTTCTCATGACTTGCATGATGATTTGATTTTGCATGACAATGACAAGCATGATGATTTGCATGATCAAGATGTGATTTCTCACGAGCATCATGATTTGCATGATCAAGATGTGATTTCTCACAAGCATGAGGAGTTGCATGAAAAAGATGTGATTGTTCACAAGGATGATGTGTTAGTGGATGCTTTTCCTAGCGAAGCTAACCTCGTTGTAGATTCGATCAATCACCAAGAATCGATCTTGGCTTTCGAGTTGAGGTCCAAAGATCCCCCACAGGAAGATTCGATAGATCCCGAAGAAGCGATCTTGGCTCTCGAGCCTTGGACGAAAGAGCCCTTATAGGAAGTATTGTGTGCTCGCATGATTGATATGCACGCATTGTTCGAGTGTTTCATTCGTGAAGGTTTCCTGTATTTTAGTCAGCATCGTTATGTGATCCCTTTTACTAGGCATGACATATTGCATGTTGAGCACGTATCTCTCATGGATGAGCACGAATGTATGCGGATTGTTCATGAAAAGCTGAAAAGTTTGTATGTCAAGAAGTCACATTCCATGTCTCTTCCTCGGCATAACACAGTTTCCGAAAGATCACATGATTGTATGAGCACCAAGCATGGGCATTTCCATTGTGATTTGCCACAGTTGATTGATTTTGATCAAACAGAAAAGATTTGAGCGCATTGTTTGCATGTGTTTGATGAATGGGTTGTCACTCCGTCTATTTGTTCATCTACATTGCATGCACAGTCTTTGAGGAAGACAAGATTTTTTTCCTTCACTTTACATGGAATAGGTATGTTCATGGTTTTGTGTTGGAGATTGTTTCAGGAATTTTCAGCCATGGAGATTCTTGAAGACGAAAGATGCAGGACTCTAGACGAAGTTGAAGCATTAAAGGAGCCACAAAAGACTGAGTCGCTTTGGGCGCGGCCCAAAGAAGCAAGCATTACAGACCCTTATGAAGTTCAAGTACCGCATGACCCACACATCGGAGTGGGCCGGCGAAGAGTCCCTTCCAGGATTCCGGATGCTGTTGGGGATCTTCCTCGACGCCATACAGCTCGGTACCAGTACCTCACTTTGAAAAGGAGGGGATGTCACGTGACACATCCCAACCCTGTGTCCGTGGACAAGCTACACCATAGCAGGGTTCCCGTCAGTTCAGTCAGTTTAGATTAGAAGTGAACTGGCACTTTTTGTGAGTCTATTTGTAGACCGTGCATGCCCAGTCACTTAGCATAGATGCATATCCTCCGGTTGCACACCGCAGAAGCATAAGCATTTCCATCAGATTCCATCAGAGTCAGTTTGGGAAATTTTCAAGTGACTTTATCCCATTTTCCCTATTTTGACATTTTTCACTTATTTATTAAGTGACTTTTGTTGGGTAGTCAGTAGGGCAAATTGGGTAAGTTAATATATAAGCAAACCCAAGTTAGCACTCCACAGCAGAAGAGGCAGCAGGAGCACCTTGCTCAACAGGCAACTTCTCAGCAAGACCAACCCCCGCGACTACTCTGGCGTTTTCTCCACAGAAGACCTAGCGTTTTTGCATGAGATCAGCCTTGGCGATTTGTGCACAGCAGATCAGCCCCGGCGTCATCACGACACAGCAGATCAGCATAGCGTTTTTGCATTTGCAGAACTCCGGCGACAGAAGGACCAATTTCAGCCCCTGGCGTTTTTGGATTTCAGCAGCAAATTAAGACCGGCATCATTCACCTAAAGTGTAGCAGATTCAGCCCGTAAAGACCATCAGTTTTCAGCCCTAAGAAACCTCATTTTTCAGCCAAGAAAACGCAGCCAAAACAGTCATTTTCAGCCACCGAAACAGTCCCAAAATTCAGCGATTAGAAGATCTCAGATTTCAGCCCTCGTCATCATCGTTGTCGTTGTCGTCACCATCGGCATAGACCAAGTTGCATAGTCCATTGCATACGCATTGTACACCTTTGTGCAATCAAAGAATAGACCACTCTCACCGACAAGAGTGGGGCCTTCGGAGGAGGGTTTTACAACCTCTCGGGTGTGGTATCTTTTCTCTCTCCTTCTCTCAGTCTCATTCACTTGCACGCACAATCCACTCACTTTGTTCGTGACCACAGCACTCTACAAGACTGAAAGCTCTCTCTTTCCCTAAGAACTAAAAGGAACCTTGAGTAGTAAAGATCACTAATCTTGAGAAAAAAAAACATTCATTCCGCTGCACCTAACACGATGCTTCAACTTCGTCGAGAGTCCTGCTTCTTTCTTCTTCAAGAATCTCCATGGTTGAAAAGTCCCGAAACAACCTCCAACACAAAAACATGAACATACCTATTCCATGTAAAGTGAGTGGAAAAAATCTCGTCTTCTTCAAAGATTGTGCATGCAATGGAGATGAACAAAGAGACGCAGTGCTAATGTCACGTGACACATCCCAACCCTATGTGTCCGTGGACAAGCTACACCACAACAACTCCAGTCAGTTTAGATTAGCAGTGATCTGGCACTTTTGTGAGTCTATTCGTAGACCGTGTATGCCCAGTCACTTAGCATAGATGCATATCCTCCGGTTGCGCACAACATGATCATCAGTATTTCCATCAGATTCCATCAGAGTCAGTTTGGGGATTTTTCAAGTGACTTTATCCCATTTTCTCTATTTTTGACATTTTTCACTTATTTATTAAGTGACTTTTGTTGGGTAGTCAGTAGGGAATTTGGGTAAGTTAATATATAAGCAAACCCAAGTTAGCAGTAATTGGCAGAAGAGGCAACAGGAGCTTCCCGCTCAACAGGCGACTTCTCAGCAGTACCCCCTCAAACCCTCTAGCATTTTTGCATCTCCTGCCTTCCCTCAGCGTTTCCTCCTAGAGCATGTAGCATCGCCATGAAGCTTCCCTTTCTTGGCGTTTTTCCCCCACAGTAAAGCATCGCCATCCAGTTGCCCTGCCTGGCGTTTTTCAACTGCCAACTTCAGCGTTTTCTCAGCAGTTCACTAACGCTAGACAGCCAGCATGATTCAGCGTTTTTGTAGCATGATACCTCAGCCAACTTCATTGATTTTCAGCATTGAATAAACCTGCTGAACCAGCGTTTTCAACCTTCAACAAACAGAAGAAAACGCAGCCCAAAGGGTACAATAGTTCAGTGTTTTTGACCTCAGCATGACCCCCATCAGATCCACCATTTTCAGCCCTTAAGGACAGCCATATTCAGCGATTAGAAGATCACAGATTTCAGCCATCAAGTCGTCGTCGTCATCATCGGCATAGTCCCATTGCATCAGTCCATTGCATACGCATTGTACACCTTTGTGCAATCAAAGTAGACCACTCTCGCCGACGAGAGTGGGGCCTTCGGAGGAGGGTTTTACAACCTCTCGGGTGTCGTATCTCTTCTCTCCTTCTCTCAATCTCATTCACTTGCACGCACAATATCCACTCACTTTGTTCGTGATCATAACACTCCATAAAACGGAAGGCTCTCTCCTTCCCTTAGAACTAAAAGGAACCTTGAGCAAATATAGATCACTAATCTTGAGAAAATACAACATTCATTCCGCTACACCTTACATTGGTATCAGAGCTTTGGAAGTGTTCTGTACTACTCAAGGGAAGAACCACAAGAACCACAAGAATTTTCTTTTTTGCTTGTTGCGGTCGCACGAACCCAAGTTCGCTTGGGCGTGTCGATTCCTAATCGTGTTTTGTTTAAGAGTGACAGGAATCCCAAGAAAGAAGGGCTAGGGCTTGTCCAGCCTCCCCTTGTGTCTCTTTTCACTCATTGAGAGCGGACCGTGCACTTAGCGGCCGGCCAATCGACGTGAGGTGGGAAAAAGCAACCTTGGTGCGAGCGCAAGGCCACCAAGGGGTGCACCCGCAGAAAGGAGTAGAGCTCGGGTGAAGAGAAGATCCTTCTCCAACGCGATTTGCAACGAAAGAACACCTCAAGAACCTCAAGACCCTCAAGAACCCAAGTTCCTCGCGAGCTTAAGAACCCAAGATCATAGTGCATGGTCGTCACCCGAAGCGGAATGGATACTTCGCATACAGGTGATGAGCATGAGAGAGGCGACGAAGACTCGTTCCCACCCGGAGATGATTTCTTCAACCCTCCCCCTTCGCCATCTACGCCACCAAGTGCTATGGAGGCAATGGTCAAGCAGATGATGGCCATGATGGATAGACAAGAAGCAAATCGCCTTGCTCAAGAACGTGAGCGCGATGAAAGAAACGCAAGACTTGCCGCAAAACAAGAAGACAATCGCCTTGCTCAGGAACGTGAGCGCGATGAACGACAAGTAAAACTTGCGGCACAACAAGAAGACAATCGCCTTGCTTTAGAACGCGAACGCAACGAATGCAAAGAACGGAAGCAACAAAGAAAGGCGGACGAGGCGGCAAGAAACGCGGCCTTGGAGGTTGATCGTGTCGCTCATAGATTGGCTTTCGAGACCGAGCGTGAAGTTCAACGAGAGCTACGCACTCAAGAATTGCTTCGACAAGCACTAGCCTCGAAAACCGACCCACCCAAAGATCGTGGGAGTTCCTTAAGTGGTGCAAGCCACGATGCGGATTCCAACAACCCAGTCACTGAAAAGTTGACTTTCAGTAAGTATGACGGTAAGATGGATGCTATGGTTATTCATTCTTGGTTGCATCAATTTAATGCTTATTTTGCGACAACTAAAAAAATAGACAATAGCAAAGTTTTGACGGCAGTTATGTACCTTGCCGATGATGCCATCAATTGGTACGACGCATGGCAAGAGGCACAGCTAGCCGCGCACCTAGAGGCAGCCGACGATTTCACGCCCCTCTCTTTTAGTTGGGCTGATTTCCAAGACAAGCTCAAGGCGCGGTTTATGCTACCTCAGTACCTTGCACAATTGAAGGACGATTGGCGAGCTCTCAAGCAAAACGGTATGCCGGTTATGTCTTTCTCTAATCGTGTTTTGCAGCTCGGCAGTCAATTACGCAAATCGGATGGGAAGCGCAAGAAGTCATTTCTTTACGGATTGGACGAGTATATCAAGTATGATGTCGAGGTACTCGATCCAATCGATCTCAACAAAGCGGTAGCAATTGCTCTTGCCCACGAGATGAAGCACAACAAAGGAAAGCCTAAGGAGAACAAGACTTCCACAAGTACCTTGCAGACTTCTCAGAACCCTCAGAACGGTAAGAATGATAACTCTTCTAACCAATCTTCCAACAGTCTCTCATCAAAGAATTCTTCCAATGAATCTAAGGGTAAGGCTAACACAATTGCTAAACCTAAGCTTACTCCAAATGAAAAGGTAGCACAAGGAATTGTAGGAGGTTATATCACTTCGGAAGAACAAAGCACGTATTCTAAGGAAGGTCATTGTTTTCATTGTCACATTAAGGGTCACATAAAAAGATCATGTCCTAAGCTTGAATCGAATGAATCTAAAGAACCCACATCACCCACTACATCTGTCAATGCAATGAATGATAACACGATTGTACCCAAAGTTTCTCAGGACCCTCCCATTGATGATTCTCTCATTAAATGTTATGGTCGTACGTCGGGGCACCGTTTTGTCATATTGTTTGACCCAGGTAGTATGCATGATGTGATCAGTTCCTCTCTTGTTGAGAGAGCCCGCATCGAAGTTAGTCCGAGATCTCCTATCGAGGTATGTGGCTTTCGTCCTTGTATGGACGCTCTCATCACGGAGGAGTGCCTTGATGTGTTGTTTGCAATTCAACAGATTGCCTTCACTAGAAGATTTGTTGTTTCTCCTCTCTCAGGATGTGATATAATTTTGGGCATTCGATGGTTTCGTGATAATGACACTCATGAAATTTACGGCTAACACTATAACTCTCAATGCCGACAGTGATTCTCCAATTGTCATTCATGGAGAGGACATTGCTCCTTCTCCATCTCTCATTGCTAATATGCAGGACAAGGTTGAAAGGATTCGGGATAAGGAGATTCTCTCAATCTCTTTTCCCCTAAGCATGATACACAAGATTTGCATGATTATGAGAAGCATGATGATTTGAAGGATGATTTGCATGATGATTTGGATGACAATGACAAGCATGATAATTTGCATGATCAAGATGTGATTTCTCACAAGCATGATGAGCTGCATGAAGATGATGTGATTGTTCACAAGGATGATGTGTTAGTGGATGCTTTTTCTAGCGAAGCTAACCTCGTTGTAGATTCGATCAATCACGAAGAACCGATCTTGGCTTTCGAGTCGAGGTTTAAAGAACCCCCTCAGAAAGAACCCCTTCAGGAAGAACCGATCTTGGCTCTCGAGCCTTGGTCCAAAGAGCCCTCACAGGAAGTATTGTGTGTTCGCATGATTGACACGCATGCATTGTTCGAGTGTTTCATTCGTGAAGGTTTCCTGTATTTTAGTCAGCATCGTTATGTGATCCCTTTTCCTAGGCATGACATATTGTATGTTGAGCATGTTTCTCTCATGAATGAGCACGAATGTATGCGGATTGTTCATGAAAAGCTGAAAAGTTTGTATGTCAGGAAGTCACATTCCATGTCTCTTCCTTGGCATGACACAGTACCCGAAAGAGCACATGATAGTATGAGCACCAAGCATATGCATTTCCATTGTGATTTGCCACAGTTGATTGATTTCGATCAAACAGAAAAGATTCGATCTCATTGTTTGCATATGTTTGATGAACGGGTTGTCACTCCATCTCTATGTTCGTCTACATTGCATACACAGTCTTTAGAGAAGACAATATTTTTTTCCTTCACTTTACATGGAATGGGTATGTTCATGGTTTTGTGTTGGAGATGGTTTAAGGAATTTTCAGCCATGGTGTAAGGTGTAGCGGAATGAATGTTGTATTTTCTCAAGATTAGTGATCTTTATTGCTCAAGGTTCCTTTTAGTTCTTAGGGAAGGAGAGAGAGCCTTCCGTCTTGTAGAGTGCTATGGTCACGAACAAAGTGAGTGGAGATTGTGCGTGCAAGTGAATGAGACTGAGAGAAGGAGAGAGAAGAGATACGACACCCGAGAGTTTGTAAAACCCTCCTCCGAAGGCCCCACTCTCGTTGGTGAGAGTGGTCTACTTTGATTGCACAAAGGTGTACAATGTGAATGCAATGGACTGATGCAACTTGGACTATGCCGATGACGACGACGGTGATGACGACGAGTTAGGCTGAAATCTGTGATCTTCAATGGCTGAATTCGGGGTTGTCTTGGTGGTTGAAAATGACTGTTTTTCTTGCTGTTTTCATGGCTGAAAATGATGGAGTAGTCGGGGGTCAGGCTGATGGCAAAACGGCTGAGGTTATGTACCTGTCAGGCTGCGTTTTTAGGCTTGTTCGTACCTGCTGAAAAACGCTGTAAAGCTGAGGTCTTCATGCTGATAAAACGCCACAAAAAACGCTGATAAGCTGGTGGTCTAGCGTTAGTAAAAACGCCAGGGTTGGCTGTGCTTTGAGGCTGAAAACGCTGAGGATCACTAAGGGTGGCTAGCGTTAGTGATGACTTGATGCTGCTGCCGGTAAGGGCTGAAAACGCCAAGCACGGGAGGTTTATGGCGATGGCTAGTGGAGATGGAAAACGCCAAGGGAAGTGGTAGGATGGCAATGGTCTGATGCTGAGGGGGGGTACTGCTGAGAAGTTGCTTGTTGAGCGGGAAGCTCCTGCTGCCTCTTCTGCCAGAAAGTGCTATCTTGGGTTTGCTTATATATTAACTTAGCAAAATTGCCCTACCTACTTTTGTTGGAAAGTCACTTAAAAATAATAAGTGAAAATAACCAAAAATAGGAAATTAGGCTAAATGCACTGAAAAATTCCCCTGACTGAATCTAATGGATCTTGAAGGGAATACTGACGATCATGCTGTGTGCAACCGGAGGATATGCATCTATGCTAAGTGACTGGGCATGCACGGTCTACAAATAGATTCACAAAAGTGCCAGATCACTGCTAATCTAAACTGATTGGACTGACTGAACCCTGCTGTGGTATAGCTTGTCCACGGACACATAGGGTTGAGATGTGTCACGTGACATCCCCTCCTTTTCAAAGTGAGGTACTGGTACCGAACTGTATGGCGTCGAGGGAGATCGCCAATAGCATCCGGAATCCTGGAAGGGACTCTTCGCCGGCCTACTCTGATGTGTGGGTCGTGCGGTAATTGAACTTCATAAAGGTCTGGAACGCTTGCTTCTTTGGGCCGCGCCGAAAGCGACACAAAGTCTTCTGTGGCTCCTTCGATGCTTCAACTTCGTTGAGAGTCCTGCTTCTTTCGTCTTCAAGAATCTCCATGGTTGAAAATTCCTGAAACCATCTCCAACACAAAACCATGAACATACCCATTTCATGTAAAGTGAAGGTAAAAAATCCTGTCTTTCTCAAAGACTGTGTATGCAATGTAGATGAACATAGAGACGGAGTGACAACCCGTTCATCAAACACATGCAAACAATGAAGTTGAATCTTGTATGTGTGATCGAAATCAATTAACTATGGCAAATCACAATGGAAATGCCCATGCTTGGTGCTCATACTATCATGTGCTCTGTCTACAACTGTGTCACGCCAAGGAAAAGACATGGCATGTGACTTCCTGACATACAAACTTTTCAGCTTTTCTTGAACAATCCGCATACATTCGTGCTCATCCATGAGAGAAACGTGCTCAACATACAATATGTCATGCCTAGTAAAAGGGATCACATAACGATGCTGACTAAAATACAAGAAACGATCACGAATGAAACATTCGAACAATGTGTGCGTATCATGCGAACACATAATACTTCCCGTGAGGGTTCTTTGGACCAAGGCTCGAGAGCCAAGAGCGGTTCTTCCTGAATGATCGAATCGTCTTGTGGGGGTTCTTTGGACCTCGACTCGAAAGCCAAGATCGGTTCTTCGTGATTGATCGAATCTACAACGAGGTTAGCTTCACTAGGAAAAGCATCAACTAACACATCATCGTTGTGAACAATCACATCTTCTTCATGCAACTCATCATGCTTGTGAGAAATCACATCTTGATCATGCAAACATCATGCTCATCATTGGCATCCAATTCATCATGCTTAGCAATATCAATCAAATCATCATGCTTATCTTTGTTATCCAAATCATCCTGCTTATCATCATGCAAATCATTGTGCTTATCATTGTCAATCAAAATATCATGCAAGTCATTGTCAATCAAATCATCATCATGCTTCACACAATCATGCAAATCCTGTGTGTCATGCTTTGGAGAAGAAGAGACTGAGAGAGTCTTCTTTTCCCGAATTTCTTGCATCGGTGTCGACACTTCAGAACAGAGTCGCAACATCGCTTGCATTCGTGCTTTGTTCTCGCGATAAAATTCTGATTGTCTTGCGTGGTTCTCTGCGTGTCTGCGTTCCATTTCTGCTTTTCTTTCTTTGAATTTACGATCCAATTTGGCTTGTCGTTCTTTGGCTTCCGAGCGTTCTTGCTCACGCTCGTGCTATGGCTGCCATTCTTGCGACATTTCTTGCTTTGCGTTGTAAATTCTGTTCCATAAACAACAGTTCCAACTCCTCCATTGGAGTTAGTGCAATTGGTGTCGTAGGTGGGGAAGGGTCAGAAAAACCTCCTTGTGGGGAAAATTCTTCTTCGCCTCTCTCATACTCATCACCTCCAAGCGAAGTATCCATTCCGCTTCGAGTGATGACCATTCTGCAATCGTGGGTTCTTGGGATCTTGGGTTCTTAAGTCCACGAGGAACTTGGGTTCTTGAGGGTCTTGAGGTTCTTTAGGTCCTTGATTCGTGAGAATCTTGGGTTCTTGAGGTTCTTGAGTCTTGAGGGTCTTGGGTTCTTGAGGTTTTCTTTCGCTTGCAAATCGCGTTGGAGAAGGATCTTCTCTTCACCCGAGTTCTACTCCTTTCTGCGGGCGCACCCCTTGGCGGCCTTGCGCTCACACCAAGGTTGCTTTTTCCCACCTCACTTTGATTGGCCGGCCGCTAAGTGCACGGTACGCTCTCAATGAGTGAAAAGAGACACAAGGGGAGGCTGGACAAGCCCTTCTTTCTTGGGATTCCTGTCACTCTTCAACAAAAACACGATTAGGAATCGACACGCTCAAGCGAACTTGGGTTCGTGTGACCTCAACAAGCAAAAAAATTCTTGTGGTTCATGTGGTTCTTTCCCTGAGTGATACAGAACACTGCCAAAGCTCTGATACCAATGTAGGTGCAGCGGAATGAATGTTGTATTTTCTCAAGATTGCTCAAGGTTCCTTTTAGTTCTTAGGGAAGGAGAGAGCCTTCCGTCTTGTAGAGTGCTATGATCACGACCAAAGTGAGTGGAGATTGTGTGTGCAAGTGAATGAGACTGAGAGAAGGAGAGAGAAGAGATACGACACCCGAGAGTTTGTAAAACCCTCCTCCGAAGGCCCCACTCTCGTCGGTGAGAGTGGTCTACTTTGATTGCACAAAGGTGTACAATGCGAATGCAATGGACTGATGCAACTTGGACTATGCCGATGACGACGACGAGTTAGGCTGAAATCTGTGATCTTCAATGGCTAAATTCGGGGTTGTCTTGGTGGCTGAAAATGACTGTTTTTCTTGCTGTTTTCATGGCTGAAAATGATGGAGTAGTCGGGGGTCAGGCTGATGGCAAAAACGCTGAGGTTATGTACCTGTCAAATTGCGTTTTTAGGCTTGTAAAGCTGAGGTCTTCACGTTGATAAAACGCCACAAAAAACGCTGATAAGCTGGTGGTCTAGCGTTAGTAAAAACGCCAGGGCTGGCTGTGCTTTGAGGCTGAAAACACCGAGGATCACCAAGGGTGGCTAGCGTTAGTGATGACTTGATGCTGCTGCCGGTAAGGGCTGAAAACGCCAAGCACGGGAGGTTTATGCCGATGGCTACTGGAGATGGAAAACGCCAAGGAAAGTGGGAGGATGGCGATGTTTCGATGTTGAGGGGGGTACTGCTGAGAAGTTGCCTGTTGAGTGGGAAGCTCCTGCTGCCTCTTCTGCCAGAAAGTGCTATCTTGGGTTTGCTTATATATTAACTTAGCAAAATTGCCCTACCTACTTTTGTTGGAAAGTCACTTAAAAATAATAAGTGAAAATAACCAAAAATAGGAAAATAGGTTAAATGCAATGGAAAATTCCCCTGATTGAATCTGATGGATCCTGAAGGGAATACTGAGGATCATGCTGTGTGCAACCGAAGGATATGCATCTATGCTAAGTGACTGGGCATGCACGGTCTACGAATAGACTCACAAAAGTGTCAGATCACTGCTAATCTAAACTGATTGGATTGACTGAACCCTGCTGTGGTATTAGCTTGTCCACGGACACATAGGGTTGAGATGTGTCACGTGACACATGGAGATTCTTGAAGACGACGGAAGCAGATCTCTAGACGCAGTTGACGCAAGAAAGGAGATTCAAATGACTTTGTGTCTCTCTCAACACGGCCCAAAGAAGGAAGCGTTGCAGACCTTTATGAAGTTCAAGTACCTCTTGACCCACACAGCAGAGTGGGCCGGCGAAGAGTCCCTTCTAGGATTTCGGATGCTGTTGGCGATCTCCCTCGACGCCATACAGTTCGGTACCAGTACCTCACTTTGAAAAGCATGGGATGTTACGTGACACATCGCAACCCTATGTGTCCGTGGACAAGCTACACCACAGCAGGGTTTAGTCAGTCCAGTCAGTTTAGATACGCAGTGATCTGACACTTTTGTGAGTCTATTCGTAGACCGTGCATGCCCAGTCACTTGGCACAGATGCATATCCTCCGGTTGCACACAGCATGATCATCAGTATTTCCATCAGATTCCATCAGAGTTAGTTTGGGGATTTTTCAAGTGACTTTATCCCATTTTCCCTATTTTGACATTTTTCACTTATTTATTAAGTGACTTTTGTTGGGTAGTCGGTAGGGCAAATTGGGTAAGTTAATATATAAGCAAACCGAAGTTAGCAGTAATTGGCAGAAGAGGCAGCAGGAGCTTCCCGCTCAACAGGCAACTTCTCAGCAGTACCCCCTCAGACCCTCAGACCCTCTAGCGTTTTTGCATCTCTCGCTTTCCCTCAGCGTTTCCTCCCAGAGCATGTAGCATCGCCATGAAGCTTCCCTTTCTTGGCGTTTTTCCCCCACAGTAAAGCATCGCCATCCAGTTGCCCTGCTTGGCGTTTTTCAACTGCCAACTTCAGCGTTTTTTCAGCAGTTCACTAACGCTAGACAGCCAGCATGATTCAGCATTTTTGTAGCATGATACCTCAGCCAACTTCAGCGATTTTCAGCATTGAATAGACCTGCTGAACCAGCGTTTTCAACCTTCAACAAACAGAAGAAAACGCAGCCCAAAGGGTACAACAGTGCAACGTTTTTGACCTCAGCATGCCCCCGTCAGATCCACCATTTTCAGCCCTTAAGGACAGCCATAAACAGTCATTTTCAGCCCTAGAATCAACCATGAAATTCAGCGATTAGAAGATCACAGATTTCAGCCATCAAGTCGTTGTCGTCATCATCGGCATAGTCCCATTGCATCAGTCCATTGCATACGCATTGTACACCTTTGTGCAATCAAAGTAGACCACTCTCACCGACGAGAGTGGGGCCTTTGGAGGAGGGTTTTACAACCTCTCGGGTGTCGTATCTCTTCTCTCCTTCTCTCAGTCTCATTCACTTGCACGCACAATATCCACTCACTTTGTTCGTGATCATAACACTCCATAAGACGGAAGGCTCTCTCCTTCCCTAAGAACTAAAAGGAACCTTGAGCAAATATAGATCACTAATCTTGAGAAAATACAACATTCATTCCGCTTCACCTTACAGCTAAACCGTTCACCACTTACATGCAAACAATGAGATCAAATCTTTCTCTTATGATCTAGAGCAATCAACTGTGGCAATTCACAACGGAAATGCCCATGCTTGGTGCTCATAGTTTCATGTGCTCTTTCTACAACTGTGTCATGCCAAGGAAGAGACATGGAATGTGACTTCTTTTCATACATACTTTTCAGCTTTTTATGAAAAATCCGCATACATTCGTGCTCATTCATGAGTGAAACGTGCTCAACGTACAATATGTCATGCCTAGGAAAAGGGATCACATAACAATGCTGACTAAAATACAAGAAACGATCACGAATGAAACATTCGAACAATGCATGCGTATCAATCATGCGAACACATAATACTTCCTGTAAGGGTTCTTTGGACCTAGACTCGAGAGCCAAGATCGGTTCTTCCTGAATGATCGAATCGTCCTGTGGGGGTTCTTTGGACCTCGACTCGAAAGCAAAGATCGGTTCTTCGTGATTGATCGAATCTACAACGAGGTTAGCTTCGCTAGAAAAAGCATCCACTAACGCATCATCCTTGTGAACAATCACATCATCTTCATGCAACTCATCATGCTTGTGAGAAATCACATCTTGATCATGCAAATCATCATGCTTGTCATTGTCATCCAAATCATCATGCTTATCATTGTCATTCAAATCATCATCATGCTTCACACAATCATGCAAATCCTGTGTGTCATGCTTTGGAGAAAAAGAGACTGAGAGAGTCTCCTTCTCCTGAATCTCTTGCATCTGTGCCTACACTTGAGGAAAGAGTCGCAACATCTCTTGCATTCTTGCTTTGTTCTTGCGATCAAATCTTGCTTGTCTTGCTTTGTTCTCTGCTTGTCTTTCTGCGTGCTCACGATCCAATTTGGCTTGTCGTTCTTTGGCTTCCGAGCGTGCTTGCTCGCGCTCACGCGTTATGGCTGCCATTCTTTCTTGGTGTTTACGCTCCATTTCTGCTTTTCTTGCTGCATTTCTTGCTTCGCGTTGTAAATTCTGTTCCAGAAACATCAGCTCCAGCTCCTCCATTGGAGTTAGTGCAATCATTGTCGTAGATGGGGAAGGGTCAGAAAAACCTCCTGGTGGGGAAAATTCTTCTTCGCCTCTCTCATGCTCATCACTTCCAAGCGAAGTATCCATTCCGCTTCGGGTGATGGCCATTCTGCAATCGTGGGTTCTTGTGGGTTCTTAAGTTCACGAGGAACTTGGGTTCTTGAGGGTCTTGGTTCTTGGGTTCTTGAGGTTCTTGAGGTTTTCTTTCGCTTGCAAACCGCGTTTGAGAGGGATCTTCTCTTCACCCGAGTTCTACTCCTTTCCGCGGGTACACCCCTTGGCGGCCTTGTGCTCACACCAAGGTTGCTTTTTTCCACCTCACGTCAATTGGCCGGCCGCTAAGTGCACTGTCCGCTCTCAATGAGTGAAAAGAGGCACAAGGAGAGGCTGGACAAGCCCTTCTTTCTTAGGTTTCCTGTCACTCTTCAAAAACACGATTAGGAATCGACACGCCCAAGCGAACTTGGGTTCGTGCGACCTCAACAAGCAAAAAAAATTCTGTGGTTCTTGTGGTTCTTTCCTTGAGTGATACAGAACACTGCCAAAGCTCTGATACCAATGTTAGGTGCAGCGGAATGATTGTTTGCGCTTTGCTCAAGATGAGTGCTCCGAACTGTGCTCAAGGTTCCTTTTAGTTCTTATGGAAGGGAGAGCCTTCCGTTCTTAATGGAAGAATGCTATGATCACAAACAAAGTGAATGGAAACTGTGCGTGCAAGTGTATGAGACTGTGAGATAGAGAGAGAAGAGAGATACGACACTAGAGACATTGTAAAACCCTCCTCCGAAGTCCCCACTCTCGTCGGCGAGAGTGGTCTACTTACGATTGCACAATCTGGTACAAATGGTATGCATGAACTGATGCAATGGACTATGCCGGTGACGACGACGGGGATGACGACGACGACTTTAGGGCTGAAATCTGCGGTTTTCTATCTGCTGAATTTCGGGGCTGTTTCTGTGGCTGAAAATGACTGTTTTGCTGCGTTTTCGAGGCTGAAAATGAGTGTCTGTGGCGAGGACGGCAATGCTGAAAACGCCAGATGCTGTGGGTGATGGGGGAGGAAACTAGAAACGCTAGGGGTTGATGAGGGTACTGCGGGGTTCCTGTTGAGAAGACGCCTGTTGAGCGGGGAGCTCTTGCTTCTTCTTTTGCCATTTAGTGCTAACTTGGGTTTGCTTATATATTAACTTAGCAAAATTGCCCTACCTACTTTTGTTGGAAAGTCACTTAAAAATAATAAGTGAAAAATGTCAAAAATAGGGAAAATAGGCTAAATGCACTGGAAAAATCCCCTGATTGATTCTGATGGAAATATTGATGATCATGATGTGTGCAACCAGAGGATATGCATCTACACTAAGTGACTGGACATGCACGGTCTACGAATAGACTCACAAAAAGTGCCAGATCACTTCTAAATCTAGATTGAGTTGACTGAATTGAACCTTGATCAGGTAGCTTGTCCACGGACACATAGGATTGGATGTGTCACGTGACACTTAGATTGAAGATATGGTCAATGGTGAAAAAAGCTCGTTTGAAGTCTGCTAGTGTTAACCCCAGACGTCTGACACAAGAACTTTGTATTGACGGGATCTCATTATATTATTTTTATGACTCAGAACGCATTTCTACTTGTAATTATTTGGGGCTTTGAAGAAGCTTCCACCTTGTATATAATTCTGTCAATAGATTAGAGTAGGACTTCATTTTTTGAACTCTAGGGTTTGCAAATTGGATGGGTATATAACCCAAATTGTAACCTTAATGAAGGGGCCTTATCTTTTTAAAATTGTGTCTGTGAGAAGAAGCGTACTGTGTGTACGAGAGAGGGAGAGAGTTTTATCTTGACGCTACATACATAACAAGTTGAGGAGATATTCAACTTGACCTAGTTAGATTCTACAATCAATCATGCACAATTTTTTTGATTTTTGTTGTCAAAAGTTCTTGTCTAGTGGAAGACACGCCTAACAAAGGTGCCACTTGGTAAATCCTTGATGTTCTTTAAAAAAAGAATCTCACTTTTGCTTTATAGGATGAAAACTCTTCCAAAAGGGGAAAGTAGTGTGAGGACAAGGATCCTATGGGATATGGTCTTAGGGCAAGGCCTAAAGTTAGGTTATGTGTGGAAGAGGATCCTTTAAATAGATGCCAAGGTTTTAGCTATATAAGAAGATGGCTGGGTGAAAATTCTTACCATAGCTACAAGTCTCTCTTTGTGGGAGACAGGGATTTCATTGACGTAATCACGATCGTGTGATTACGTCAATAACTCTAGTATTTACACAAGAAAATCACGTGATCACGTTAATTGTTCACGTGATCTTGATGGTGACCTGCAGAAACCAATAGAGCCGGTAGGCCCGCCGAGCTTTTTCATTTTCCCGGCGGGCCCGACTGTATATAGTAAACCTCTTCTTACTTTGGCATTTTAACTAGGAAAATCCTTGGGGAGTATATCCGAGTGCCGGGTATAGTCATCTCCTTGTGAATTGACCTAAGATTACAGTCACAGGTCCTTTTTTTTGGGCCGAACGTAATTCTTAATTTGGTAACCACTTCTAAAAATATTTAAACCCTTCATCTAACATAAAGATACTAAACCAAAACAATTGAGAATTTGGAGAGTTATGCTTATTGTGACTAAGCCATTGGTCCATAAAAGGGCTGTAGTTGGTTTTAGAAGATGAGCATATTTAAATAACGAGTTGATAGTCAAGGGTCGGATGCCCTGTACTGGTGTACTGGGTATATAAAGATCCTTGAAGTCTTGCATTTTTCATCATCATAGATTTGAATTGATATACATTTCCACTGCACAATATGAGAGCCATAATCCTTAATTGGGTGAAATTAGCTTTTATATATTGAATTGGATGCATAAGGGGGCTACAATCCTTGATTGGGTACAAGTAGTCCTCAATTGTGTAATTGTATTGAAGATTTCATTGCCTTGTTTTATGCATTGGTTTATATTGGGAATGAATTATGTATTATAACTAAAAGATTGTTAGTACATGAGATGGTCAATCATCGACATTATTTCTTTCATGTGTGTTTTGCAAATAATTATTATCATTTCAATGTAAATGTTGATGATTCTTTGTAGCATGCAAAAATAGTTGTATCTTATTGTTTTTAGATCGCAGAGAATATATAACTAATCATTATATTTATAATTGCATTGACAATTTCATATTATTTTTGTATCCATAATGCCATGTAGAGAGTGCATTGCAATGTGTATGTTCTCTCAGAACATATGTGGTCGATATGTGGAATTGACTAGAGTGCATTGCAAATCTTATATTGTGTAGATTTGATTGCTTTCTTAGTGATTGTTTTTCTAATATATATTGAAAAGTTTTTTTATTTATTTAAACTGAACATCTAGTTCTTATGTCTGCAGTATTAAATTGAAAGCAATGGAGAAAAATGTCGGCACAAGTGATACAAAGAAGGCAAAGAATTAAAAAGCCCCTAGCAACCATGGGTTTTGAATCTCAAATAAAAAAGATTGTAGAAGTTGTTTTTGAGGATGAGAAATACTCAAAATTGTCAGATTTATTGAAACGAATGATGGATGGAAGTAAAGTGATCATATTTAAGGAAACAAAAAGAGGTTGTGATCAAGTTACTAGACAACTTCCAATGGATGAATTTGCAGCTTTATCTATCCATGATGATAAGAGTCAAGTTGAACGAGATTGGCTTCTTTTTGAATTTAGATCTAGCAATAGCTCTATAATGACAACAACAGATGTTGCAACTCGGGGTTTGGATGTGAAGGACATAAATCACAAGAAAGAAAAACAACAAAGAACGCACCGACATTGACAATGAGGTCATGTCAGAGAGGACATGAATTCGGAGGGGGAGAGTGTTGACCCATGGGTCAACAATACGACATAACTCAATTTCCATGCCAAAGTCTTATTTTTTGATAGTTATGATATGATGCAGATTATGATTACAAACGTCGTTTATAATGAGTAGTTATTCTAGTTGTAGAAGCAAGGGTGCAATGGCACTTCCAGATTGTAAATACAAAGCCATTACACCCCTTGAACTCTATTTTGATTTAACCTATGGTAGCCTTACTATATAAGGTACCTAGGTCATTTTGTAAAGAGAACTTAATCATAATCAAAGTTTTAAGCTGTCATTGACCATGTGTGTGAGAGAGAGAGAGAGAGAGAGAGAGAGAGAGAGAGAGAGAGAGAGAGAGAGTGAGATTCATCCTAATGCTACTTCTTGCCTCCTCATCGCATTGGAGATTCAACTGCACCATCACAATTGGCTCGGAGAGAGCTACACAACAATGCCAAGCATTCCTTGCAAACCGGAGCACGTGTGCTAATGCATCTACGAGCTATTTGTGGTTGTAAGTGTATCAAATGATGTCTGTTTTTTGCATGCAAGTAGTCATTATAATTGTGGCGACACTAGGTAGCTCTCTCTCTCTCTCCTCATCATCGCATTGGAGATTCAACTGCACCATCACAATTGGCTCGGAGAGAGCTACACAACAATGCCAAGCATTCCTTGCAAACCGGAGCACGTGTGCTAATGCATCTACGAGCTATTTGTGGTTGTAAGTGTATCAAATGATGTCTGTTTTTTGCATGCAAGTAGTCATTATAATTGTGGCGACACTAGGTGCTCTCTCTCTCTCTCTCCTCATCATCGCATTGGAGATTCAACTGCACCATCACAATTGGCTCGGAGAGAGCTACACAACAATGCCAAGCATTCCTTGCAAACCGGAGCACGTGTGCTAATGTATCTACGAGCTATTTGTGGTTGTAAGTGTATCAAATGATGTCTGTTTTTTGCATGTAAGTAGTCATTATAATTGTGGCGACACTAGGTAGCTCTCTCTCTCTCTCTCTCTCTCTCTCTCTCTCTCTCTGTCTATATATATATACATATATATATACATATATTATATATATATGTATATGTATATATATACATATATATATATCTATATATATATATATATATATATACATATATATATATATATACATATATATATATATATATACATATACATACATATACATACATACATACATACATACATACATATATATATATATATATATATATATATATATATATACATACATATATATATATATATATATATATGTATATATATATATATATGTATATATACATATACATACATATATATATGTATACATACATACATACATATATATATATATATATATATATATATATATATATACATATATGTATATGTGTGTGTGTGTGTGGCTCAACAAAAAACACCCAATGTGTCCGATTAGGGTCCTCTATGATATTAAGCTGCAGCCCGCCGGGCTTTAGGGTTTTCCCGGCAGGCCCGTAGGGAAAATGCAAAAGCCCGGCGGGGCCCGTAGGGAAAATGCATAAGCCCGGCGAGAAAACGCAAAAGCCCGGCGGGCTTTTTGTGGGTTTCCAGTTGCTCTGAACCGGCTTGTTTGTGATCATGTTAACTGTGATTATGTAAATATGTCAACAAGACCCTGTGATCACACAATTTTTTTGGTAATTACGTAAATATTAAATCCCTGGTGGGAGATCATTTCATCATCATCAAACAAATACATTGTTCACTTGAAGAGCATGGAATCTTATGAAGGTGAGCAACAGACATTGAGACCTCACAACAAGTGGTTTGACATGGAAGGCTTCACTATAATCAATGGTGATGGTAAGATAGAAAGTAGGGAAATAAGCATTGCATTCAAGCCTCAAGGACGAAGCTCGGGAAGATAATCGGTGTAAACCTCCCATATTGCTAGTAGCTAATGAGTAATTCGAGAGTGCAACTTGTAAGTTTCATTATTTTGTGAGACTTTGGTGCATCCTCCTAGAAAAATATATGCGTTGATATTTTAAAGTTTGTTTCTCATGGTGGAGACACTCAACAACAAAGAAGTATCACATTCTTGACTTCCAATTTTCATCGTTTCTTTGAGAGCTATGGCGCTTCCACCTAAAACAAGTGAAAATTTCATGAGGCCTACCCTTTAAAGGTAAAATAAGGTAGATTTTCCTCCTTGGGTTTGCTAAGAGGATAAAAGAAGAGATAGACAAGCTTATGGAAGTGGAGTTTGGTCCAACAGTTGAAACGCTGGGTCTTGAAGCTGGGAAAGCTAGAGTTATTGTTCTGCTTGTCTTCTAGTGACTTCCTCTGACTTGTTCTCAAAATGACTGGCTTTAGTGTCCTTTAATAGGTTCTAAATGCTAGTGACCTACCTAGAGTTTTTGTCTTGTCTTTTGATTAATAAAGTCAATTAATAATAATAATAAGTGACTCAACTAAAATTGGTCGCAGTTTGAGCCAGTTTGTCGGCTCTAGCCGCTAAATGCCTAGTCTGTTGGGCACGGGACGTTGCAATCCTGTGTCCTATATAGGGTTCTACATGATGACAGGCTCAGGCGTCCAAAACCGTATTATAACACTTGAAAACTACCTTGTGCAATCAGAGGGTATGCATGCCTAACTAAATTGTCCGAACGTGCAGGCCTACAAACAGACTCACAAAGGTGCCAAATTAGTTTCTAGGATAGCTACCCTTCAAATGGCATAAGGCTTAAATTTGGGCACCCACGTGTAATCAAAGAGTCGTAAGCTCATGGAGATGGCATGTAGGTAGCATGGCATGGAGAAGATAGGTTTGCGCTAGTTTAAGGGAGCCTCAAACAAGGGTGAGCAAAGATGCAAGTTGATGCAGGGGCTATGATGCCCCCTTTCGGCATCACCAATGTCCTTTTTTGTGCAAGTTCACACGACGCACAAACTCGGCCTAGGACACCTTCACATGCTGCCCTTTTGGGCTTAGAAATAGCTTTGGTGTTGTTTTTGTGATGGCAAGGCTTCATGCACCCAAAAAGCCAAGGTGTTTGGAGCTCTTGGCTTTGCTATTTTGAGTGAGACATAGAGAGAAGGTTAGCATTGATGAGATAGCAACCAGAGCAGCCCACTCGTATGCGTTTCTGGTTACATTCAGGTCTCTCCCATGCTTATCTACAGCAGTTTTGGTCAGCCATCGGGGATTTACATGCGGCTCGTCGTATTTCTTTTTTCATGTGGATGATTGCACATGTAGGACTTCCAGTTGGGACTTGGCTAGCTACTATGGGTCATGATCCGCTATGTACTCGCTGTCCTTTGCGACTACTTGAGTCACCTGCGCACTGTCTTTGGTCATGCTCAACTTCTCATGTAGTGTGGCTTGCAGTTTGCTTTTTACTTAGCAGAGCGGGTGTTCAGCATGGATTTCTCACTTGGGGATCTGTCTCATGGTTGATGCCGATGCCCGGACCGCATCTTTTCTACGAGGGCTCAGACACAGATCCAGCCCTTATGCTTACCTCGACTGGTTACTGGCGAGGGACTTTGGCTATGCTACCACAGATTGCTTGGCAGGGGGATCCTCAGACACGTGATGAAGTTTCCTCAGTCATCACTAGCATTACACTATGGAATGTTTGGAGAGCTCGTTGTCTTCACATTCTCAGTGCGGCTCCACAGCTCCTCCAGGATACCCTCACTGCCTTTTGGCTGGACATCATTCACACAATGATTTGGCAGTGGGATTCTTCCTCAGGCATATCTCGAGCAGCCGAGGCTCGTCGATTTGCCTTCCTTCGGCGTTGGGCCCGATTCCCACTCTTCTTCACACTTACAGGTCGCCAGATTACATGGCATTATGCCCCTCCTCGGTGGTTTCTCCTCCACTCATCACACCGACCACCATGAGATTGTTCTAGTCGAGTTGTCACTATAGTGGCTCTCATTCTTACATTTAGCTTGTACACCCCAATTGATAGGCTATTTTGGCATCCGCTGGGGATTCTATTGTACTCAGTAATATATAGCCCTGACTTTTCCAAAAAATAAAAAAAGAAGTTGCACGCCCTTCTTGTCTTGAGAGAGAAGGAAAGAGAGCACTATTGAAGAGAGAGAAGACCATGGTCTCGAGCAGCCGAGGCTCGTCGATTTGCCTTCCTTCGGCGTTGGGCCCGATCCCCACTCTTCTTCACACTTACAGGTGGCCAAATTACATGGCATTATGCCCCCCCTCGGTGGTTTCTCCTCCACTCATCCCACCGACCACCATGAGATTGTTCTAGTTGAGTTGTCACTATAGTGGCTCTCATCCTTACATTTAGCTTGTACACCCCACGTGATAGGCTATTTTGGCATCCGCTGGGGATTATATTGTACTCAGTAATATACAGCCCTGACTTTTTCCGAAAAAAAAAAAAAGAGAAGACCATGGTTGCTTTAAAGCACTTTGTGGCACTTTCAAGCACTACGAGACACTTTCAAGCACTCTGAAGCACTATGTGGCATTTTAAAGAACTATGAAGCACTTCAATGCACTTGGCGAGCACTTTGAAGCATTTTGGGGTACTTTGGTGCCCTTTGAAGCACTCTACAACATTCAAAGCACTTTAGGGCACTTGAAAGCACACTTAAGCACTTTGTGGCGCTTTCAAGCACCATGAATCATGTCAGTGCACTTTAAGTGCACTCTGAGGCACTTGTTAGCACTTTAAGGCACTTTGATGCACTTTGAACTATTTTGGTACACTTTGGAAGCACTATGAACTACTTGGTGGCACTTTAAAAGCACTTTCAAGCACTTTGTGGCACTTCAAAGCACTCTGAAGCACTCTGTGGCACTTTCAAGCACTATGAGACACTTTCAAGCACCATGAAGCACTTTATGGTAGTTTCAAGCACTATGAACCGCTTTTAAAGCACTATGAAGAACTTTGGGACACTAAATAGAACTGTGTGGCACTTTGAAGTACATTGAAGCACTATAAAGCACTTTTTGGCGCTTTCAAGCACTGTGAAGCGCTTTGAAGCACTTTGCAACACTTTAAATAACTTTGGGGCACTTGAAAGCACTCTGAAGTGCACTTTGAAAGCACTTCAGTGTACTTTAAGAGCACTCTGAGGCACTTTGTGGCACTTGGAAGCACTCCAAAGCACTTTGTGGCATTTGAAACCACTTTGAAGCAATCTAGAGTCTTTGTGGCACTTTCAAGAACAATGAAGCACTTTAGTGCACTTTGGAAGCACTCTGAACTACTTTGAAGCACTTTTTGGCGCTTTCAAGCATTTGTACGCTCTAAGAGATGCACTTTGAAGCACTTTAAGACACTTATAAAGCACTTCAAAGCTTTTTCAAGCACCCAAAATTACTAAGTAAAGCATTGTGACACATTTTGAAGATGTTTGGACAAATATACCTGAGGTAAATCCAGGAGAATCTGATGCACCCGATGCACCACATGTGCCCTCTTGCGATTCTCTTTCGAACGACATCTTTCTTGTTTTGGAAGATGCGGGTTTCCATTGACTAGAATTGAAACACGATTTTTTTGCTTTTGATAGTGAAGGTGCTGGTCCTATGTTGTTGACGTTGACACGCGTCTAAAGGAAGTGACCCCTCCTCCATATCTATTTGTAGCCGAAAACTGGCTCCTACGACATTTCTTCGATGAAGTCCTAATGCCTTCGCAACATCGTTATTGCTCATTACATTGTCACCCCCATTGACTCCATTGAGACATGCCATGATAGTAGCCCCCGTTTCAAAAATAGCTCATTGTTGTGAATGAGGAGTCTTCACCTCAGACAATGTATGACAAATGTTAGAGAAAATTAGCCTCCCAACTGTCTCCGATGTGGGTTGCAACACTAAAAACGTTGGATGACTAGGAAGTTGTTGTAGAATGCTCCATTGAAGACCCTCAAAAAGCCCGTTTGTTTGATTAGGCCAACACTTAGCAATTGTCCTACAAATTTTCTTTGCCTCCTACTCATCAATGTCACCATCCTCTCGCGCTCGTGCCATCCTTTTCTGCATGTTTCTTTGTTCCCTCTTCTTTGCAGCCCTGTAGTTTTGTAGACCTGACAGAAGATCCTTTGGGATATGTTGTGCATCACATAATGGAGGAATGTAAAAAGGGTTTGTACTACCATTATGAGCATTATGTGATTCCATTTGGAACACGCAAGGATGCTAATGACACGACAATGGAGAAAGTCAAAACAGTGCCATAGTACTCATGGAGAGAGAGAGAGAGAGAGAGAGAGAGAGAGAGAGAGAGAGAGAGAGAGAGAGAGAGAGAGAGAGAGAGAGAGAGGTTTTGTTGAAGCTGAATATGGCTGGTAATGAGGAGCTGGTTGATATGGCTTTGTGCTACACCCGCAAGCACCTGCAGCGGCTAGAGAGAGAGAGAGAGAGAGAGAGAGAGAGAGAGAGAGAGAGAGAGAGAGAGAGAGAGAGAGAGAGAGAGAGAGAGAGAGAGAGAGAGGCACAAGAGGCAGAGGACCCATTGAGACAGCGTTGTAGAGAGCCCAGAGGAGTGGCGGCGAGAGGGAACTTAAATGTGCAGGAAGTTTGCTACTTTAAGCTTTATTACTAAAGTGAAATAGAATTTTCAGCCTGCCTAAATTCCAACCTCTGAACCAAAAGGATTTTATCTTTCCTTTATATAATATGAAAATGAACAACCCACCACCCATTTCATCTCCTCCCAAAGGAGTGTCCAAGACACTCCTTTCTGGTACCACCTAAACATGCTACGGCCCTTGTATTTTTTGATTGATTGTGTACCACATAGTCAGGCATGTGTGAATATGCATTCTCCTCCTCTACTGCCATCGGGCCAGTTGTTTTTCTTTTCTTGGTGACTGTTATATTAACCCCCTCGATATGGGGGTGGTAATAAATTGGGGTTCCTTTCAAGGTTTTCTCTACTTGTCTAGCAACTGTTGTCGTAGTTGGAGACTTACCTTAGTTAACTCTTCTAGAGAATTGTTTTGCAAATGGCCCTACTCCATGGTATCTTCCCTCTACAAATGCAAGCATCTTGACACTCTGTAACAAAGCACTTGCAAGGTCTGACACACATGCGTCATATAGATTTAGCATTTGCTTAGTTCCTTCACTAGCTATCCAACTTGCTTGTTTAGTTTTGCTACGTTTGTTGTTGGAATGAAGGTGATATCTTCTACATTCTGCAATTAAAGATGCGTTATGGCAGTCTCCTTTATTAAACGAGTATAATTAGGTGCTAGAAAGCAACTTACAGCTATAAGAAGTTTTCTTCAATGAGGATAGCGCACATGCCACCAACTTAACCAGTAGTCCATTTATGTTTGCATCAGGTACTTTACCTGAGGCCCACCACAAACGAATACGTCTATACATAGAAGTTGCTTCATCTACTGTAGTTGAACATCACCACATCTCACAAAAATGCTTGTGTTCATCATGGAAATTTTTGTTTACAAATTGTGTAGTATATAAGTGAAGACTTTGTCCCCAATGAAAAAGACAAGATCTTTCTCTGCCTTCCATAACGTTATCTGGACCTTTGTTGAACACTGCTTGTACAACTCTCCAGTTTGTAGCAGCCTCATCAGCCATGAAACCTTTGAAATTGGCTGGTGGATGGCCCTTCATGGGGAGCGGCCAGAAAAAAGCAATCATAAAAAATTGAAAGCGGCAAGTTGACCATGGGGCACCAAGCCGCTGGAAAAATACATTTTTCCTAACCGATCAAAATAAGGGGAAACTTGAAATTCTCCCGGTTTTTAGGTCAAAATTTGAAGGTTTTGCAGGTAATTACACGAAAACTTGTGTAAATTTGCCGGTTTTCTTAAAGGCAAGCTCAAAATCTAACCGGGATTTTATAATTTCAGCCGGTTAAAATACACTAGACCCCGGTTTTTTTCGAACACTGTACCAAGCACCTCAGAATTGTGCGTAAAATTTTGTGGTAGTTCATCCCTCCGCACCCAACAACACCCACAAGAATCCTCCTCTCGACCTCCGCCTGTAGCAAGGCGTATTCACTGCCTATGATCATGAGCAACAACATGTGTAGATAAGATGATATCAACTTTGACCTCTATAGAAGGCTAACAAGGAGACCATGCACAAGTCAACTCACCTGCTAATCAATTTGTAATCAGCAGCATAATCGACACTCTGCTGAAAATCATAAGTGAAAAAGGTCAGTGTGATACTGATGGGTGCCGTGATGTGTAATTACTTGCCGACATAGGAAAATCAAAGGTAAGTCGAGTGGCTACAATTTTTGATGGAGGCATTTCTTCCATTTTTTGGGCTTTTGCTAGGGGCACAACCATTATTGTGTGGTGAATCTAGGCTTGTTAGACGTGCTGACTCACTTGCTGGATGTCTGCAGCAATAAGAACAATAGAATGTAATAGACCTGATCAAGAAGCCCTGGCGTCTACATAATATAGTCTTGATCAACTAGCATGAGTTGTTTAATCAAAGATTAGTTTATTCTCAACAATTATTTTCCTAATCGTGGGGCACCTAGCGCCCCGTCAATTAATAGTTTGCGCATAGTTTTTTTGAGCAAGGGTGAGGATCTTCTTATGATGGTGGGGTGCCTAGCACCCCAACATTAAATAATTTGCTCTTTTGTTTGGCTTTGACGTTTTTTGGATAGGCCAACCTATCAATTTTGAACATAGGGCGCCTAGTGCCCCACCCCACCCTAGCCTTTTGAAATCATGAGGCACCTAGCGCCTAATGTCCTTTCATGGGGCGCCTAGCACCCCACCCTCCAAAACCGAAAGCAGAGAGGTGGTGCATGGTTGTTGTCAGCTTGTGCCCTAAGGTGCTTAAGTCCCACAACAAGTGCAACCCCCGTGTTTATTTGGGACCACCAAGTGTGAAACCCTGAAGAGACTACCGGTGATAATCCAGAGCAAGGTGGGGCAACCAAGCCAATTTTTGAGCAGCCTTGTGGTAATGAAACCAACGAGTGAAAAACATCAATCCAGCAAAAACAAAAGCACCCACAACTTTGTAATAAAGCAAAATTCACACTAACTACCAAAATTGTACTGGGAGTACTGAAATCGGCTGCTTCTACCAAACTAGCTTCCCCTATAAATTGAGGAGGGGTACTAAAATTGAGGGCATGTTTTGGAAATCAATACATTCCATCTGACTACGTTATTCAAGGTCAGTTTCTCACTCCCAAGTACGATAGTATGCAAGGCAAATCAATCAAGGTTCACTAGTTTTCTTTCTAGTGATTGGACACCATAACACCAATATCTTTACGCCAAGTGCCATAGCTCATATTGCAAGTTTCTTTTGTCTAAATAGGGCACCCACTATCTTTCCCTTGATTGGAGACCATAACACCAATATTTTTACGCCAAGTGACATAGCTTACATCACATGTTTTTTTGGTCAAAATAGGGCACCCACTATCTTTCCCTTGATTGGAGACCATAACACCAATATATTTACGCCAAGTTCCAACTATGCAACTTACAATATTATTCATGTTCCAACAATTCTTTTAACTTGAGACTAGTCCGCCCACCCAATTGAGAGCGACTTGTAGGGGTCATTGGAGGGGTTCTGAATATTAGTCATCTGGATGTGAGGTTCTCATATGAGGGAATGAGGAATGGTAGCGGAACAAAGGGAACTAGACATGGGGGAGATTGTGGCCAAGGGTGATGGCTTCTAGGAGTAACACGTTAATTATAATATTCTTGCAGGTATTTGGCAAGATGGCACCCAAAAAGCAAATAATGTTCAATGTTATTGTAGAGTTTCTTCTGGATGGGCATGCAATTGGATGTGGTAAGATCAGTAAAGTTTCACATTTGGACAAGATACATACTGAATGTCAAAGATCAGTAAAGTTTCACATTTGGACAAGATACATACTGAAGGTCAAAGACTTGTTATAGGGTGAGTGTCGACAAAGTATATGATGGGAAAGATGTTCCGTTACCACACCTTAATCCAATGGACAAAGATACCACCACCCTGCTTGTAGCTAAAAGCTCCTTGATTGCTTGGCCAAAAGACCAACTCGTAAGTGCAGTGCTCACTTCTAATTAACATGTTTCATAAATTCCTAAATGTCATCTTATGCAGAGAGTAATTGAAACAGTGAACCGAGTAAACCTAATATCCCTAGAGCATTGACAAGGACTCCAAGTCAAGATGAGGAGGTATCTCTCCTTGCCGAGAGTGAAGACAGAGACAAGATCAAGGTAGTTTATCAAACATACACTAGCAAAGGTAAGAGCAAGAGGAACAAAAAGGTGGATGACAATGGCAAAGAAAAGATCTTAGAAGTTGCTATGGAACAAGATCACATAAAAGAGTCAGATGAATACATCAGAGATGAAGAGATGGATGCATATCTACAAGAGAGTGAAAATAAGGGTGAGGACTTCCCTATCAATGATGCCGTAAATTTGCATCTGGAGATGCTCACAAATTATTTGACCAAACTAAAGGATGAACGAGAGGCTTTGTTACCTTGGGTGCCTTTATGTTGACTCCTCACTCTAGAGAAGGCAAGAGAGGTGAGTTGGGATCCGAATTAGAGACTTGGACCTCTTGTTGAGACATGTCATAATAATCAATATCTAATTCTCCTAAATGATTTTCTCATGTTAAATTGATCATTTAATATGGGGAAGTGCCAGGGGAGAAAAAGCTAGAATATTGGTTAAGCTAGCAGACCGGCCACAATAGGGATCCAAAGGGGGGCCATCTGCAAAAGAGCCATGTGCAACAATGGGCTTAAAAGACCCTAAGGTTCATCCCATTAAGACTTCCAAAACGCTAAGGTTCCAAAATTCAAAGGTTGTGTCCAAAGGTCAAGCATGGAGGGAATTGGATGCTTTGTGTGTGTCCCAAAAGTCTTTACAAATCCCTACATAGGAGGGGGCGAGCCTTGGGAGTAGGGGATGAGAGAGAAACTCACACACACACACAAGCTCTCTTTACACAAAGGGAATGAGGGACACATGTCAGCTCCCTAGCCCAGATGCCCACAAGGTGTACCCAAATCCTATTGGATGGCTTTGGAGGTGGACCAATGAGAATTAGGCTATAGTAAATCTAGTTTAATTACTTTAAAAACACTTAATAAAAGAACCAATGAGAATTAAGCTCTCTAGAAGACTATTGGACAGTCTTCGAAGGGGACCAATGAGCATTCAGCAGCCCAATGGCTTGCCTGATTCTTATTGGCCACGAGGCAAAGGGGTCCAATGAGAGTTTAGTTGCATTTATTAATTACATAAAGCTCCCACAAAAGGGGAAAGGGGGACACATGTCAGAAGGCTATCACTTATACTACTTAATTATCATTGGGTAGCCCTAGGGAGATCCAATGAGAGTGGAGTATGAGAAAATAGCAAGAGGGGTCGACCAAGAGAGAGAAGGGGCTGATTTTTGCAAGGCATTATCACACACACACTCACACAATTTCATGTGTGAAGTAAAGAAGACTCTCTCTCCTTCTCAAGCTTTAATGGAAAGCTTACCACCTACTCCAAGCTTGTGAGAAGGGAGGCCTACACCAACAACTCTTGGCTTTGTGATGCAAATCCAACCAAGAGCCAAGCTTCAATGCATGTTCATCTCCTCTACCATGCTAATTACTAAGCTAAGCTATGGTAATATGAGTGATTATGTGAGGAGATGTATATCTTTCTTGTAAGACTACTCCTTCTTCCTCTCAATCTACTCTCATACCTTGCTAGCTCTCACCATCTTCGAAGGTGTGTGAGGTCTTGGGTCTGAGACCGGAGAGAATTAATGTTGTGTTTGATAAGTGTTTTGCTTAGTGCATGAAGCTTTCATCTTCATTGCACTAGCTAGTCTTGAAGGAACACAAAGAATTGTATTATACAATGTCTCGCTTGATGGGCGAAACCATAATACAAAGCCTTTTGGAGGGGGGACTGGATCCATGTAAATCCGGTCCTCAACTGTTGTCAATAGCTTAATTTCTCTCACTTTTGAAAGTATCGTTCATGCTATCTAACTAGGTGTTATGCTTTTTGTTGCTCTCTCCACCCAAGCACTCTTGTAATTCTCATTGGGAATCTATTCTAATGAAATTCCCATTATGTTCATGCTAATTTCCGCTACACACAAGTTTTTAGGCCATGAAATGTTACATTGGTATCAAAGCACAAGGTTTCTCTTTTCTTGCTCAAGAAGGGAGGTCCTCAAGCTAGCTATAAATGGGTGGTATTATTAATTGCCTATGAGTAAGTAGAATAGGGATTTTTCAGCCTTGCAGTGCGCCTGCCTTTGTGCAGCTAACGGGGCATCACCGTCAAGAGCTATGGTCTTTATAGTGGAGTCCTACGGGGCTTGCCTACGGCTTAACCACTATTGAGCTATTAGAAGCCTGACAGGAGCAGGTGCTGTTTTGGTGTTGAAATGACCCTCTCTTTCATTCCTTGCAATTAATGGTATTCGAGCCACGGGTACAGTAGCTTGAGTGATTTTTCTAAAGGGGTAAAGAGGAGTAGAAACTAAAGCTTGAAGTGCCAAAGTACACCTAAAAAGTTTACACCTAAAAGTTGTTAGAATGGCTGACAATAGTAGGATGAAAGCATGTTAACCTGTCGCGCTTTTTGTGCTAGTTAGCAGTTTCAAGTTAGCACATCTTCGAAAAGTTGGGCGTCCGGTAAATTTTTTACAAATAATATCAAAATTTGTCGGAGGTTGTACATTTGGATTCCTTGTTTCTAGTGCTTTCTATTGATATATCATATGTCATAGATCTTGGAGATGTAGCTCAAGTTATTGTACTAGTTAGCATATGTCAAAATTGTGCTAGTTAGCATTGTCCGGGACATGAAAAAGCATGACAAGTTAACATGCTTTCACCTAGTAAAGAGAGTGAAATTAATGTTGATAACTTTGATTTTGCTAATGAGCAAGTTACTAATGATGCCCCGATGCTTGTTAACTATCTTGTTTCTAGGCTTCAACAAGCCATGGACAATCCATCTCTCCAAAGTGAAGTGCAACGGCAGCTCCGTGCTCATGGGATTCTCCAAGCTCCCCACCATGATGAGAGAACACCTAGGAAGCCTCCTTGTGAGACTCCCAAAAGAGGTCTCTCTCCGATTCGGGAAGAAGAAGAGAATCCATACTAAGGGCTCAAGAATTTACTTCTTGATGATGCATCTTCTTCCCAAAGGAGAACTCAAGAGCCTCCATCGAAGGAACGAGAAATAAGTGAGTCTCCCGCCACCTCGGCGGAGATGGCTCCACGAAGACGGCGGGCTAAACGCTCTCCATCCCCTCCAAAACGGAGAAGACCATTGCACCCTTCTCCACACCATAATTCAAAGAGGGATGAAAAAAAGCAAGAGAAGAAAAAGGCGAGAAAGAGGACACCCTCTTCTCCATCTTCTTCATTCTCTTCCTCTTATGAAAGTGATGGTGAAGACGACGAAGATCAAGACAAGAAAAAGGCAAAAAAGAGGTCACCCTCTTCTCCACCTTCCTCAAATTCTTCACCTTCTGAAGAAAGTGATGGTGCAACCTTTGAACCATCAAAAAGAAGAGGCCATAGGAAATCCTGTGCCACATGGAAGAGGTCGTCCAAGCTGAAGAAGTTCAAAGAGGGAGGGAAGAGCATCTCTTTCCTTACCTATGATGGCACCTTTGGTGCTACGGACAAAGTCTTGGCCTTTATCCAACAATTTGATGTGGCGTTCGGAGATGAGGGCTTCATGGAGTCCTCTAAGCTACGCCATGTAGCTATCCACTTTCAAAAGTCCGCCAGGCAATGGTGGTCTAGCCTACGAGCCAACGGTGAAGCTCCATGAACATGGAAAGCTTTAAGAGCTTCCATTATGAAGCAGTTTTTGGCCACCGATGCCGAAGAAAAAGTACTCACCGAATGGCGAAGCTTAAAGCTCTCTCCCTATGAATCCATCCACAAATATGTAGACAAGTTTTGGGACCTACAACTCAAAGCCACTGTCTTCAAAAAGTTGGATTTTGGAAGCAAAACCAACAATTTTGTACGGGGTTAACCGAAGAAATGGCGGAGTATGTCAACTCCCAAAGGCCACATACACCATACTATGGCGGTAATAAACCATACTATGGTGGCATCTCGAATCAATTTCCAAACGGGGGCTAAAAGAAATAATAAGCCCACGGAAAACAAGGGTTCCAACGAGCCTAAGGGGAAGGACAATGTCCAAAAGTCTCCTAAGGGCAACTCCAACAAAGCTAAAGAGAAGGGAGTTTAGAAAGGTAAAAACAAACTCTCTCCTGAAGAGCTTGAGCGTTATCGCAAGGATAACCGGTGTTTCAAGTGCGGTGAACAAGGACATGCATACAGTGCTTGTTCCCAAAAGAACACCCGCCATGATCCTCCTAGAGCTACCTTGGTTGAAATCCAAGAGGAGGAGAATCACCAAAATCACCACAAAGGATCTCCTCTATACCATGCTTGGGGAAAGGTAAGAGAATATGATGCTTTTATTCTCTTTGACCCTGGTTCTACGCACAATTATCTATAGAGTTGGCCACCAAGCTAGGCATACAAGCCTACGAGATAGGAGATGTCCTACCCGCAGACAATGCTTTCAAGGGGCAAGAAGCTTCAGTCACTCCCTTAATCGGGAAATTGAGGCTTCATGTCCAAAGCTATGTGGACAAAGAGGACTTCTTTATCTCTCCTCTCAAGCATGAGGATGTAATCCTAGGGGCACCATGGTTTGATCGCCTGGCTGCCAATGTTAAATTCCCTGAAAGGAGAATCTCCGTTAAGTTCAGGGAAAAAGATATGTATATAGATGCTAAGGAAATGGGTAACACTATCCCCATTGTACATACACCAGCTTTCAACAAGTTACTAAAGAGCTCTATTTCCGTGTACATGATTTTTATTAAAGATTCTCAAAATGAACCTAATGCTGTAGCAAAAGAAAATAAAAGCAACCAAAAGGAATTAGAGTTATCCAATTTTCTCAAGGGGTTTCAAGATGTTTTTATTGACGACATCCCATGTGAGCTACCTCCTAAATGAGGTAATGATGATAATGAAATTGAACTTCTTCCAGGAAGTTCACCGTCCAATAAACCTCCTTATAGAGTTTCTCAAGCTCAACAAGAGGAGATTATGTGGCAAGTGCATGAGTTAGTTGAGAAGGGCATGGTTAGGCCTAGCTCATCTCCATTTTTCTCACCTGTGCTATTAGTGCAAAAGAAAGACGGCACATATCGTATGTGTGTCGACTATAGAGCACTAAATAGGATCACTATCAAGAATAGGTTTCCCGTTCCACGGGTAGAAGACCTATTTGATAAGCTACAAGGATTGACCTACTTCAGTAGGATTAACCTAAAAAGTGGCTACACCAAATAAGGATAGTTGATCAAGACATTGTAAAGACCGCATTTCGCACCACGTTTGGTCTTTACGAATACATTGTCATGCCTTTTGGCTTGACCAATGCACCAGCCACATTCAACCGCTTGATGGAGAAGCTGTTCAGGCCTCATCGAACCTTCACTGGAGTGTTCTTTGATGATATTATCATCTAATCTAATTCATTAGACGAACACAAGCAACACCTCCAGGTAATATTTCAAGTTTTAATATTTCAGGCCTCATCGAACCTTCACTGGAGTGTTCTTTGATGATATTATCATCTACTCTAATTCATTAGACGAACACAAGCAACACCTCCAGGTAATATTTCAAGTTTTAAGAGAGAATAAACTTTATGTTAATCGAAAGAAGAGTGAATTTTTCTTGCAAGAGATTCAGTATTTAGGTCACATTATCTCTCAAGATGGCATCCAAATGGATCCATCAAAGTTAGAGGTAATAAAAGGATGGCTTAAACCAAGGAATCTTCATGAACTAAGAAGATTTATAGGTATGTGTGCATACTATAGACGCTTCATAGAAAAGTTCTCACAAATTGCGGGACCATTACATGACCTAACAAAGAAAAGCGTTAGGTATACATGGTCTGCTAAGGAGAACAATGCTTTCGAAAAGCTGAAAGAAAATCTTATCTCTCAACCTGTGCTTACACTACCGGATCTCTCAAAACCATTTGAGGTCCAATGTGATGCTTGTAGTGATTGCCTTGGAGCTGTTTTGCTTCAAGAAGGGCACGCCATAGGCTATGACGATCAAAGGCTCGACCCTGTTGAGCAAGCTCTAGGCATATATGAAAAGGAACTCCTTGCAGTTCTACATGCCTTAGACTCATGGAAGCACTATTTATTGGGGACTCCTTTCATTCTGCGAACGGATCACCAAAGTCTTAAGTACTTCATGACGCAGACCAAGCTCTCCGACAAACAAATGAGGTGGGAAAGTTTCCTTTCGCAATTTCATTTTCATATTGCTCACATTGCTGGCAAGCATAATCAAGTAGCCGATGCACTCTCAAGACGGCCAAGTGTGAATGCGGTTTCCATAGCAACTCACAATGATCTATCTTCAATGATAGATGAGTATGCTATTGATCCCGATTTTAGAGATGTGATTTCAGCCCTTGCATTAGGGAAGAAAGAAGAACCATTTACTTTACAAGATGGTTATCTTCTCTATGGCAATATACTATGCGCTACTAACTCACTACGTGAGAAAGTAATGTATGAATCTCATGCTCCTCCTTATGCGGGGCATAGAGGGATTCAGTCTACCTTAAAGGAAATTGAAACATATTTCTATTGGCCTACCATGAAAGTGAACATACAAGAGTATGTTTCTAAATGTGTGGTATGCCAAAAGACAAAATTTGATAGAGGGGAAGCAACTTGGATTGTTTCAACCCTTGCCAATCACTAATTCACCATGGGAGAGCATATCCATGGATTTTATCTTTGGATTCCCTAAGTCTATCCATGGGAATACGGGAACATGGACGATAGTAGACAGGTTCAGTAAACAAGCTCATTTTATACCTGTCAAAAAGACTATCAAAGCCCATCAAATAGCAACCCTCTTCATTTCACAAATTTTCAAGTACCATGGCTTGCCAATGTCCATAGAGTCGGATAGAGATCCTAGAATGACCAGTAATTTTGGAAGGGTCTCTTTGAGAATTTAGGGACAAGGCTAAACTTCTCTTCGGCCTATCATCCACAAACGGATGGCCAAAGTGAAATAGCTAACCTAACAATTCTCGATCTACTAAAAGCCTATGTAACGGAAGTAGATCAAAGATCCCAATGGGAGAAGTACTTACCCTTAGTGGAGTATGCTTACAATAACACTGTACATACTTCCACGGGAAAAGCACCTTTCGAGGTAATTGAGGGAAGATAAAAAAGTCCCTTGCTAATCAAGGTAGATGGGAAGATCTTCGCTGCAGATGAGTATTGCGAGACCTACAAGAATCTTTTCAAAAGATTAAGGATGCTATCTCTATCTCACAGCAAAGGCAAAAGGATGCTACTGACAAGCACAGAAGAGCCCAAGCCTTTAAAGAAAATGATTGAGTTTTACTAAAATTTCCCAGGCTCGATTAAGGCACACGACGGGCAAGATTCCTACGGGACACCAAAAGTACTATGCTAAACTAGCAAAAAGGTACTATGGTCCCTTCCAAATTCTTAGGCCAATCAATGAGATGGCCTATCAACTCAAGTTGCCCAATCATTGGCTCATACACAATGCTTTCCATGTGAGCCTATTAAAGCCTTACAAAGGAGAGCCACCTCAAGAACAAACTACTGAAGACCCACCGGAGATCCAGGACCAAGAGGAGGTGCTGCAGCCCGAGTCTATTCTCTGACATGAAGACAAGGTAGTAAGAGGCGGCAAGACTATCCGACGATACCTTATTAAGTTTAAGAATTATCCTTTTGAAAATGCTAGATGGATGCAAGGCATACAATTAAAGGATAACCTAATCCTTGTCAATGCTTACAATGTTTCCCAAGAGTAAGAAAATGTACAAAATGTTAAAAATGAACAAAGTTTTTGTCTTATAAGACTCTCTTTTTCTTTATTGTGCACAAAAATGAAGTAGTATGCATGCTTAGATCAAGTTTGCGGAGACGACGTCTCCCAAACACCAAGTAGAGCTTGTCACTCTACTATGGAAGATTGATAGGACTAATGTGTAGACATGCTTGCGGCAGCCTAAGGCTCTCAAGCGCCAAATGGACTAGTCATCCATTGTGGAATGATGTCGTAGGGTAACATAGGGATCCTCTACCCGCTAAGAAAAGGACTAATGAATATGCTTTATCTTCTCTACCCCATAGTCGAGGACAACTATGATTTCAAGAGAGAGGTAATGTCATAATAATCAATATCTAATTCTCCTAAATGATTTTCTCATGTTAAACTGATTATTTAATATGGGGAAGTGCCAGGGGAGAAAAAGCTAGAATATTGGTTAAGCTAGCAGTCCGACCACAGTAGGGATCCAAAGGACGAAAAATAGGGATCCAAAGGGGGGGCCATCTGCAAAAGAGCCATGTGCAACAATGGGCTTAAAAGACCCTAAGGTTCAGCCCATTAAGACTTCCAAACTGCTAAGGTTCCAAAATTCAAAGGTTGTGTCCAAAGGTCAAGCATGGAGGGAATTGGATTCTTTGTCTGTGTCCCAAAAGTCTTTACAAATCCCTACATAGGAGGCGGCGAGCCTTGGGAGTAGGGGATGAGAGAGAAACTCACACACACACACAAGCTCTCTTTACACAAAGGGAATGAGGGACACATGTCAGCTCCCTAGCCCAGATGCCCACAAGGTGTACCCAAATCCTATTGGACGGCTTTGGAGGTGGACCAATGAGAATTAGGCTATAGTAAATCTAGTTTAATTACTTTAAAAACACTTAATAAAAGAACCAATGAGAATTAAGCTCTCTAGAAGACTATTGGACAGTCTTCGAAGGGGACCAATGAGCATTCAGCAGCCCAATGGCTTGCCTGATTCCTATTGGCCAGGAGGCAAAGGGGTCAAATGAGAGTTTAGTTGCATTTATTAATTACATAAAGCTCCCACAAAAGGGGAAAGGGGGACACATGTCAGAAGGCTATCACTTATACTACTTAATTATCATTGGGTAGCCCTAGGGAGGTCCAATGAGAGTGGAGTATGAGAAAATAGCAAGAGGGGTCGACCAAGAGAGAGAAGGGGCTGATTTTTGCAAGGCATTATCACACACACACTCACACAATTTCATGTGTGAAGTAAAGAAGACTCTCTCTCCTTCTCAAGCTTTAATGGAAAGCTTACCACCTACTCCAAGCTTGTGAGAAGGGAGGCCTACACCAACAACTCTTGGCTTTGTGATGCAAATCCAACCAAGAGCCAAGCTTCAATGCATGCTCATCTCCTCTACCATGCTAATTACTAAGCTAAGCTAGGGTAATATGAGTGATTATGTGAGGAGATGTATATCTTTTCGTAAGAATACTCCTTCTTCCTCTCAATCTACTCTCATACCTTGCTAGCTCTCACCATCTTCGAAGGTGTGTGAGGTCTTGGGTTTGAGACCGGAGAGAATTAATGTTGTGTTTGATAAGTGTTTTGCTTAGTGCATGAAGCTTTCATCTTCATTGCACTAGCTAGTCTTGAAGGAACACAAAGAATTGTATTGTACAATGTCTCTCTTGATGGGAGAAACCATAATAGTACAAAGCCTTTTGGAGGGGGGACCGGCTCCATGTAAATCCGGTCCTCAACTGTTGTCAATAGCTTAATTTCTCTCTCTTTTGAAAGTATTGTTCATGCTATCTAACTAGGGGTTATGCTTTTTGTTTCTCTCTCCATCCAAGCACTCTTATAATTCTCATTAGGAATCTATTCTAATGAAATGCCCACTATGTTCATGCTAATTTCCGCAACACACAAGTTTTTAGGACATTAAATGTTAAAAGACACTCCTCGTAGAAAGCTACTGTGGGGCACAATTGAGTGTGAAGCACAAACCCTGCTCAACGAACAAAAGACTTTGCAAAAACATTCAGTTGTGGGACAGAGTCTAGAAGAATTCATGGACAGATCAAAACAAGATCATTGAAGGTTAGCTTTTAGCTATGAGTTAGGTTTGATGAAACGAAAAGGAAAAGGAAAAGAAGTTGAAGTGTGAAAGGAACTTTTAAATGCTGCACATCATGTTGGGAATGGGCTTCGTCCTATGATCCCGGCCTTCTGTGTGAACCTCTTCTTGGAGCAATGATGTAATGAGCCTATAAAACTTACCTCTTGTATACAGGGCATGCCTAGGTAGTATATGACATGTGTAGCATAGCCAAAAGTGGCCAAAGTCATAGTATACCCCATGAGGTGTCTTTCTACACCTAGTAAATGTATTTTGGAGAAGATATGGACCTAGAAATATCCCCTAGAAATGTGGTTACGAGATTCTATGTTGTCTTTAGTCTCTCAATGATGTTAGGTGAAGAGCTCTCTCAAGGCCTATATATGAAGCTCTATTGTACTCATTTCAATGCAATGAAACAATCTACATTGTGCCTAAACTCTACTTCATTGTCTCTACACTTTGTGTAAGCTTCTCCATCACCTACACTATGCCTAAGTCATGAATGGCTCTCACACTCACCCTCCATAGCTTCACCATTCTCTCAACAAGTGGTATCAGAGCCGATGGTTATCCCTAGGCCTAATTATTAATCTCCTAGGCATTCTCTCTATGATAGATCACATGGCACATCTCTTTCTCCGCCGTTGTGATTGAATCAATTTCTATTGCATTGCACGTAGGCTGCACTTACACTCTAGCCTCATCAAATTTCTTCTTTTGATGGGATATGTACACAATTGTGTGCCACTACCCACATTAGGGGTAATTAGTGAAGGGAGAGTCTTTCTCATTTTTTGTGTGGGACTATTGCAAGGATGTTTTCCTCAATTGGAGCCTACTCCGATGGTGAATTATAGTGCGCATTTTTCATTAAGTCCAACTGTGCTAATTAATGCGTGGAAAGACCTGATTAAACTACACTACCCGAATCCCACTCAAAACCGTTTGTGCATGCTCCTAGTGAGGGAGCCTCACCGCTCAACACAATCCTCCATTCGAGTCATCTCCAGCACATGAAGTGAACCTTTGGCCAGGGAGTGCACTGAGAGTGGATTAATTGCATTGATTAAGCATTCTAAAGTTTGATTTTGGTGGATTACTGCCCGTAGGCCGCGAGCTGGTGCAAGGTCTAATGCCCAAGATCTGCACCGACTGAACACGAGCTACTATACATACGTAGTCTCCCTAACAAGGCCAACAAGCACGTGCGATCACTCAGGCCCCGCTGCTCTAGCCGGCTTCACTGACTCTACCCCAACTTCCCCAATGCCACACAACAGCGTCAAGCCCTGTCTGGTACTCATCGCGAGCAGGCCATGCTTGGCGACGACCCCACCACGGCTCCACGCCTGCATGCAATATTCTGCCCGATTTTCACTTCTTCAAACACTTTTTATTATTGGCCTTTTTTATTCTTTGATGAATCTCGTTCTTAAGCCCGTGTTTCCACAGATCTATAAAGTGCTCTTTCACTAAGGCAATACGGTGCTTAGGGTTGATTCCCGATTACACCAAATTTCTTTGCTGGAACCTCATCAATCGAGCCAGTAATTCTTGCTTCCTACAGGTGGTAAAAACACATAAAGGGCAGTTCTCCTTGCAAACAAAGATTAAAATTATTGCAACCCAGCACAACCCACTACACATTGTAATGCATGTATTGATCTTCTTGTATAGAGAGAGTTTCTAATTGTGCATTTGTGAGAAGGCAGAGCACTGGTGCATTTTTTTGGAGAGTCTCCTAAAAAATCATAAAGAGCGCTCCCCCATAGACCCTCAATTGTGGAGGGCCTTCCATTGGGTAGAGGCTCTGCTCAAAGAAAAGGCGCACCCCATAGAGCCATAGAACAAGTGATCATGCACACGACGTTGGTGATGTTGCAGAAGAAGCGCAAGCTGCGGTAGGTCAGCATGCTTAGTAGATTGGCTGCAACTTGTTAAGAGGCGGTACTTCAATCTGGGGGGTGGTTGAAGCACCCCTTATCAAAGCTCCCGCAGGAGTAAACGGAAGAGGGAATTAAGTGCACCTTGCAAAAGTCCATGGGGCGCGTTCAATAGTTTTTGAGGGCCCCCTACAACCAACTCTAGCAGGCATATGGGGGAGCGCTCTAAGACCCCTTCGTTAGCACAAATGGGTGAAAAAGGCATTGACAAGTTCAATGGGGAAGGGTTTCACACTTGGCAGACTAAGATTCGGGGTTATCTCATGAAGAAGGGCCTATGGCCAATCGTAAACACAACTTTAACGCAACAAGTTGAGACCCATGGAGTGCAAACTAGAGCATCCACATCCACAATGAGTGCGCAAGCCTTAGCAAAAGATGAGCAAGCTTTAGGCATCATCATAACATCCCTGCATGACAATTACATACACTTCATTGACAAATGTCAACATGCACGAGAAGCTTGGCAGGTCCTAGAGCCAAACTTTGGATCTAGAGCCAAGCGAAGTAAGGTTAGCCTCAAACGACAACTTTACAAGCTTGCTATGATAGAAGGAGAGGACATAGCTAGTCTTATCAACAGGCTTAAGAGTGTTATCACACAGCTCACATACATCCAAAGTGAAGTTCTCAAAGATGACAAAGTGGAACCACCGCCACCATTCCAGGATGTTATCAATTCACTCCAAGCCGAAGAAAAGAAGCAACATAAGGATTCACCCTCAAGGGAAGGAGAATATATGGTCGTTAAATCCAACACAAAATGTTATACTTGTGGTAGACTAGGCCATGTCTCTAATGATTGTTACATGAACAATGCTTGCAAAATTTGTGGCAAGAAAGGGCAACCTCCTAGCAGGTGCTACCGTCAAGACAAAGACAAAGGAAGCAACGACAACAGAAAAGGAAGAAACACCAACAAGTCAAGAGGAAGAGTCCATGTAGCAAAGGAAGTACCATCATCGAAGACGAAGATAAAAATTCCAACACTATCGCAATTGTAACAGATGTTCTATGAAGACACAACCCATGAATGAATGAATGATGTATCTCCCAATTTAAGGGGAGGTCTCTTAGAGCCTTTGTGGCATATGAATGAATGATGTATGAGTGTCTACCATAGTCCTTAGCCCAACGGGCGGATTGTTGGGAATGGGCTTCATCCTATGATCCCGTCTTTCTGTGTGAACCTCTTCTTGGAGCAATGATGTAATGAGCCTATAAAAATTACCTCTTGTCTATTGGGCATGCCTAGGTAGCATATGACATGTTTAGCATAGCCAAAAGTGGCCCAAGTCATAGTATACCCCATGAGGTGTCTTTCTAGACCTAGTAAATGCATTTTGGAGAAGATATGGACCTAAAATAATCCACTAGAAATGTGGTTACTAGATTCTATGTTGTCTTTAGTCTCTCAATGAAGTCATCAATGATGTTAGGTGAAGAGCTCTCTCAAGCCTATATATAAAGCTCTATTGTACTCATTTCAATGCAATGAAACAATCTACATTGTGCCTAAACTCTACTTCATTGTCTCTACACTTTGTGTAAGCTTCTCCATCACCTACACTATGCCTACTTCATGAATGGCTCTCACACTCACCCTCCATAGCTTCACCATTCTCTCAACACATCATTGTTTGTGCAGGTGTGTTTTCTCATTTTGTGCTTTATGTTGTCAGAGATAAACATTTTGAAGGATGAACTTTTATTTCAAATGGTTAGTCAAACGTAAGATCAACTTTCGGCACATCAAGGAAAAATCTTTGGATTCTTCTAATAAATAGATTTTTTATCACCCAATGCAAGTGGCTCATAATTTTGGTAGCAACGTTTATAATGTTTGTCCATGGTTCCTAGAATACAAGGAAGAAAAGTTCCCTCCTTCAGAGGAAACACAACATACAAACGCAGTCACAAAAAGGATGGAGCGGGCAAAAAGAGGTTTGTGCAAGACTATCCACACTACTACAACAGGGCAACAAGACCTTGAAAAACCATCAACCACCGCCTTAGATCAAGACCTATATGAAACACGAACATTGTTTGCGCCAAGCTTCAAAGAAGAGAAGAAAGAGAGTGGTAAAAATGTGAAAGGCAAACACAAAGAAGTAGGTATCCTCACACATTAAATGCAAATTAGAAATAGATGCCATGTGAATTTTTTTTTGGGTTTAGAGTATGATGTTGTGGAGCTAGAAGATCTTGACATTAAGCAATATATAATGTTTCTAGAACGCTTGTTGGAACACGAGGAGTCTCATCCACTCATACAACACTCTAAAAAGGGTGACCATTGATGAAACTCACTTCATTGTTGAAACAAGAAAGTGTACGAAGCTAAAACACACTTCATTTTCTACTTTGCAGGATTTGATCAAGGAAGCCTACATGTAGCGCACTACAACATGGAGTTAGATGAGAGTGCAATGAAGGATTCCATCCTCTCAGCAGTGTAGCCACACTTACATTGAGTGAATCGTTTGTGCCACTATGAGGCAGATACGGTCCCTACTTCAGTATCAACTTCTAATGTGTTCTTGCTAGAAAATAGCATTGTGTATGGTATCACATGTAAAGATGTACCACATTGGAATTCAATGGATGTTTGTGAGTTTGGAAAACTATGTTGCCTGCAGGAGTAGCTGGCTGGGAGGAAGATCATGCCTCTATAATTTTCTGTAAGACACCACGGAATAAAGAAGGAGAGAGGGTTTCAAGGTCTCTTCTATTGATAGTGTATAGGAAGACAATGCATGGCATTGAAGCTGAGATAAGACGGCCCATAGATGGTTTGATATGATTGATATGATTGAGGAGAAGGATTGGGTTACAACAAATGATCAACCACTAATAGGTGAGCAAAACAACACCATACTTACTATCAAAATTGCAATTTGATCAAACATTTTGAGATGCAGGTGGTATGGAACGGGGACAAAAGTTACAATGGAAACTATTGGAGCAACACACAAACCAAAAGAATGTGGTGGTATAGTACGATGGTGATACTGGGACTCTTGCTATATTAGGCAGCCATATGGGGAGGTACATGATGGTTCTGGTCAAGAACAAAGATTTTGTTAAAGAGTTTGCACGAACACTTTCAATGCAAATAACTACCTTGAAGAAGCGTAGAACCATAATAGAGGAGGCACAAACATCTTAACACATTGTGGCTACGTACATTTTAAGTGTTGTTTCTTAACTATGTTTTCAAACTAAGTGTAACTTTGAAGCTCTTTAAAACTTATACTCAGAGTTTTGTAATGATGCATGAATTCACAACATTGATATTTTTATTGAAGTACGTTCTTCCAAAGGAAAGCGTACAAGTATACATTGCTTATAAAGTTGACATTAGACTCTCCCCTTGGACTAAAATGTCTTGCTACAAGTGGTGTATATGTGTTCTTTCGTACTATGATAACCTAACGATGTAGTTAAGGCTACATTGGTTTGCATAAGACAAGTGTTACCTTTGCTATTGATAGCCGTTTTTCGGATTTCCATAATTGCTATAGTAAGCTACCTCACCCTACCAAATTCACCCAAACACTATGGCTATCCCTACCATTTTACTGTAAATAGGCGTGTGTGAGTTAGGGGGCTTTTCCCATATCTTCTTAAAATCCTCAGCTAGCTAGTCACTGGGCTAGTTGAGTCAAAAAAATAAAAAAAATAAAAAATATTATGGTCCATTTGTGTGTAAATATTGCATTATATATATGGCCTAAATATAGAGATTTTTATAATTATTCTGGTATTTTATTTAAATATTTATACTTAGGTGTGTGTTTTATTAAACCTGTGTATGCCTTCTTTTATTCTCTTACACCATAAGTATATTTTTTGCCAATATGTACATACTCTAACCTTATATTTTTCCTTTATACAAATCACTCCCACATTTTCACCCTCACCCTCGTGAAAACAAAAAATTGATTTCTACTCATTGGTCACGTTTATTATATTATTTACTTGCATACCTTTTCCTCTTTCACACAAAATAATTCAAGGAGGGACCATATCATATGATTCCAATATCTTTCCATATCCATAACTCCTCCACATTTTCATTATTATTTTTACTCATTATTCTAACACCATGTGCTCACTGAGCTAAAGTCCATGAATAGTCCATACACTAGTCCCACCATGTATATATTTCTTTATTCACCAATAATCCTCCTCCATGCATGGGTCAAGGGCAACTTGGATGCTTTGTATTATAGTATGACAAAGGAGGGGCTCACTCTTGGATGCATTGTACAAATTCAACAAAGGAGGGGGCCACTAAAAGACTTTTGTAGGCATAAAAATAGGTTTTTTGGTGAGAATTTTGGCACCTATCTCCATTCCAAATTTGGAGCGGTGGTCAAAAGAGAACATGTAGCCCACGCTCTGAATAATTAGCTCAAATATTTTCATGATTTTTCGAGCTACCAGCGGTGATTTATGATTTTTTGAGTGGACCCCAGTCTGCTGCCCACTTTTTTCACAAGTAGTCCATAGTCTTCTCTCACCTCTTTCCACACTTCTACACACACACACACACACACACACACACACACACACACACACACACACACACACACACACACACTCCTCTCAATCCCTCACTCAAACGTGCACCTTCAATGGTTTCTCTCACCTTCTTCACCATTAACCTCCTCTCTTACTTCCATAGCTCTCATATGAGCTCTCCATATACATACACCATCTCTATGCCTCTCTCTATTATCTCCAAAGTACAATTCCATCTTAACCCTTATATATATACATAAATTCAGCATGTGTACCATGCTTAACCTCTGCAAATCAAGAGATCTCATCAATGGAATTATCATTTTCATCGTGATAATCAACCTTGGCGGCAGTGGCGTAAAGAAGAGAAGACGAAGAAGAAGATCGATAATCATTTTGAGAACCTACACAAGTAAGTCCAAAACTTCTTCAAGCTTCACCATCACAAGGATTTTCTCACTTCATTCAAGCATCTTACTTCAACCATCCACCTCATTCTACCCATTGTAAATGTAACATTAACTTTCTAGTGATTTCTAACGCTAACCACTAACATATTAACACAAAATAGCATTGACCTAACCATAAAAAACACCTCACCTCAAGACATGTACAAAGTAACTCTCTCTCTCTCTCTCTCTCCTTACTTACTTTCACCTTATCTACCATCAATAATGCTCTCTTTTGAGCCCACACCCATGACTCAAGCAGGCAAAGAAGGCCCACAATGTTTTGATATTCAAAAAAATCATAATCGTGATTTGTTAGCTTGTAAATTAGGATTTCCAATAATCTTAATGAGGGGTCTCCAACCTATAAATAGGCCCCTCTCCTTCTTGTAAAACAATCTCTAACATCTCACATAGCACCCCAACAGTCTATGCGTGAGGAGAGACTTAGGTGTAGCAACCACTTGTGAGCTTCACTCTTGGTGTGAGAGAAGCCTTCAAGCTACACATTGCAAGTGAGAGAGCGTGAGTTCCACAAATCTCAAAACCACTATTGTACATGCTCCTTCATCATCAATAAATTGAGGTTTGGTGCATCAAAGGCATGATTCGACGTTCAAATCTTCGTCCTTCCATTTGTGCAATACGGTTTGGTGAATTCATGGTGACTTGTGTATTTTGAGTTTTTATCGGTTGATCTTGATTTTCGAAAGTGTTTTAGTGTGTTTTTCATTGCCAGTTTTGTGTCCATTGTAAGAGGGTATTGTGGTGAGAGGTCTCCCACACCCTAAGACAGTGTGTGTGTGTGTTTTGACAATGATTAGCAATCACTAAGCATTGAGTGAGTTTTGTACAAGTTCTACGATAGCATCATAACGAACCATATCCATTTGCAAGTCACAAATAAAGTATTACGCAAGATCCTTTCCTCTCTCTCTTCCCTTTGCTCTAGCTCTCTCTGGTCCATTTCATGTGTGTCTTGGTGTGAGGTTGCTTGTGTGTGTTGTGTGATGCATCTTCTTGGTTGTGCCAAAATCTCTCTTGCGTCCTAGTTCGCATACCATAATTAGGTGGTGCCCCTATCTTGTTTGGGTTTGGCTGTGGGTTTGTTGTTGTGTTGTGCTTGTGGTTGCCCGAGCCCCAATTGAGCAGCACGGGAGAGGTCGCCTCTCTTGTTGCCCGCCCCAGACCGCCTCAATTTTGGTGCCCCCACTGAGGAGTGATTGTGTGCTTAGTGTTGTTGTATTGCATGAATGCTTGAATTTCAGCATGATCAAGTAGATTTTATGAATCATGAAAACAGACCGAGTTTAATTTCAAGGAAACAAAAATTGATCTAGAATATGGTTCGGATTATGCATAACATAAGAAAGGGAAAAAACATTTTCACATAAAAGTCTAGAATTCATGTTGAAAGACCTTTCAAAACTTTGTGTAGTTAGTTGATGATTGTTTGGAACTAATCTTTGTGTGGTTCTAGCATTGAGAGACTATGACACGCTATACCTTTGATGATATCCCAATCTTCTTCGGAAATCCAGAAGAAGATGTTGATGATTTTCTTGCTGATTTTAGAATGGTTTGTCATATCCTTGGTAAAAGGGATGACATTGAAAAAGGGGATTTTCTATTGCTATGCCTTAGAGGCAACGCTGAGCAATGGTTTTGGAGTATGTCTTCTCAGATTGAAGATGGATATACCCAAATTTCCAAAGCTTTGAAGGCCAAATTCTCTAAAGTTCCAACAATGGAGAAAGCATGGGCTTCACTACGGAGACTTCAACAACATGGTGAAGACTACTATGCTTATGAGGATATTTTTTCTCGTCAATGGGAAGGATGTGGATTTAGTTCTACATTTCCAGATTATGTAAAAATGGATCAATTTATTTCGGGTTTGTCTCCTTTCCTAAAGACTAAGGTTACTTGTAGTGGACCCTCTACCTTTGAAGAAGCGGTCACTATTGCCCGAAGGAAGTTTCACAAGTACTTCTACATCAAAAATGGTTTCCATCATGCCGGAGGAACCAACCATCATGAAAGTGTTTCTATCAAGGAGTCATCTCCTTTGCCATACTTGTCTCCTTCTACTCCGACAAATGTTGAAGAAGTTACTTACATGCTAACTGATTATTCAAGTGCTAAAGTGTGTGGCCAAGATTCAAATGTGGAATCTCTTTCTTCTACCTTTATCACAAGTATGCAAAAATCGACACAAGATATCTCAAATGGCATTGATGATTCAATAATGGATACATCCAACCTTTTGGCGGAGGATCAATTTCTAGTCCGAGCAGACGAAGCTTTTGTGCAACATGACTCTATGGAGAATGAAGAACTTGAAGGTAACCTTGATCTTATGGAATGTTCTGAGAGTGTATCTTGTCTAAAAGAAGAGAGTGAAGAAGAAGATGAAATCATAGGTGGAGAGATCATAGACCACATTGATCATAAAGAGATGATTGTGTACATGGAATGCCAACTCCAAAACAAAGTAGAAGAGTGTGAGTTGAATCCATGTGAGGATAATCTTGAAGAAGTGTTTGAGGATGTTGAAAAGCATTGGTATGACCCATGTATGTTAAGCATGGAGGAACCTATCATGCAAGAAGCCAAATGTTTCACAAAATCAAACAGTAATCCATCAACCTTTGAAGTGGTATGATGTGAGGAGTTACAACCTTGCCAAAGGGGGGGCTTAGAAGGGGATGAAGAACATGGGAAAGTAGTAAAAGATAAAATCATAAAAGGAAACTATCAGAAGGGTATCATTCTCTCCAATGGTGTTTTAGTGGGTGGCTCTTCATTCATGGGACAATCTCTTAGCAAGGAAATCCAAGCTTTTGAAGCCCCAATCATCTTCATATTGGGTTTCACCTCTTCAAGGTCAACTTCTCCTCTCTTCACATATACCTTTCATCGGGGACACCATACCTTATTAAGCGGAAGAGGACATGAATACTTGGTGATAAACGGATGTTTCCAAATCTTCTTCATTTGGTTCTTTGGTGTATGGAGGTTGCACATTGTGATGCTTCTGGTCTTCATCATAGATGAAAAACTTGTTGATTGCTACATGTGGATATTTCATCAATTAGTACTAAAATCTATTCTCTTCCAATGTATTGGAAGCAATAGAAACCTTTGTCTATTATCTACTTATGTGGTAAACTATTTGCAATATCTTCCAATAGCAGCTGGAAGCATGGATCAAGCTTTCCTAAATCATGAAGGTCATAGAATTTTTTACTTGTTGATGAGCCTACCCAGGTTGAATGAATTTTATGAGCTACAGTTCAAGAATTTTCTCATATAAGCTCTTGAAGATCGTAGCAGATACATCAACTATACACAGGAGGAAGAGCAACCAATCTTTTATATCACATTCATAGTGATAGATGCAATGATGGACAACAGTAAAATCTACAAGTTTCTTCAACCGAAATCAGTAAGTGATTCCATACCATACATCTCGCTTTGGGAAAGATATTTCAAGATCTTTGATCCTGGGGGGTGCTTATGGAAACTTTCTCAATGGAGGAGGTTTACTCCGTCACTTCATTTCATCTTGCTATTGGCTCGGAGAACCTTCCATATCACACAAGGTTTTTTAATCATACAACAAAGGTTCTTCAAAGATAAGAGCAGACAAAGACAGACGTTACATAATATACATGTTGTATGATCCGATAAATGGTACATGAATGTACCATTATCTAAGGGGGGGGCTAATGATAGCCGTTTTTCGGCTTTCCATAATTTCCATAGTAAGCTACCTCACCCTACCAAATTCACCCAAACACTATGGCTATCCCTACCATTTCACTGTAAATAGGCGTGCGTGAGTTAGGGGGCTTTTCCCATATCTTCTTAAAATCCTCAGCTAGCTAGTCACTGGGCTAGTTGAGTCAAAAAAATAAAAAAAATAAAAAAAATTATGGCCCATTTGTGTGTAAATATTGCATTATATATATGGCCTAAATATAGAGATTTTTATAATTATTCTGGTATTTTATTTAAATATTTATACTTAGGTGTGTGTTTTATTAAACCTGTGTATGCCTTCTTTCATCCTCTTACACCATAAGTATATTTTTTGCCAATATGTACATACTCTAACCTTATATTTTTCTTTTATACAAATCACTCCCACATTTTCACCCTCACCCTCGTGAAAACAAAAAATTGATTTCTACTCATTGGTCACGTTTATTATATTATTTACTTGCATACCTTTTCCTCTTTCACCCAAAATAATTCAAGCAGGGACCATATCATATGATTCCAATATATTTCCATATCCATAACTCCTCCACATTTTTATTATTATTTTTACTCATTATTCTAACACCATGTGCTCATTGAGCTAAAGTCCATGAATAGTCCATACACTAGTCCCACAATGTATATATTTCTTTATTCACCAATAATCCTCCTCCATGCATGGGTCAAGGGCAACTTGGATGCTTTGTATTATAATATGACAAAGGAGGGGCTCACTCTTGGATGCATTGTACAAATTCAACAAAGGAGGGGGCCACTTAAAGACTTTTGTAGGCATAAAAATAGGCTTTTTGGTGAGAATTTTGGCACCTATCTTCATTCCAAATTTGGAGCGGTGGTCAAAAGAGAACATGTAGCCCACGCTCTGAATAATTAGCTCAAATATTTTCATGATTTTTCGAGCTACCAACGGTGAGCTATGATTTTTTGAGTGGACCCCAGTCTGCTGCCCACTTTTTACACAAGTAGTCCATAGTCTTCTCTCACCTCTTTCCACACTTCTACACACACACACACACACACACACACACACACACACACACACACACACACACATTTCTCTCAATCCCTCACTCAAACGTGCACCTTCAATGGTTTCTCTCACCTTCTTCACCATTAACCTCCTCTCTTACTTCCATAGCTCTCATATGAGCTCTCCATATACATACACCATCTCTATGCCTCTCTCTATTATCTCCAAAGTACAATTCCATCTTAACCCTTATATATATACATAAATTCAGCATGTGTACCATGCTTAACCTCTGCAAATCAAGAGATCTCATCAATGGAATTACCATTTTCATCGTGATAATCAACCTTGGCGGCGGTGGCGTAAAGAAGAGAAGACGAAGAAGAAGATCGATAGTCATTTTGAGAACCTACACAAGTAAGTCCAAAACTTCTTCAAGCTTCACCATCACAAGGATTTTCTCACTTCATTCAAGCATCTTACTTCAACCATCCACCTCATTCTACCCATTGTAAATGTAACATTAACTTTCTAGTGATTTCTAACGCTAACCACTAACATATTAACACAAAATAGCATTGACCTAACCATAAAAAACACCTCACCTCAAGACATGTACAAAGTAACTCTCTCTCTCTCTCTCTCTCTCTCTCCTTACTTACTTTCACCTTATCTACCATCAATAATGCTCTCTTTTGAGCCCACACCCATGACTCAAGCAGGCAAAGAGGCCCACAATGTTTTGATATTCAAAAAAATCATAATCCTGATTTGTTAGCTTGTAAATTAGGATTTCCAATAATCTTAATGAGGGGTCTCCAATCTATAAATAGGCCCCTCTCGTTCTTGTAAAACAATCTCTAACATCTCACATAGCACCCCAACAGTCTATGCGTGAGGAGAGACTTAGGTGTAGCAACCACTTGTGAGCTTCACTTTTGGTGTGAGAGAAGCCTTCAAGCTACACATTGCAAGTGAGAGAGCGTGAGTTCCACAAATCTCAAAACCACTATTGTACATGCTCCTTCATCATCAATAAATTGAGGTTTGGTGCATCAAAGGCGTGATTCGACGTTCAAATCTTCGTCCTTCCATTTGTGCAATACGGTTTGGTGAATTCAAGGTGACTTGTGTATTTTGAGTTTTTATCGATTGATCTTGATTTTAGAAAGTGTTTTAGTGTGTTTTTCATTGCCAGTTTTGTGTCCATTGTAAGAGGGTATTGTGGTGAGAGGTCTCCCACACCCTAAGACAGTGTGTGTGTGTGTTTTGGCAATGATTAGCAATCACTAAGCATTGAGTGAGTTTTGTACAAGTTCTACGATAGCATCATAACGAACCATCTCCATTTGCAAGTCACAAATAAGGTATTACGCAAGATCCTTTCATCTCTCTCTTCCCTTTGCTCTAGCTCTCTCTGGTCCATTTCATGTGTGTCTTGGTGTGAGGTTGCTTGTGTGTGTTGTGTGGTGCATCTTCTTGGTTGTGCCAAAATCTCTCTTGCGTCCTAGTTCGCATACCATAACTAGGTGGTGCCCCTATCTTGTTTGGGTTTGGCTGTGGGTTTGTTGTTGTGTTGTGCTTGTGGTTGCCCCAGCCCCAGTTGAGCAGCACGGGAGCCTTGAGGGTTGTTTAGAGGTCGCCTCTCTTGTTGCCCGCCCCGGACCGCCTCACTATGAATTTGCATTCACTTACATTGGTCAACATAAGACAAGTGTTATGCTATGGATTTGAGTTCACTTTCACCACATTATTTTTGAAAAATAAAAAAGCTGCCAAATTTTGTTAACATTTATTGTTGGTTAATGTCGTGAAGAGTGTTCTTACGTGAAGCACAATTTTGTTCTATTACATTATACATTTTTGGGGTACAACATGACAAACATATGTAGTTGAAACGTATGCAGTTGACAAGTATTATAGACCTATAACCCACCTACATGAACAAAAGTAAAATTGAATCACCCCCCCCCCCCCCCCTTTCCTTCTCTCTCTCTCTCTCTCTAAGATGTTAATCCCCTTATTTTGGATCTGTTGATTGCATGCAATCTTTGTTGCAACAAGTGATGTATGTACTAATATTATGACAGCCATAGTATACACACTACAAGAGGTACTTCATATTATCAATGCACGCGCAGTGCGACGTTCAAAAGTGAAAATCCACGACATCGCTATAGGCGTCGCTATGGGCGTCGTTAAGTTACAAGTAAAATAGCGATGCTCATAGAGACGCCTATAACGACACCGACAAGGATAAAAAAATAACTGAGAGCGTCTGAAAACTCAGATCTCAGATCTGAGTTTTCGGTGCTCAAGCAAGCAAAGGTAATCCGCGCTCTCCCTCTCTCTCTCTCTTCTCCACACACGAGGAGAGGAAGGAGAGCCATGTATGCTTCTTCCCTCTCCTCTCTCTCTCTCTCTCTCAACAAAACACACACACACACACATGCATAAACAAAGAATGCATACGCACACACATTGAGAGAGAGAGAGAGAGAAAGAGAAAGATATAAAACAAAGAGAGAGAGAGAGAGAGAGAGAGAGAGAGAGAGAGAGAGAGAGAGAGAGAGAGAGAGACAAGAAGAAGAAGAAGAAGAGAGTTTTAACGTCGTAGGAAACTATCTCAAGAGACCTTAAAGATCTAGTCAATGAGGAGTTGAGAACTCAAGACCCGTTATTCAAGAGGGAAATTGCATAACCAATCTACCACACTTGGGTGATAGAAAGGTTATACCATTTTCCTCTTTTTATTGGCGCACACACACCCACACATACACACACACCCTAGAAGAAGAGAGTTTTAATGTCGTAGAAAACTATCCCAAGAGACCTTAAATATCTAGCCGATGAGGAGTTGAACTCAAGACCTATTATTCAAGAGGGAAATGGCATAACCAATTTACCACACTTGGGTGATAGAAAAGTTATACCATTTTCCTCTTTTTATTGGCACACACACACACACACACACCCACACACACACACACACCCGAGAAGAAGAAAGTTTTAACGTTGTAGGAAACTATCCCAAGAGACCTTAAAGATCTAGTCGACGAGGAGTTGAACTCAAGACCTGTTATTCAAGAGGGAAATGGCATAACCAATCTACCACACTTGGGTGATAGAAAGGTTATACCATTTTCCTCTTTTTATCGTTTAAGATTAAGTTAGATTTAGATTTACATTAGATTAGATTTAGGTTTATATAGATTAGATTAAATTAGATTTATGTTTATTTTGAGTTAGATTTACGTTAGATTAGTTTACGTTTATTTACGCGTGTTAGATTTAGATTTATGTTAGATTAAATTAAATTTAAGTTTATTTTGAGTTTAAGATTAAATGAGATCTAGATTTATGTTCGATGGACCATGCGAACCAGCAATTCAACGACAGTCTAGTGGTGGTGGTTGTTGTGGCGAGGAGCACGTCGTTCCTGGAGCTCATGTGTTGCAGAGTCCCTAGGACACACCGAGGAGTGTCCCTGCTTGTGAGACTGCCAGACTACACTGAAGGATTATACTGCTTACGCGTTTGAGAGTGGTGTCCCGACCACTGCGTCGGAGATGCTAAGGAGTGACCCGAACACTGCATCGGGGTCGCCTAGAGGCCTGGACGATGAGCATTCACCGGATAGGGTTGCTATAGTTCATGGGAGGGACATGCCAAAGGGATACGCCTACCTCATCAATCGTATGTCCGATGACATCATTATGACCCCTGAGGGGAAGCAGGTGATGGGCCGTATACGACAGTTGTGTAGACAGGTTTTCTGATACACTGTAGTCTGTCATGGTCTCTTGGAGGGCTCAAGATAAAGCCTCCTAGGATTGTCTTATTTCTACGTTGCATCGGGAGTTTCCAGTTCCCTCTCTAGAGAATACATTTGACGATGCTTGCATGAGGAGACGCATGTGCGACTACACGAAGCATCGGAGATCAGATGCACAGATGGCAGACCTGACTGGCTTGAAAGAGAGAAGTGGGTCATGGATTGACGGGGTGGAGAGGTGAGATTATTAAACTCTTGCATTGAAGTATTTGTATATGTGAGGCCTATTCACATCTACGCAACTAGTAGCCCCATTGGTATGTCTTTTACCCTTCAATGGAGCGAATCACCATATGTTCAATTAGGTTAGATTTAAGATTATATTTTGGATTGAGTTTTTATATTAGAGTCTACCTTCGAGATTACGGTAAAAAAATTAGTGTTAGACGAACGGGGAAAAGATCTACTGTGAAAAGATGTTAAGATGATGTGAAATGCTACAGCTAGAGAAGAGGCAAAGGGATTTTTTCCACTACATGGACTATCATGTAGACGTGGGTGTGTAGATTTCTTGTACCCACAAATATAGGCATTGACCAATAAAGACGAGATTATAACCCGGTGGTTCTGATCTCCGTGTACCTCTAAACCGAGGTGCGGAGATTGAATATGACTAGAGAATGTGAGGTAGTTTACAGTGTGAACAAAGAGAGAGAGGGAGAGAGAGAGAGAGAGAGCGAGAGAGAAAGACGAAGAATGCCAATAGAAAATTAAATTTGTTGTCCAGGTTATAAGGTTTTTACCCTCATTATGAGTATGATGAGGATGTGGGGCCGTCCAACCAAAACACCTATCTCTTAACGAGGATCTTATGTCCTTGTAATCAATACAAGCATGCTGTGCAACGAAAAAAACGCGTTTCTTTGCAGCACGTTCGCGAATTTGACGAGTTCGATCCATCTATTATAGATCGAGTTGTTGCCAATTATAACTCGTCGCACTCTGACACTGGCCAACAAGCAGCAATCTTGCAACCCAATAGACGTGTTCGCAGGCGCTTTGGTCAAGCAGCATATGTGAGGCCACAAGATGTAGCCTCTGACAGCTCGGGAGATGATCATGTAGACCACATTCCCAACGAGGTAATGTTTGAGCCCGAGATTGATGAAATGATCGAGACGATCATGGATTCAAAAAGGCTTATCTACGATGATATGAAAAGTGAAGCCGATACGTCATTGTATGATGGAGCACCTGTGTCTAGATTGAAGGCGCTCCTGGTTCTTCTGAACATGCAGACAAAGTTTGGATGGAGTGACACTAGCGTCACAGCGCTTTTCAAGTGATCTATTACAATGTGTTTACCTTAATAAAAAACTCTACATATACAATGATCTGATATATTTTTACACAATTGTACCGTATTTTTTCGTTGTGCAGATTTCTCAAAGAGCACATACTGCTAGTTGATAATTGTACCGTATTTTTTCGTTGTGTAAAAATCTGATAGATTTTTACACAATCGTACTGTATTTTTTCGTTGTGCAGATTTCTCAAAGAGCACATACTGCCAGCTGATAATGTGATGCCAGATTCCACAGAGGAAGCAAGAAAGATTTTGCGAAACTTAGGGATGGATTACAATTCGATCCACGCTTGTCCTAACGACTGCATTCTTTTCAGAGGGGAATACATAGACATGGAGAAGTGTCCGAAATGTGATTCCGAGAGATATTGAGTAGATCTCCATAGAACAAAAATTCCGCAAAAGGTTTTGCGACATTTTCCTCTACTTCCTCGCATCAAGCATTTCTTTGAATGTAAGTCCATGCCCGCCCTAGCATCATGGCATGAGGAGAATAAATCTTCGGATGTTGTGCTACGGATTCTTACAGATTGCACAGCCTGGAAACATATAGATGAAACATGGTTGGATTTTGCCAGGGAAGCTCAAAATTTGCGCCTACGCCTGGCTATGGATGGTGTAAATCCATTTGATCAACGATCAACATCTTACAATGTATGGCCCATTGTCATCGTCAACTATAACATTCCCCTGTGGTTGACTACAAAGAAGGGACACCTATGGCTAAGCTTGATTGTGTCGGGGCGATATAAGGTGAAGAATATGGATGTGTATCTTCGTCCACTATTGGAAGAGCTACAACAATTGTGGATTGGCATAAAAGTGGTGGATATGAGCCGACACACAGGTCGACGGAATGCTTTGATCAGAGGCATTCTAATGTGGACCATGCATGACTATCCCGGACTTACATAATGCTCAGGTGATTTACACTTAAACTCAAACACTGTAAATCTTGGTTTTTCTCAAGCTTATCTATTTTCATGTGTATACATGCAGGGCTTCAAACAAGCGGATACAGAGCATGTGTCACATGTAGACCTAAACTGAATGCACGTTTGGCGCCCTCATTGAAGAAGAAAATCTATGAAGGTCATCAAGCGTATCTTCCAGAGAATCATGTGTTACACGATGGCTGTTTGGGAAGAGAGCCACCGAGGATGTCTGCACAAGCATGGTTAGAGAAGAAGGAGATGTGTGATGACGGTGTCAGGAGTTTTTTGGAGCAAAGGATTGCGCATATGTACATACACATGCATGGTGCATCAAATAAAGGATTGCCCATTTTCTAGAGCCAGGTGGTTACGTGGGGCCCACATGTGTACAGGTAGGACATGGTGTACATAGTGCATCGATTTTCACTATTATCAGTACCAGTGTTTTTTTTTCTATAATAATGAGGAGTTGGTAGCGCGTAAAACTTCTCGAGGAAGCTATCGGCGGGCCGACGACATGAGGTAAGCAGGTGCGTCAGATGGCATCTAGTGGCGTCAGGAGGCCGAATGGGGTCAATACTTGCACGTGGATGAGTACGGACACAACGTGGATGTTTTCTTGTGATAATTATGCAGAAAGGTCATCATGAGGACCATATTTTGGGGCCACTTCACGTGGTGGCGGAATGCATTATTGGAAAAACTTGAGTGCCAGGTGTGTGTATGGATGGTGCAGGGTACAACTATGCACTGCGAGGTCAGTTTTTGGCCTGTTCAGGATCCGTTTGAGATCAACTAAAAGGCCAGGGGTGCCCAAGTAATAAAGTGAAATGTGGGAACTGAAAAAATAGAGAGAAGACCAGAAAAAACGTGGAGAAGAGAGGAGGAACACCCGCAGGTGTGTTTTTGGGGTTTTTGGAGTCTGTTTTGGCCGAAATCTGGTCGAAATCTGCTCATCCGAGGTCGGATTCGAGCATTTTGACATTGTAGACTTAGGTTTTGGGCGGTTCGGGACGCGATGGCACTGTCCATTTTGCCAAATTCCTCACTCTTTTTCCGCTGTTTTGGCTGTGTAAGTTTCTCCTATGAGCGAAGCTTTTGCTCCAATTTGTGATTATATCTGGCATCTTTTACCCATATTATGTGAGCTATTAGCCGCATTGGTGTTGGCCCAAGATCTATTGTATCTAAACATCAGAAATTCTCCTCTTTTGAGCTGAGTTTTTTGGGTGTGTGTGTGTGTGTGTCTCTCTGTGTGGAGTGGGTAAAAGGGTAGTCCCTCTTCTTTCACTCCATCGGTGTGCACCCTGTCTCGGCCAGGGGGGTTGTGTAAGCCAAGTGGTGCCCCATAGTGTGTGTGTGTATCTTCCCAAGAGTGTGTGTCGGGTTGTTATAGAGGCGTTCTGTGTGTTTCCATCCCACTCGCAATCTTTTGGCCCCAGGGATGGTACAAGTTGCCATATTGGCCCCGACTCATGATCAATCTTGCTGGATCCAATGCACATCTTGAAGAATGTGGGTAATCTACTATGGGACCATCTGACCGGCAAGAAAGATACTTTGGGAGCCAGGGTTGACCTTAGAAATATGGATCGTATGGAGCAATATTGACCGCAGACAACATCTGATGGATCAATAAAACTCCCTAAAGCACCATGGATTTTCACAGGAGCCCAAGAACGCAAAGTAAAAGAGACCATTCAATCTTTGTGGACCCCCACTGGCGTAATGCAGTCGCTTCAAACGTGTTTTACTAAAGAAGGAAAGCTTACCGGTTTGAAGTCACACGACTGGCATAAAATGTGTCAAGTATGTTCATAGTGGAATATATCATAGTGGGAATTGTGTAACAAATTCGTGTGTGGACTTTAATATCATTGATGCACGTGCGGAGGTTGTGTGCATATTTGAGAAACGCTTTCCTACTACCATGCTAACCATTCAGGTGCATCTTCTTGTTCACATAGTTGATGAGGTGGAAATAGCTGGCACATTACATTTTAGATGGATGCTCTTTTTAGAACGTTTCATGAAAACTCTCAAGGGATATGTGTGTCAGAAGGCACGTCCGGAGGGTAGCATGGTAGAAGGTTGGCTGGTATCAGAGTCCCTAGTGTACATTGGAGAGTGGCTAGACGGATTTGATAAAGTCCGGGACACGCTATGGTGAACCATAGATGATGAGCGCATATCTGGGATTGTCATGTGCAATCTCGGTGTTGAGAAGAAGATGATGGAATATCTAGAGGCTAAAATCAACTGATTTTTCATGCTTCACAATCCAGTGATGCAAAAGTGGATTTCACAATATGAGGATGCAAAGCAAGGGCGACAAAGGGCACGAATCGAGTGGAGACGGGGAAGACGACCACCGATGTACTATCCCACAGGTCTAGAGAGCCTACCAACATTCATGAGATTAAGATGGTTGCACAACCAATTGAAAAGCGAACAACAGTGCGGTGAAGAAGTGATTGAGGAGGTGTGGGAGTACTCTTGGGGTTGCACGTCCAAGGTAAGTTTGCAATATACGATTAGTGACTTTCTAGATGTTTGAACGGCCACTCATAATCTTTGTTGGTTGTAGTATAAGTCATACACAGCAGCATGGTGTAAAGGTCGACATTTTAGGGTGGAACGGATCGACAAAAAGCGTTTTACTCAAGATTGTGGAATCATGGCAAAATTTGAACAGTCTAATCGACGGTGGTCCTCTGATGCAGATCCTGTGGTGGTGGAACTCACTTACTCTGGCACACTACAAGAGATTTTGAGGACTTGTTCGACTTGCAATGGTTCAAGATAATCATGGAGGGTCGCAATCCTACTGTGCGTAGAGGAAAGTCTGGTTTTCTTGAGGTGGATTCAACTAAGAAATGGACTGATCTAAGAGACACTTTCATACTATCCGAGCATTGTGAACAAGTAAGTATGTAAATAGTTAACACCCAATTTTCGAAGTTATGGGCTTGGAAGCTCTCATGTAAGTAACGTGGCTCTGGCAGGTGATATTTCACTCTACAAAGTCTGCATCAAACTGGTGGTACGTCATAGAGGTAGCCCCTCATAGTGCACGGACGTATGAAGGCTACCATGTGCCAATCACAGCGGCATCAATGGAGGAGATCGGAGAAGATGTTCAGTCAGAAGCCGCTGAGGTGGTGCCAGACGAGCATCAAGCTGCTAGTCTCTATGGGGTGCATACAGAGGATCTACAAAATGAAGTGGAGGATATCTGTTTAAACGGAGAGCTCTATATAGATATAGGAATTTATGCTGAGCTTTGCGAGGATGAGAGAGAGACCTCTTAAAGCCATAAATATTGTATTTGAACAATCTAGCTCCATTTTATAATGTATATTGTATTCACATGGCTTTTTGTCCATTCTGTCTATATGAGTTATTGCGTCATTGTCTACACAGGAATCCCTCCTTCTTTATGAGTCCCCCCCCCCCCCTCTCTCTCTCTCTCTCTCTCTCTCTCTCTCTCTCTCTCTCTTTCTCTAGTTGTCCATGTTTTCTTCTCCATTCATTCAATATTAAGTTTAAATGTTCATGTGTTTAATGCAGGTATGGATGATGAGCAGTTTATTTCTTCTTTGTCACCCCAGCAGAGAGAGTGGTACGTGGAGCGTCATCGCTCTGGCGCACCATTGTGTGTTCCTACTCCGACCGCATCCCCCTCTGTTTCGGAGCATTCAACACGCTCCGAAGCTTCGATGTCGATGAGACGATCTTCACACTCGTCTCGTCGCTGGCACTCTAGTGGTGGCAGCGGTGGTTGTTGTGGGGATGCTGTCGCTAATGCCTCGACACCGCCTCGTGTTCCACAAGGCTCTTTACCCTCCCCTTCTTTTCCCGCCCCAACACCAGCTACGACATCGCCATCTAAACCAGGTTTTGTGCGGCTGACGGCCGTTCCTAGCGGCTACACACCACTAGCTACTCCTCCAAGAGTCACTCCAATCGACACTCCTCACTTCGGGGCCCAGACTCCAGTGGAGACACCTGACGTCCGTACCCCCGTCGACACATCGCTAGAGGAACCTGCCAAGATGCCCACGTTCTCGCATCACCGGCGAGAGGGCTTGTCTTACTCCGTCGACTTCAGCGGCGACATAATCTTGGATGATGAAGGCAAGAAGGTGATCTCGCGCATGCACGATCTTTGCTCTCAGCTGTTTAGACACTACATACTAAACACCTGGAGTGAAGTACCAAGTGATTTAAAAGACAGAGTCATCAGCATGCTTCATGACGAGTTTCCCATTCCAATACGGGATGACCGCTTCAATGAAGACGTGATGAAGGTTCGAATGCGCGAATACTGCAAGCACAAGCGCTTCAAAGTGCAAATAGCAATTAAGCATGGGTGGAACAGACCAGATTGGTTGGCCAAAGAAGATTGGAAGAATGCGAAGAAAGCAGCGCACGAGAATCTCGACAAGTGGAAGCAACAAAAGGAGGCAGCCAGAGCGTGAGTAGAGGTAGGGAGCTCGCACCACTTGGGGACCGGCGGGTGGGCATCATTTGAGACCGATTTTGCAAGTGTTTTCGCATTGCTCTTTAGGTTTGATAGTCTAGGGTTTAGGGGTTTTTAAATTCTAACATAATGGATTCTTTGTATGTTTTGATAGTGGTCGATGACAGGACGTGACCCCACACCGTATGAGCGCGGGTACGTAGGCAGGAAGGGCGTCAACTCCCTGATGGACATTCTGCATTCTTGCGGCGGCATGGTTAGTATTAGAGTTTACTCTTTTCTATTTGTTGTATTATTTTATAAACATCGCTATATGTTTATACTTACAAAAAGCTGTCTTATTGTTTTTTTTTTGCAGAATCCGACAGATACGCCCCTTAGACACGATGAGACGTCTGATTAGACGACATCAGTTTAGCCGTAGCTAGATAGCATTAGTTTCCTTTTGTCATAGCATATGTATCATGAGATGACGTTTATACGTCTTTTTGAAAACCATGTATATTTTTTCAATAATGACAATGGTGTTGTAACTTTTACATTTGCAAAGTTTAACAATCAAGTGATTTTGCCTGTGATGTGTACAATTGTCATTGATTTACTTTCATCAACTTACTTTTGTATCTTTATTCTGCAAACAATATTATGGATGATGGAGTTAATGGTTATATTGTCTTGTGGGTGACTACTTTGGGTCTATAAATAAGCTTGCACTTTCTTTCAAAAGTGAATCAATTAATGAAACATTCAATATGGTTGATGGATGCCTTGCCACCAAAAAAATTGTCTTGGGCGTCGCTATGACCGTCACTATATAAGGTTTTGCAGCATCATTATAAACGTCGCTATAGGTGCCTTGTAAAAACTTTGCTATGATCGTCGCTATAGGCATAGCTATATAGTGACGGCTATAGCGACACATATTGTGACAATTATAGCGACACTCATAGCGATGTTCCCATATCGACGGTCTTAGCAACGCAGGGGAGTATAAAAACCCAATGTATTTTTGTCGCTAACAGCGTCACAAGTGCACACAACCTCTTGTAGTGAGAGTAGGATTACATTGCATGCATAAGACTAGTTCAATTTGCTGTGAAGCTGAATTTATGTATTACGCATGGTTGTATCATAAACCAGCTTCCAAATGTTACAAAAATCTTAAGTAATGGGATTTAAAGCTTACTACTACCTAATGTCAAGTGAAAAGTTCCATATAAGTACTATATGTACTATACAAGAAGCTTGAATTAGGAGGTCTTTTACCGATCCAATGTTCTATCCACCTGACCAATGCATATCTCATTAGACTAGCCTAGACCTTTGCGAGTGTGACAAGAAGGTGCAAAAAACCACTCCACCTGGTGAAGTTCCATCATAATAGTGAGGCAATAAATTAGTCAAATCATTAAATATCTTACATTGGTTGTTGCATCGTCCCTCTCTCTCTCTCTCTCTCTCACACACACACACACACACACACACACACACACACACACACACACACACACACACACACACACACACACACACACACACACACACACACACACACACACACACACACAAATTTGAGTAGGTGTGCATGATCATTGAGCCTTTTCAAGTGACTGAGTTGTTGACCTTTTTCTAGATGTCGTCGTGTACTCATAGCACTATAACTCCCAAAATTTTTATGTATCCCATAACCATGTGACTGCTCCATATACACCTCTTCTTGGAAATCACCATCGAGAAGGAATTCTTCACATCCATCTATTTTAGGGCCCATCCTAAAGTTGTATCCACTTGAATAAACACACAAACTATAGTCATCTTAGCTATGGGGGACTAAACATCTCCTCATGATCAATGCCATAAGTCTGTGGAGAATCTTTAGCCACAAGTCTACTTTATTACCTACTCATACCGCCATCAACATTATGCTTTACCTTGTAAACCCACTTGTAGCCAATTAATTTCTTGCCTTTTGGAAATGGCACCAACTCCCAAGTTTCATTTGCCTCAAATATAGACATCTCCTCATTCATTATTTATTACCATTTCAAATCTTTAACAACATCCTCAAAGCAAGTCCGTTCTACAACCTACAAAATCTTGGCCATGTATGCACAATGGCCAGCCACATAATTATGATAAGTCAATTGCTACACTAGATTCTTCATTATATTGGATCTATGTGGTTCAAGATCACTACCAGACATTCTATTTTTAGCTTTCAACTTCCTTAAAACTGGTGTCTTAAAAGAACGTATGGCAAACTCATCATCAAGACTATGCTCAAAACCACTAGAATCACCATCATAACTTGCACTTAATTTTTTTAGCCTTGGGGCATCATCAATGTTTTTCTTTCCATTTCTTGCCACATTTGATGAGTTATCAAGATTTATCCTTTCCCACAACTTGCCACTTCATGGTCTTTCACCATGACTATCCCTAGGTGACCCTTGCGGTCCACTGAAAACCTGTGATTGCACATCTACATTTTCTACAATCACACTCTCCTTTACATCATCCCCTAAACCATCATGTATATCAACATACCAAGTTGTCATCTCATGAAACACACCATCCTCCTTGCTCACCCTCACTCAATGCGTAATAGCGTTATAGCATTTGTATTTTTTCTACCCAAGTGAATATACAATGAACACACATTTTTTTCCCTTCGGATGAATCTTAGCACAAATCTCATCCAATATATGCACATATGCAATACATCAAAATACTTTCAAACTTGACACATTTGATTTTCTACTAGTAAACTTTTGTTGAGGTGTCATATTATGCATTGTGGCAATAGGAGCTTTGTTTATGATGTAAACAACATTAAAAACTGCTTCAATCCAAACATTTTGAGCCATATACTTCTCATTCAACATTTCCCTTGCAACTTTTGCAATGTGCTTGTTTTTTAGTGTAGCAACACCATTTTGTTGTGGTGTATATCTGCATGAAAATTACCTCTTGGTTCCGTCCTTTTTCCAAAAATTGCTAAACTCATTGGAGAAGTACTCTCCCCCTCCATCTAGCCCCAACCACTATACATGCATAATTCCTATATGTTTTTCATCCATAGCTTTAAATTTTGAAAATGCATGAAGACCTTGCTTTTTGCTTCATAAAGTAGACCCATACCTTCCTTGTATGGTCATCAATAAACGTAACATAACACCTGCATCCACCCAAAGATGTAGTACTTGCAGGACCCCATACATTTGAGTGTACTAGTTCCGACGCATTCTTGCTCACATGCTTATCGTAAGGAAACTGTGCTTTTGCCTGCTTTCCAACTAACAAGCCTGCATACTTTCTACATTTCAACAACGTTAAATGGGGGTGAACTTGTAAAAAGATCATTGTTTTTAGCCTTTGCAAATTGGTATGACCGACACATTTGTGTCCGATATCAATGTCTACAACAACACAAGAACCTTGTGCAAAAATAGTAGCACTAAGCTCAAGATCATTTATATCCAGAGTAAACGTTTTTCCCACCTTCTTTCCTTGCACATTCAACTTATAGTTTTTCTTGTACTCTTCAACAAAAAATCCATTGGGATTAAACCTGACTTGCAAACCTCGTTCGACTATTTGCCCAATAGAAACAAAATTCTTTGTAATGTTAGGAACATGCATCACATCAGCCAAGCACTTGACTTTAACATTTGTTGTAGAGAATGGTACATTATTTGTATGTGTAACTTCATGTTTAGAATCATCCTCAGTCTCTACATAACGAGAGCTCTGCAAAGGCTGCATGTTTTTTAACAACTCTTCGTGACTACTCATGTGATTTGAGGAACCCAAATCCACATACCAAATATCATCAGCACATTTAGATACATTTGTGGACTTAGCATTCATTATATGCTACATAACCAACAATCTTTCTGGTTTGTTTGCATTTCTACTTGTAGATGCATAATCATTTTGCTGCGTCTAGACAATCATGCTCAAGGTGACCCTACTTATCACAATTCCAACATCCTTTATTTGCATTATTTCTCTAAAAGTTTCCATGACCTCTCTGGATCCCCTTGCCTTGAAAGTGTCCTCTACCTATTGTATTTGGCATTTGGAAATTGCTATGTAATAGGTAACCCTAATTGCTACTTTGACCATGAACACCTCCTTAGCTTGCACCATGTCCTCTACCTTTCCTTTGTTTTTGTAGGAGACCTACTCTATGTTACCTTTCCTTTGTAAAGATGATTCTTCACCAAGATTCTTTTCCTCAAAAATCAACATAGACACCAAATCTTTGAATGTGGAAATGTTCTCTTGAGTCTAAATTGAGCCTTAAAAATTAAAATGCTTGTATTGTGGCCCTAAGACCATGCAAATAGTCTTCAACCTTGTCACCATTCTCAGCTATAACATCAATAGATTCCAAAGACTCACATATACTCTTTATGCTTAGTTCATAGTCATTGATAGATAGAATCCTCTTCTCTATTGTATTCAATTTTGTCTTCAACTACAACTTGCTTTCCTTTGTCATGGTCACATCCAATGAGACCAAATTGTTCCAAGCCTCCTTGTGTGTATTAGCATCTTGTATATGCTAAATCACAGTGTTTTGCATACTAACAACAACCAGTACATGACTTTCCATGCTCCCTGGTTTCAATCCTTAATTCATTTTACATGTGTAGTACTAGCAATCATTGACAACTCTAGTGCCTCTTCTTGGTCACCTTCCATGTATTTCGAGAAACCTTTACCCATCAAGAAATAGGTCATTGTGAATTTCTAGGCATGGAATTTATTCATGTCCAACTTCTCACCAACATGTTTTTCAGTCCATCATTGTTTGACATGTTTGCAAAAATTCACAAATTTGCACTAATCGAGCAGCATGATTAAAATATTCACTCACCACTATGACCACAATATGTGTACATATTCTTATTCCATAATATTATAAAATATCTATGTACAGAGTAGCCAAAATAGAGCTTTTGCAACACCAAATTATCAAACTGTAGAAACTCAAACTTAGAGATGCTACACTCAAACGCAGTCCAACTCAAAAACGGGAGTCAAAACGTGCCCAAAATGCAAATCTGGCTGGGAAAGTATAGTACAAAGTACTATGCACACTTGTAAGATGCACAATCTCCAAAAAGAATCACCTCAATTGGAGATCATTGGACAAGTCTCCCGAGAAGACCGCGAAGGGTGTAATACCAACACATGAGGGAGGAGAATGGAGAAATCCTTATCCTCAACCTCTTCTTCCACTGCTCATGCATGTTGTTCCAAGATCCTTGGTCACAACCAGACTATGATACCATGTAAGCAAACACACACCATGAGACCACACATAGACATGGAGGCTAAAAGCTTCTCCCACTTCTTCTTTATTACACAAACAAGATAAAGAGGTCCACAATACATAAGGGGAAAGATGACCTAAAAATGAAATAAGTACAACAGTGTAGTGTGATCTGCTAGTGAGTGATCTGGCAAATGTGGAAAGCAAAACATGCAATTGTATGGCTCCATAGAGGGGGACCTACAGCACAAGAAGAAACAAAAGAGGTGAAAGCACAAGTGCAACATGTGAGGAAGTGCAATAGGTGAGTGCTCCTATTCTCCGAGTGAAACTTTTTGAGCAAATACAGTTTCTGAGCAAGACATGGCAAAATATTAAAATCAAGTGGACACTGACAAAAGTGTTACATGAGATCTTTCACTCTAAAAAACAGGTAAAATCTGTGATTTAATTTTTTTATAAGCATGCATCAAATCATGGATCTCTCTCTATGCTCCCAAGCATGACATAGCCTTTGCATATTCTGACAAAGCACTTCATAAAGCATATAATTGAGAAACTAATCAAACATTGAAATTGACAAAAAATCAAAGCAAGAAAAAATCAACTAGGCTATAACTCAAGAGAATTTACTAGATTTGTTCAATTGACACCATAGTAATGCAAGAGTGGATCTCTCAATAGTCATGTGGGGTCTCTCAAGAGTGATTTGGTGTTTGTGTCAACAACAACACTATCATAAGCCCAACATGCCAATATGAAAGCTAGTGTTGGCTTGAACAAATATATCACTCTGTGAAGCCACAATAGGATCATTATAGAGTGTGAGGTACTATCCATTCTTGTAGGGTATCAAGAGATTCCTCGAGTCCAAAATATTTGGTTGAAGACGTGGTCATTTGTGTCTAGTAGCCCACTATGATGCTATTGTCCACCTCATAGGTACTACTTCACCTACTAGAATAGCTTGCTGGAATAATAGTGAAAAACCATAGTGGCTATCAAACATTCCATTTATGTTTCCAACCTATGAGGGAAAATTTCTCATATCTAGAAAGGTGTGGTTGGAGGAAAGAAATGCAAGCCCATGTTGGGGCCAATAGTCTTCTTGATCTCCCAACCGCACCTAGCTAGGCATGTAGTGCCTCTAAAGTAGTAGCTCCTAGTATCAAACACTATATGGAGAAATGATGGATATCCCTAGAAAAAAAACACATATTCATGACATGTTCTCATGTTGTAGCTGCAAGATTTGAAAAGAGTAGATTTCTCAAAAGATAAAAAGAAGAAAAAGGAGATGCAAGGTTACACCCTTTTTATTATGTAGTAAAGGGAGCAAGGAATACGGGACAAAAAGAGGCTAGCTATTCATCAAGATGCAACTAAACCCAACTAGCCACTCACATGGTTTCTCATGCCTTTCAACATGTCAGAGGAAGTTTTAAGGCACATAGAATGGGGGTTGTCATTGCAGATGTATAGATTTGATCTCTTCTCTGCAACACAACCATAGCCACAACTCTTCAATATCTCCTGTCCCAAGAAATGTAACATTTTCACATACAAGAAAATGGAGTCTTTCCAAGTGTTATTAACAACATCACAAGCTTTTGGTTGGGAGCCACCACATACAAAGCTAATGCTTGCATGCAAACATTTGCACATGTGAGTATATACCCTTTGTTCATCATGGTAATCTAGCATAATGATCCGTCACCCCAATGCTACAACTAGATTCAACCCCTAGTCTCTCTAGTCATCTCTACCATAATATATTGTCATTGTTATGTTGTTTGGGTTGTTTTCTTTCTGTATATCAATGGTGAGCTCTCACCATCACATGGAGAACCTATAGGAGATCAAGTTGTTATGGTTGCTCTTCATTCTATGTAAACATTGGGCCTAGTAGGCAAAGAAGGTGGGAGCATCTAGGATTTTTTCCATGGCGAACACGCGTGCGGGGGCATGGGGAGCCCACGATTATTGCATAGGACTGCCACTGACATTCCTAGATTGCATAGCACCTCATCATTTGCTATTCAGCTTCGTGAAGGGGAATCGCCCTTATGATAATATGACTGCTAATCACCGCCATATGCCATAAATACACAATCTGTGTGGCCATCACCAATGCTTAGCATGAAGCAAGTGACCACGTCTCGCTTACCCCCATCCTCATCCACTTTTTTGATGTTTTGCATGCAGGCAATCCTAGTTGGCCTTAACCTCTTGGACTGCTTACTTCAATATGACAAAAAAATTTCCACGACGACTTTACATATAAATATACGAAATATT